>NC_064628.1:96103075-96412325 GCF_023864275.1 Schistocerca cancellata | reverse complement strand
GAGAATTATCTCATGTGTTTAAGGCGCATCGGATCCGAAAACTCGTTCCGGAGTATCGGCCGCCATAAGAGCAGTGTACTTTCCTTTGATTGTTCCATGGATTGCCGGCCGTGGTGGCCGTGCGGTTCTAGGCACTTCAGTCCCGAACCGCGTGACTGCTACGGTCGCAGGTTCGTATCCTGCCTCGGGCATGGATGTGTGTGATGTCCTTAGGTTAGTTAGGTTTAAGTAGTTCTAAGTTCTAGGGGACTGATGACCTAAGCAGTTAAGTCCCGTAGTGCTCAGAGCCATTTTGTTCCATGGATTACAATTGTTATGACGTGAAACGTCTTAAGGGGAGACGAAGGCAATTTTATCCGTATTCTGCCAACGCTACCTCACCCTTTGAATAGGTGCACGTTTCAGAAGACCTATAAGTTCAAAACAGTGAATTTTTTACAGAATTTATGTAACATATATGCCTGCATTTGCAAGTAAGATGAACAGAATACCTCTCATTATGGATATGAAAAATTTTCTTTATTCTCTCACTAATAAAATTTCACCTTTTTAATACGTTAATTATTATAAAACAGTTTCTGTTGGGTTGGTGGTTCTCAATTTACTTCTAAGATCTTATTTAGGTCCTGAGTGTAAATATTTCTAGCCCAGTTAGTTCAGAAAATAATGGTACCTCAAAATTAAAAAAGGAAAATCAATTTAAAGTTTAGTATTGCAATTTTAGTATAGCTGTTGATAAGAATTACTTATCACTAATATTTCCCTGCATTACCTGAATCGTACTTACCCTTTCTGCTCTTGGTTTCTCTTCTTTTCTGTCTACCTTGTTTTGTCCATTTTAAATTAGGAATTTCTACTTTGCAGATTCTCTCTTTAGCTGTTTGCACCAAAGATTTTGCTGTATTTTCACTAGACTTTATCCGCAATACTTGCAGAACATCCAATTTTCTTGTTACACTATCGTTGAAGCATAAATTAGCATCACATACACCAAGTTTGAGAGTCGTAATCTGAACAAATACAGTTTTCAATAACCGGGTCCAAATGATACAACTCGCACATTCATTTAAATTTTACGTTTTCCCCATAAAGACATTTCTTCAACAAAGTATCGTTACAAAGATCTCTAAATAAAGGTTTAATTTCATTCATTACTGCTGCAGGCAAAGAATGTGTTCATATGTTGCACATCTCCTGTACTTGTTCTTAGTTCCATGATCATTTGGTCAAAGACTGTGCTGAATATTTTCATTTATAGGAAATGCCGTGTGACTAGGGCCTCCCGTCGGGTAGACCGTTCGCGTGGTGCAAGTCTTTAGAGGTGACGCCACTTCGGCGACTTGCGTGTCGATGAGAATGAAATGATAATGATAAGGACAACACAACACAACACCCAGTCCCTGAGCGGAGAAAATCCCTCACCCAGCCGGGAATAGAACTCGGGCCGTTAGGTATGACATTCGTCGCGCTGACCACCCAGCTACCAGGGGGCGGACATTTTCATTTGTGGAAAGCTGATAAAGACACGCCATACAGCTTTTTTCGTGTTTTCTAAATTCCCAACGTTTCTCCTTATGGCCGAGCCATAATAATTCTGTATTTTATCTATTCCAACATTTGTCAGGCGCTCTTTACCAACTATCTTCTTACCACCTTCTACTTTTGCTTTTCGACTTTCCTTTTAAAAGCCTTCTCAACCTGGACCTCATTCTCTTCCGGACATGAAGCAGGACATAATGTACCAGCAATAAAAGAAACCTGTGCAATATCGCTGCATGGTGCAAAAAAAGAGGCGTGGCATTTAAATGGCAGAGCGCCAGGGAAAGCATCGTAACTCACGAAAAAATTGTCATATTTATATGAAACAAACAGTTTTACGCAGAAAGTAGTGGGCATTTCAAATATACAAAAATCTATAAATAGTTTTTTGAGCCCGTTTGCTGTCCGTCTCCCGTTAATAGCTTTACAAATAAGTACATCTTGTCTAATTAACCAGTGACCAGAGCCCTCTTCTCTTGGCATGGGAACTGGCTTTATTGTTATATCTCTTGATAATTTGATTTTTATCGTGGTAATCTTAAATTCAGACATATTTGGTAATGTTAACCAACCACACACGTTATATATACTCCAAATTCATCTATGGGGGTAGTGTGTGTTGTCTGCCACGAAAGATATCTGTTTTTATAACTTTCCATTTTTCACTAGGGAGGTAATAAGATATATTTTTGGTTGTATTCGTGGTTGAAGTCTGTGAGAAAGTGAGGTCTTCCCAACCAGACCTCCCCACTAATAAAATAGCTGGCACGCCATTGGCGACGGAACTACAACGCATCGCTGTGGACTCGTCGGGCACCCGGCGGCAGCCATTGTGGCTGCGGAAAGCGAAAGTGGTCGTCGGGAAGCGAAGCGCGTTCGGCCGTCTTCGGCGGGGGTCGGCGCCGCCTCGGCCGATGTGCCTGCCGTGTTCTTTTTTGTGCGGCAGCCCGTAGGCGGGTTACAAGTTGCCGGTGTAGGGTGCCGGGATCGCCGCCACAAAAACTCCAGGGCACGACCGGAGGAAGCACATGGCGGCGCGGCTGCCAGGTCTGGAAGCGTCCTGGAGAGCGTGCAGTATGCACGTGATCGCAGAGGGATCTTCTGTCCGTGATAGATTTCACACCGTACAACCTTAACATCGACACCGCGACGAACGAGTATCCAGAGCTCTTTTATTGTGTCTGGCGTGGGAACTGTCGTGTATTGTTATATCGCGGCTTAAGGAAAATCCAAACTGGGCGTCAACTAAACGCCATATTCCGTCAGATGTTGTCTTCACTCTACGATTGTTGTAGTTTCATTTGACTCATTCACTATTGTCAACAACAAATCACATGTTGCGATATACGTACAGGAAAGGCAGAGTTAGAAAACACACACACACACACACACACACACACACAGACTCACTCAATCACGAGCCGGCCGGAGTGGCCTTGCGGTTCTAGGCGCTACATTTTGGAGCCGAGCGATCGATACGGTCGCAAGTTCGAATCCTGCCTCGGACATGGATGTGTGTGATGTCCTTCGGTTAGTTAGGTTTAATTATTCCTAAGTTCTAGGCGACTGATGACCTCAGAAGTTAAGTCGCATAGTGTTCAGAACCATTGAACCACACTCACGAACAACGACCTGGTCGAATTCGCCAACTGGCAACGCCGATCTGTCTAATCACCTCTTTGTGGGCTGGGAACATTCTCGGTGAGTAGGTGAGAGTTGCCGCAAGATAGCGCCATATGAGGTAATAAGAGTTAAAAATGAGCCTTCGCGAGCCAGTGTGAGAGATAGTGGATGCCAAAACAATAGCAATAAGCTCCTGCCCAAGATTCTGAACGTGCTACTTCCAATATAGTTTCTCATTTACTCTCAGTCCTAAGACATTAAAACAGTCTGTTTCATTATTTGAATACCGGAGTTAAACTTCAGAAAATGTAGGGATTGCGTTTTGCCGCAGTTTAAAATTTAGCTATAGACGCCCAAGTCGGCGAAGAAACAATATCGTGCAACAACCTGTTCAAGAGAGTTATAAATGATGTACTGTTCACGCAAAAGCTAAATGTTTGCTTGAAAGAATATGTTATCACATGCTGTAGATAAGTGTCATATCTCGGAAGTTACTGGAACAGTATGCATACTTACGGTAGCAACATGTGGACATGCTGAATCATTTACAATGTATTCTCATAGTAGCAGTCCAGTGTCAAAACGCATAGTGATTAAATTATCCAGATCTTTACTACGAACTGGTACTTCCATGGCCGAGCGGTTCTAGGCCCTTCAGTCTGTAACCGCGCGACCGCTACGGCCACAGGTTCGGATCCTGCCTCGGGCACGGATGTGTGTGATGTCCTTAGCTTAGTTAGGTTTAAGTAGTTCTACGTTCTAGGGGACTGATGACCTCAGAAGTTAAGTCCAATAGTGCTCGGAGCCATTTGAACCATTTGGTACTTCCAGGACAAAGAACGTACAAGGCAGCAACTTCTTACTTCAGAAGAAAAAGTGACCGTTCTGTAAACGAAATTCTTTCATCATACTTTTCGTCTGAGGCACACACACAAAGTTTCACTGCAAGTTTCGACTTGGTAGCAAGTCAGCTCCATATTGGGGGCACCTACCCCTGCGTGTCCAGTAACTTTTCATATCATCTGTTGATGATATGTTAAAGAAGTTGAAAACAGGTTGAAATCTTTTTTTCGTCAGGAAAACAATAAACTGGCAGCCAAGATCGCAGGAATCCTTTTTATTCCATGATTACCGGTTTCGGCGAAACTAAAGCCGCCATCATCGGATCTTAGAACACATACAGGTTTCGCCACGCGCTCTTGTTGGTGTGTGCCGCGCGAGACTAATTACTCGATGCACTGCTTCATGGATTTAGTTGGAAACGTTCGTAAGCGGACCCGTATTCATTATCTGCCCTGCTACACCATCAGATCCGTCTAAATAACAGTCGCCAGTCTTGCTTCGTCCCGCGAGACAGCGTCAACACTCGAAGACGTGTAACAACCTAGTCCGAGATCTGACCACTGGACTTGGATATGTACACCCCTAACACTCCATGCACCTCCTGCAACTGTCCACTAGCAACTCTCACCGATGACATCAAAACAAAATACTCTGACTCGATTGGTAAAGAAACAGCCACAAGGAACCACCATTCTCAAAACTGCGCGGCAAGAAATTAAATTCATTGGCATGATTAACCCTAGCCAAGTCCGTCACCATTATCCAGCACCACTTCCGATTACTTAACGGCTCCACTCTCTGCTTCGTGGTCCGCTCTGTATAAAACAAGTTTACGTTCACTAATGCGCCACACTGGCCGGGAGATTTTGTAGGCTTTCCGTTCCAGACAATAACCTTGTTAATGGTTTGAAGGATTACAGACTCCACCCTTCGGAAATAACCACTTTAAAACAGTTCGACCAGAGGACCTACGATTTAACCCCTCAACCATACGAGGATTGCCACCGTCTCCTCGATTTCACCGAGAAACCACTCTACAAAATTATTTTGCTTCCACGCCTTCCAGGCAGTCAAATTCAGGAGGAGAAACGTAGGAAATTTCTTCCATCATTTCGTACTCCCGTTTACCGCGCTTCGGTAAGTTACAGCCTTCTGTCAGAAATGTAAGAACTTATGTAAGAGATGTTGGAAAGTTCAAATTAATTACGGGAATAAAGCCAGGTGCCCTCGTCGACAACCACCTGCATTTACACACGTGACCACCTCGTCGTTTTCAAAGCAAACCTGCAGCAGTTCCCGTTCCTGTCGTCCAGAAATTACCCTTAAGAGAGAAAAGTGCATGCTTATATTTCGACAAACGAATCATTCGTGCTTTGGAGAACGGCAGATTCTTGCGACAGTTCTCATCTTTATTTTAACTCCTTGTTTCAGCCGGCCTGCCTTAATGTATGCATTTTTGTGAGAAATTTAATAAGAGAACCGGCCGGGTTGGCCGAGCGGTTCTAGGATCTACAGTCTGGAACCGCGCGACCGCTACGGTCGCAGGTTCGAATCCTGCCTGGGGCATGGATGTGTGTGATGTCCTTAGGTTAGTTAGGTTTAAGTAGTTCAAAGCTCTGGGGGACTGTTCACCTAAGAAGTTAAGTCCCATAGTGCTCAGAGCCAAGAGCCATTTGAACCATCTAATAAGAGCACACACACACACACACACACACACACACACACACACACACACACTTACATGTGGCTAAGTATGAGGTGTGATTGGAAAGTTTTAAGAATGGGCGTGTAATTGTACAATGGTGGTACTTACATGCTAGTGTGATGCATCTCCTTCAAAATAGCCCCCTTCTGACTGAACACACCGATTCCAACGGTGTTTCAATGTTTGGAAACATTCCTGGAAATTTTTTCCCGAATTGTGTTAAGGACACTCTCCGTATTTGCCTGGATGTCTTCAATTGAGTCAAATCGCTTCCCTTTTAGCGAAAATTTCAGTTTAGGAAACAGGTAGAAGTCCGCAGGGACCAAATCAGTGGAATATGGCGGTTGTGGAAGAACAGGAATTTTGAATTTGGTCAAAAATTCAACGA
Organism: Schistocerca cancellata; assembly: GCF_023864275.1. NCBI lineage: Eukaryota > Metazoa > Arthropoda > Insecta > Orthoptera > Acrididae > Schistocerca > Schistocerca cancellata. The sequence continues at coordinate 96,406,227 of NC_064628.1, read as the reverse complement.
TGGAGAAGCCACGATAAGCTGGAGCGTTGTCATGGTGTAGCACCCAATTCATGTCTTTCCACAATGCCTTTTCCTCCGCACCTTTTCGCGCAAACGCTCAAGGACACATTTGCAGTATTCGTGGTTAATTGTCTGTTCTCCAGAGGTAAATCCATGATGTGCAATACCGGTAAAATCGAAAAAAATCACTAATATTGTCTTCACCTTTGACCGACTTTGCCCTGCTTTTTTCGGTCGTGGTGAACCTGCGAAGACTGCACTTTGGTTTCAGGATCATATCCGTATACCCAAAATTAGTCACCTGTAATTACCCTATTTAACAAATCTGGGTAATTTTTAGTCCGATTAGTCAGTTCTTGGCACACTTCAATCCGGTATTGTTCAAAATGTTCAAATGTGTGTGAAATCTTATGGGACTTAGCAGTTAAGGTCATCAGTCCCTAAGCTTACACACTACTTAACCTAAATTAACCTAAGGACAAACACACACACACACACCCATGCCCGAGGGAGGACTCGAACCTCCGCCGGGACATCGGTGTTGTCTCTGGTCACTTGACAACACTTTTGGAATGAATTTTGCGGACACTCGACGCATGTTCATATTTTCAGGTAAAATTGCCTGAACTGCATAGAAGCATAAATTAAGTTCATCAGCCATCTCCCTAATTGTAAGTCTACGATCAGAGCGCTCTAAGTCGCTAACTTTTCAACATTTTATTCGTTTTTGAGTTGGAAGGACAGCCGGACCATGGTTCATCTTTAAATGAGTCGGAGCCATTTTTAAATCTGTTGAACCTGACAGAAACATTTGACTGGCTCATACAATTATCTCCGAAAACCGTTTTTAATAGTTCGTAAGCCTCAGAAGCTTATTTCCCGGTTTTAAAACAAAATTTCGCACAAACTCGTTGCTCCGTTTTTGCGTCAGAGGCCGTTCAAAGACAAGGTAATGACTCACTCCCCACCCTCCGTGTACCTACCCGCCAAACCAGTAAACAGTAGCGGATCCATTCTTAAAACTTTCCCATCACACCTCGTAGTGTCGGGTGTGCTTCCGTACCAGAAACTTACAAGTAAAGTAAAGGACAAGAATTCATCCGGAATAAAATTGTGTAAATGGCAAAATAGTGAAAAGAACAGATCGCAGTAATAGAAGTGTTCTCCAACAAAGAAGTATCTTCTGAGTAAAAGTGCGCTAAGTGATCAGCAGTATACAGGCACACATGAGTGGACATTAATATGGAGTGTTCCCACTATTCGCCTTTGACTGCTTGAACTCTGCTGGGGGGGGGGGGGGGGGGACAAATTAAATTAGGTGTATGCACGTCTGTGGACTCCGGGCATGCATTACAGGAATGTTACTGTCCGAACACCATTGTTTCACAGATGCTGCTTTAAATCAGGATGCATTGTCATGATGATAGAATCATCGCCTCAGAACCTCTCCTCTGCTGTACGCATTGCACAGTATTTTTTTTTTTTTTTTTTGTGTACATATCCTTAAAATTTAGGCTTTTTTTAAGCGCGATAAGGGGACTGCCCCAAGCACGAAAAAACACCCCCATACCAGCTCCCTACTTGACTATTTGACTATTCGCACCACATATGATAGCAGCTAACGTAGTTCAGGCATTTGCCAAACCCAAACATATCCATCTGATTGTCACAGGGTGCAGCGTGATTCACCATTCCATATCACTCGTATGGAGTAGATTTCGCTGTTTACACCACGTCAAGCGTCTCTCACTATTGGCTTCACAAATGTGTGGCTTATGACCACTGTATCCCGTTCTTTCTTGTACTCTCTACACGCAGTCATTGTGTTAGCTGGACTGCTGGGATTACGTTGGAACTCGTGGGTGGTTCTTTGCGCTGGTGTCATGCGATTTATTACAACCACCCTCCGACATACTCCCCATTCCTTCTTCGTCAGTACATGAGACGTAGCTTTGGTTGTTCCTTCGCGTTTACACTTCACAATTACGTCACCAACAGTCGAGCTGGACAGCTGTAAAAGGGCTTAAATGAGATGTCCCTGGTAGATTTGTTAATCAGCTCACGTCCAACGACGAGTTCACGTTCGAAGGCACTGAGCTACCTGGACCGCACCATTCTGCTGCTACTGCAACTCGGCTGACAACAAAATACTCAGCGCCTCCTTTTACACTTTCCTATATCGTATTACATAGGGATGAGTGGATAATTTTGATCGGAAAGTGTACTTTCAGTTGAAGCTCGTTATCTTACATTCTTTTCTTTAAACATTTTTCTGTTAGTTATTGTGTATGAGAGGATGATTTATTTTTCTAAAAAGTGTCATAGAATGTGATAGCTGTCATTAGCTTAGCATTGCTACGCTCCTACAACACGTGTTCCCGACGTTTTATGAGGAGCAAACAAAAGAGAATCGCAGGTCTGCTATTAGTTGTAGAGTTTTGGGTGACATGCGGAGTTCGTGTCCGCTGTGGCCGAGCGGTTCTAGGCGCCTCAGTCCGGAACCACACTGCTGCTACGTCGCAGGTTCGAATCCTGCCTCGGGCATGGATGTGTGTTGTGTCCTTAGGTTAGTTAGGTTTAAGTAGTTCTAAGTCTAGGGGACTGATGACCTCAGGTGTTAGGTCCCATAGTGCTTAGAGCCGTTCGGAGTTCGTGTGAGGCGCTTGTTCTGTCGTCTTAGAGTCATCAACGTTAAAACATGATATAGAGTTTTATAATTAAATGACCTCGGTGGTCATAGAATATCCCTATGAATAGGAAAAAGAATCCCGTAATGTTTGAATACTCCATTAGCTTGACACAGTCACGTCGATTAAATAATTGGGCGTAACATTGCAGAAGTGGGACAAGCATGTAATGGCAGTTGTGGGGAAGGCGGATAGTCGTCTTCGGTTCATTGGTAGAGTTTTGGGAAGATGTGGTTCATCTGTAAAGGAGACAGCTTATAAAACACTAATACGACCTATTCTCGAGTACTGCTCGAGCGTTTGGGATCCCAATCAGGTCGGATTGAGGGAGGACATAGAAGCAATTCAGAGGCGGGCTGCTAGATTTGTTACTGGTAGGTTTAATCATCACGCGAGTGTTACGGAAATGCTTCAGGAACTCGGGTGGGAGTCTCTGGAGGAAAGGAGGCGTTCTTTTCGTGAATCGCTACTGACAAGGGAACCTCCCCATCGCACCCCCCTCAGATTTAGTTATAAGTTGGCACAGTGGATGGGCCTTGAAAAACTGAACACAGATCAATCGAGAAAACAGGAAGAAGTTGTGTGGAACTATGAAAAAAATAAGTAAAATATACAAACTGAGTAGTCCATCTGCAAGATAGGCAACATCAAGGAGACTGTATGCGCAGGAGCGCCGTGGTCTCGTGGTTAGGGTGAGCAGCTGCGGAATCAGAGGACCTTGGTTCAAGTCTTCCCTCGAGAGAAAATTTTTACTTACTTTATTTTCGTGAAGTTATGATCTGTCCGTTCCTTCATTGACGTCTCTGTTCACTGTAATAAGGTTAGTGTCTGTGTTTTGCGACTGCACCGCAAAACCGTGCGATTAGTAGACGAAAGGACGTGCCTCTCCAATGGGAACCGAAAACATTTGATAGCAAGGTCATAGGTCAACCGATTCCTCCACAGGAAAACACATCTGATATATTCCGTACGACACTGGTGACGGCATGTGCGTCGCATGACAGGAATATGTTGTCGACCCACCTAACTTGTACACTTGGCGAATGGGTAAAAAGATTCTTCTACCTTGCCCGATTTAAGTTTTCTTGTGGATGTGATAATCACTCCCAAAAAAGTGACGAAAACATAAGCGTTTGTCACATAAACTGCAACAAATGAATGCAACAGTTTTACTGTCACACAGTTTTCCCTGTGCTCTGTCAAAACATATGTTTTTAACGTTTTCAAATTTTTCCGTGTGTAGACCGCGAAATCCTGTTTATGTCCGAGCAAATCTGAACATGTCCTGGAATTTTGGAGAGCGAAGTTGATTATGTGTCAGTGCCTGAACTTTGATAATTGTCTGAAAATAAAAAATTAAATTTTTCACTCGAAGGAAGACTTGAACCAAGGACCTCCTGTTCCGCAGCTGCTCACGCTACCCACGGGACCACGGCGCTCCTGAGCTCAGATCATCCTAGATGTTGCTTATCTTGCTCATGGACTACTTAGTTTGTATATTTTGATTATTTTTTTCATAGTTCCACACAACTTCTTCCTGTTTTCTCGATTGATCTGTGTTCAGTTTTTCAAGGCCTATCCACTGTGCCAATTTATAACTAAATCTGAGGGGGGTGCGATGGGGAGGTTCCCTTGTGAGAAAATTTAGACAACCGGCGTTTGAGGCTGAATGCAGTACAATTTTACTGCCGCCAACTTACGTTTCGCGGAAAGACCACAAAGATAAGATGAGAGAGGTTAAGTCTCGTACAGAGGCATATAGGCAGTCATTTTTCCCTCGTTCTGTTTGGGAGTGGAACAGGGAGAGATGTTGCTAGTTGTGGTACGAGGTACCGTCCGCCACGCACCGTATGGTGTATTGCGGAGTATGTATGTAGATGGGGACACATGTGCATGTTTTAAAATCGTTTTCTTTCGCTTGTAGCAGTTCAGCACTTGTCGGCCTGTTGTTGCGGCTGGCGAGATGGAGCCGCACGCCGTATGAGGGAGTGGTGGGTGAGTCAGCCGGCGGCAGTCCTTGAATCGGCCGCCACTGCCTCTGCCTCTGCGTCTGCCTGCTTCCTGGAGGCCGCCGCTCGTTATCCAGAGGCTGGAATTGACGTCGCGTCTGCGGCCCGTCGTTACCACTCGCAGCCAGCCGCGGAGCGCGGTTTGCGCTAGGGATGGGAAAAACAGACCGGTTAAAACCCAAACCGGTATTTTAGTTCTGGATAACCGGTATTTTGCGGTATTTCTTTGGTCTCAGTTTTTCATTTTTTACTATAGTGCGTTGACAGTTCAGTGCAGTGCGAGCGGGGGCACGGTACACCATACGATCAAAAGTATCCGGACATCTGGCTGAAAATGACTTAACAAGTTCGACGCGCACTCCATCGGTAATGCAGGAATTTAATATGGTGTTGGCCCACCATTGGCAACGGCCTTGCCGCAGTGGATACACCGGTTCCCGTCAGATAACCGAAGTTAAGCGCTTTCGGGCGTAGCCGGCACTTGGATGGGTGACCATCCGGGCCGCCACGCGCTGTTGCCATTTTTCGGGGTGCACTCAGTCTCGTGATGCCAATTGAGGAGCTACTCGGCCGAATAGTAGCGGCTCCCGTCAAAGAAAACCATCATAACGATTGGGAGAGTGGTGTGCTGACGACACGCCCCTCCTATATCCGCATCCTCAGCTGAGGATGATACGGCGGTCGGATGGTCCCGATGGGCCACTTGTGGCCTGAAGACGGAGTGGTGGCCCACCGTCAGCCTTCATGACAGCTTCTGCTCTCGCAGGCATAGGTTCAGTCAGGTGCTGGAAGGCTTCTTGGAGAATGGCAGTCTATTCTCCACGGAATGCTGCACTGAGGAGAGGTGCCGATGTCGGTCGGTGAGGCCTGGCACGAAGTCGGCGTTCCAAAACATCCCAAAGGTGTTCTGTAGGATTCAAGTCAGGACTCTGTGCAGTCCAGTCCATTACAGGGATGTTACTGTCGTGTAACCACTCCGCCACGTGTCGTGCATTATGAACAGGTGCTTGATCGTGTTGAAAGATGTAATCGCCATCCCCCGAATTGCTCTTCAACAGTGGGAAGCAAGAAGGTGCTTAAAACATGAGTGTAGGCTTCTGCTGTGAGAGTGCCACGCAAAACGACAACGGGTGCAAGCCCCCTCCGTGGTAAACACGACCACACCATAACACCACCACCTCCGAATTTTACTGTTGGCACTACACTTGCTGGTACATGAAAAATCAAATGGCTCTGAGCTCTATGGGACGTAACAACTGAGGTCATTAGTCCCCTAGAACATAGAACTACTTAAACCTAACCAACCTAAGGACATCACAAACATCCATGCCCGAGGCAGGATTCGAACCCGCGACCGTAGCGGTCACGCGGTTCCAGACTGTAGCGCCTAGAACCGCTCGACCACTCCGGCCAGCTGCTGGTAGTTGACGTTCACCGGGCATACGCCATTGGATCATCACATCGTGTAACGTGATTCGTCACTCAACAAAACGTTTTTTCCACTGTTCAGTCGTCCAATGTTTACGCTCCATAGATCATGCGACGTGTCGTTTGGCATTTACCGGCGTGATGTGTGGCTTATGAGCAGCCGCTCGACAATGAAATCCTACTTATCTCAACTCTCGCCTAACTGTCATTGTACTTGCAGTGGGTCCTGATGCAGTTTGGAATTCCAGTGTGATGGTCTGGATAGATGTCTGCCTATTACACATTACAGCTGTCGGCGGTCTCTGTCAATCAACAGACGAGGTGGGTCTGTACGCATTTGTGCTGTGCGTGTCCCTTCACGTTTCCACTTCACTATCACATCGGAAACAGTGGACCTAGCGATGTTTAGGAGTGTGGAAATCTCGCGTACAGACATATGACACAAGTGACGCGCGATCACCTGACGACGTTCGAAGTCAGTTCCGCGCAGCGCCCCATTCTGCTCTCTCATGATGTCTAATGACTACTAAGGTCGCTGATATGTAGTACCTGGCAGCGCAATGCACCTAATATGAAAAACGTATGTTTTTGGGGGCCGTCCGGATACTTTTGAGCCGGCCGGAGTGGCCGTGCTGTTCTAGGCGCTACAGTCTGTAGCCGAGCGACCGGTACGGTCGCAGGTTCGAATCCTGCCTCGGGCATGGATGTGTGTGATGTCCTTAGGTTAGTTAGGTTTAATTAGTTCTAAGTTCTAGGGGACTGATGACCTCAGAAGTTAAGTCGCATAGTGCTCAGAGCCATTTTTTGATACTTTTGATCGCACAGTGTGGTTGCCAGCGAGTGCTTGGCGCGTCAGCAGTTGACCGCATTATAATGGCGGGCGCGCGTGAGTGCGTGCTACGATCATTCTCGAACGCTTTTTAAAGAAACCAGTCGGTGATAAACTCTCATTCTCGCACACCTTAAAGTTTAATTAGTCAGCTTAAAAGATGAAACTCGTATCAGTTCGTTAATGGCCATAGTTATTGTGATATTTCGTTAGCAGGTAACTGCTTTAGAAATTCTTAATTTGCAGTATAAAATAGGTGTCGCTATGAACTTGTGTTTGGCGCGTCTTTCGTTACAAAAACGGTTCAAATGGCTCTCAGCACTATGCGACTTAACTTCTGAGGTCATCAGTCGCCTAGACCTTGGAACTAATTAAACCTAACTAAGCTAAGGACGTCACACACATCCATGCCCGAGGTAGGATTCGAACCTGCGACCGTAGCGGTCACGCGGTTCCAGACTGAAGCGCCTAGAACCGCACGACCACATCGGCTGGTTTACGTTACATATTGGTGCGTATTAAATGAAGAAAATATATTGAATGATTCTTTAAACTTGGTGCGATATCCCTGCCTGTTTCCGATCTCGAAAAAAATGGAATGTATGCTAAGTGCTCCGTAACGAACTCAAGATGAGTGAAGAAAAAAAAATCATAAATTCGACGTATATCATAAAAGGTGTAATACAGTGTGTACATAAAGTCCAGGAACACTTTCAATTATTTATTTCACAAGAACCAAACATTGTACAGATGCCGTACACGTCATTTTGAAGAGAAACCCTGTATTTTATTTATTTATTTATTTTATTTATTTATTTATTTATTTTTATTTTTTTTACGCGTCGTCAGTAAAAGCTGGGCATCGGAACTGTGTTTAATAGACTTTCTCAGAGTAGTCTCCCTCTCCCTTCAAAAGTCTGCCAGTTCAGTTTCTTCAGCGTCTGTGTGACACTCTCCCATGTATCAGACAAACGTGTGACCATTCGTGCTGCCCTTCTCTCTGTATACGGTCAATGTCCTCCGTTAGTCCTACTTGGTGAGGGGACCCCACACTTCAGCAGTATTCTAGCATGGATCTCAAGAGTGATTTGTGAGCAATCCCTAGTATTCTACCAATAAAGCGAAGTCTGCTTCATGCTTTACCAACGAACTAAGCCTTTACGATAGTTCGATTTCCTGTCCCTACTGTTACACCCAGGTCATACGATACTACGTTTATTCCTTTTGTGAAGTTCACAGTTTTGCATTTTTAACATTTAAAGCAAGTTGGCAATCTTTGTACCATTCTGAAATATTATCAGGATCTGGCTGAGTATTTTAGCAGCCTTTTTCAGACAGTACATTACAGATACGTTCATCTGCAAAGTGTCTTAGGCGTCTGTTAATATTACCTGTGGGGTCATTAATATACAAGGGCCCCAACACATTTCCCTGGGCCACACCCGATGTTACTTCTGCGTCTGCCAGTAACTCTCCATCCAAGGTAATATGCTGCGTCTTCCCAAAAAATCGTTGGGCGAAGTAGTAACTGAACGATTTTTGAAGTTAGTGTGGAGAATCAATGATACTGCAAACATACAACTAGGGTACCAGAAGAATATCCTCAAAATGACGCAAATAGCACAGTCAGCTAAGTGAGGGAACTGTCGTGTAATGAGCGTAACACATTATGCTGCCAAGTTGCTAAGAAGAAAAACGTAGGGAAAATAGTGTAACTGTTAATATCACCATCGATTTTAAAAGAACGACACGGGTAACCGAGGTTACGCTTGAAAAATGTAGGCAGTCCTTTAATACACACATTTTCATAGGACTTTCCTCCCCAGAAAAAGCTTTCAACAACGTAAAATGTTGCAACATCGAAATTATCAGAAAAGTAGATATAAACTTTAGGGAAAAAAGAATGATACACAATATGTACAAGAACGGGGAGGGAGCAGAAAGAATGCTACAAGAGGGAATTGCTAAGCTTATAAAAAATGTAAGGCAGGAATGCAGTCTTTCACTCCTATCGTTCAGTCTGTACATTGAAGAAGCAATAATGGAAATTTATTAATATATTGTGTTATTTAAAATATAATATCCTCTAGAGAAATGTAAACGAGTTACCTGTTAAATTCTTTATCTGTCTTTTGCAGTTAATAAGTGTTAGTGATGGTTAGGCTGTGTATCTAGTTGTATAAAATAGTGCGCTACAATGTACTTCAGCACAATAAATTATTTAATGTGGCTCATCGGTAAAATGCCAGGATAAGGTACCAAAGGTCTTGCGTTCGACCCACCCTAGTCCTATGATTTTCCTTTCTTTCATTTAACACTCCCGTCACTTCTGCAATGTTTTAAAATGTGAACAGTACCGTATTTCTCCGTGTCCGGAGTCCTCGTTAAACTGTAGGTAAAACTGTAGGTACCATTATGTAACTGGTTGGTTAATTCAGTTTCAAGGTCAGAGGAAGGCAAAGGCATACCCCTTCCAGTAGACCATGCCAGGTAAAGCCTTGTCGTGATCAAACCAACTTCAGGTTGATACTAGCTATACTATATGTAGATTAAAGGTACATAGCCGGTCTCCAACTAAATCTGTTACTACCGCTTCTGATTGCGTCAGGCTATCGAATACTGGTGTGCAGGGCAAGGAGGCGAGAGTATTATAACGTAGACGTATGTACTTGATTCGTTAAATAAATAATGCCCTAATTTTTTTACGGTCGTTAGTATGTATAGGAAAAGTCGTTTTAGGTTCAAAATGGTTCAAATGGCTCTGAGCATTATGGGACTTAACTTCTGAGGTCATCAGTCCCGTAGAACTTAGAACTACTTAAACCTAACTAACCTGAGGACATCACACACATCCATGCCCGAGGCAGGATTCGAACCTGCGACCGTAGCGGTCGCGCGATTCCAGACTGTAGCGCCTAGAACCGCTCGGCCAACCCGGCCGGCGTCGTTTTAGGTACTGGATTTTAAAAACACATAGGCAGAGCCTTAGTGAACCATCAGAATGGCATCTACGCGAGACAATTGTTGCAGCCAACGTTCTGTAATTGAATTCTTGATTTTGGAAAAAGAAACTATGGTGAACGTCCGTAAACGTTATTGATGGGGCAGTTGACAGTATTGTTGGGCGACGGGTGGAGAGAGTTGAAGCACCAGGACGTGCACAAACAGGGCTCCACGCTCGGGACCTCCTGGACTTAACGTTTGGGACCTCCTGACAAATGATGAATCGCGTTGGTGCAGACCGGCGCCTCACATCTCATTTTGTTCCCCAGCTGTCGGTGAGCATTGGAAATGTGCCTGCAGTGATCGAGCCTTGGACATTCAAAGTTCCACGAATGCTCAAATCAGACCTAAAGGTTCAAAGAAAAGCCATTTCATTTGAAGTGGTGGAACACACGAATAGTTACAGGTGACGAAACCTGGGCGCACCACTATCAGTCGGAAACAAAAAAGGCCCTGTCTGGAGTATCACCTCCCGCAATCTGCGAAAAAGAAGAAATTTAAATTTGTTCCCTCTAATGACGAGGACATGAAGACATGTCTTACGGGAAAGTGATTGTGTCATTCTCGTGGATGTGTGCCCAAAAGATCAATTACTATTTCAGGGGCTTATGTGAAAACTCTTTAACACCTCAAGAACCGTTACCTACCTTTCCGGGCCGACAAGAATCCAAAAGAAATTTTGCTCCGACGCAGTACACGCCCACACTTTTAAGTCAGAAACTGGGAACACATCACTAAGCTGGGTAGCACATCGTTGCCTCGTTCACCGTGTGCCCCAACTTGGCACCATCGAACTCCCGTCTGTTTGAGCCACTACAGGATCCTCCGTGTGGGACACAAATTGATGTGATGATGAGCATAATTCATTCAGTAGCCACATGGCGGCGAGAACAGGGGAAGAGCTTTACCGAGAGGGAATAAGTGCTGTTATTCAAGGGTGATGTAAGCCCATTGGAGTTGATAGAGACACTGCAGAAAAATAGTAAAGCTAAAAGAAATGTTGTACAATATTATCATCAAATTGTAGTTATGTTCCGTGCTAAGACATTGCGGGGCATTATTTATTGGGCGACCCTAGTACACTACTGGCCATTAAAATTGCTACACCAAGAACAAATGCAGATGATAAATGGGTATTCATGGGACAAATATATTATACTAGATCTGACATGTGATTACATTTTCACGCATTTTGGGTGCATAGATCCTGAGAAATCAGTACCCAGAACAGCCACCTCTGGCCGTAACAACGGCCTTGATACGCCTGGGCATTGAGTCAAACAGAGCTTGGATGGTGTGTGCAGGTACAGCTGCCCATGCAGCTTCTACACGATACCACAGTTCATCAAGAGTAGTGACTGGCGTATTGTGACGAGCCAGTTGCTCGGCCACCATTGACCAGGCGTTTTCAATTGGTGAGAGATCTGGAGAATGTGCTGGCCAGGTCAGCAGTCGAACATTTTCCGTATCCAGAAAGGCCCGTACAGGACCTGCTACATGCGGTCGTGCATTATTCGGCTGAAATATAGGGTTTCGCAGGGATCGAATGAAGGGTAGAGCCACGGATCGTAACACATCTGAAATGTAGCGACCACTGTTCAATTTGTCGTCAATGCGAACAAGAAGTGACCGAGACGTGTAACCAGTGGCACCCCATACCATCACGCCGGGTTATACGCCAGTATGACGATGACGTATACACGCTCTCGATGTCCGTTTACCGCGATGCCGCCAAACACGGATGCGACCATCATGATGCTGTAAACAGAACCTGGATTCATCCGAAATTGACCGAGCGAGGTGGCGCAGTGGTTAGCACTCTGGACTCGCATTCGGGAGGACGACGGTTCAATCCCGCGTCCGGCCTTCCTGAGTTAGGTTTTCCCTGATTTCCCTAGATCACTACAGGAAAAAGCCAGGATGGTTCCTTTGAAAGGGCACGGCCGATTTCCTTCCCCGTCCTTCCCAAATTCGAGCTTGTGCTCCGTCTCTAATGGCCTCGTTGTCGACGGGACGTTAAAGACTAAATTCCTCCTCCTCTTCCTCATCCGAAATTGCGTTTTGCCATTCGTGCACCCAGGTTCGTCGTTGAGTACACCATCGCAGGCGCTCCTGTCTGTGATGCAGCGTCAAGGGTAACCGCAGCCACGGTCTCCGAGCTGATAGTCCATGCTGCTGCAAACGTTGTCGAACTGTTCGTTCAGATGGTAGTTGTCTTGCAAACGTCCCCATCTGTTGACTCAAGGATCGAGACGTGGCTGCACGATCCGTTACAGCCGTGCCGATAAGATGTCTGTCATCTCGTCTGCTAGTGATACGAGGCCGTTGGGATCCAGCACGGAGTTCGGTATTACCCCCCTGAACCCACCGATTCCATATTCTGCTAACTGGGTGTTGTGTGATGTCCTTAGGTTAGTTAGGTTTAAGTAGTTCTAAGTTCTAAAGGACTGATGACCATAGATGTTAAGTCCCATAATGCTCAGAGCCATTTGAACCATTTTTTTTTTTTATCTCGACGAACGCGAGCAGCAATGTCACGATACGATAAACCGCTATCGCGATAGGCTACAATCCGACCTTTATCAAAGTCGGAAACATGATGGTACGCATTTCTCCTCCTTACACGAGGCATCACAATAACGTTTCACCAGGCAACGCCGGTCAACTGCAGTTTGTGTATGAGAAATCGGTTGGACACTTTACTTATGTCAGCACGTTGTAGGTGTCGCCACCGGCGCCAGCCTTGTGTGAATGCTCTGAAAAGCTTATCATTACCATGTCACAGCATCTTCTTCCTGTCGGTTAAATTTCGCGTCTTTAGCACGTCATCTTCGTGGTGTAGCAATTTTAATGACCAGTAGTGTAGTTTGCTGAGGCGCTGCAGTTGTCCATGTACGGTGCCGCGCGCGAGCGTGAGGGCTCTGGCGAACGGGAACAACCACCCTCTCTCTCCGGAGCGGCACTTTTGATATGTCGGACAGCTTTCTGTGGAGGGACCTCGTCCGTCACAACAAGCGAGCCGCAACCGCTCCGACTAACTTCCTGTGCGGAATCCGAATGAAAAGCTTTCCTTAGGTTACGTGTCGTAAAACAGCGACTGTTTTATGGCTCTAACGGGAAGAGACCATTCGGTGCGTAGTCGGCGCATTTCTTCTCACCGAATGCAGTGCACATTTCACCCCTTTGCCTAGTCCACGGACTGAACAATTCTGTCGCAGCTTCCTGTCCGGGATTCTTACTTTAAAGCAGAACATGCGTTTCAGGAGTCGTACAGTCATCGTCAGACGGAAACACAAGTTCTCTCGTTTCTTTTTGATTTGATGGCGACGCTAAGATATGCCAATAGCAGTGTGCATGGTGAAAGCGCTTTTCTTACGCCGAGATGGAGAGGCAACATCCTGCGATTCACCATTTTCGACGAATGAGTCGCGGGCCTCGCGAAAATAATTTCTGCGAGAAGACTTCTAGCACTACACTTAAGTTTCCGGAAATTCCAGGAGAGCGGTCATGACGCAGGATCCGTTTTAGAACAGGCGATATCGTTGGCGCACCGGAGAAGGAAAATTTATTTACACATATCAGGCGCACAATCTAATAGTTTTCCGAGAAAGTAAAGGATTTTCTAGCCTTTGCGGATAGACTCAAGGTGAAAAAACGTTGATTATTTGGGACGTAGCCAAATGGTATAATGTCTGCGTTTAGACTAGAGGCAACTACGCGGAGTGCAAATTACACTTCTTTCAATATTTTTTTTTATTCTTTTGATAGAGAAAGACAGCTGGCTTGGTATATATCCTTTTATTAAATAAGATAACTTTTACTGAAAACAGGGCACGAGAATTATCACTACACATGCCTTCGTGCATTTATGATACATATTTGATCCTTGGTGCAAACTGTATCATTTTATATTTTTCTTTTTTTGTCGCAAAACATACCCTCTTTTAAATGTTTTTTATTCCAGTCTTTGATTACAATCTCAGTTCTTTAGACGATGACCGATTTCGGTCCGTAATGACCATCCTCAGATCTTTTTTACACCATGTCCTAAAGTGATAAGGCCATATTGGCATGGTGTGGGCGATGTGGCCAATTCTACACCTTATTTTATTTCTGTATGACGATGCTGTGCTGATTTTATTTATATGTTTTGACGATACCAATATGGCCTTAGCACTTTAGGACATGGTGTATAAAAGATCTGAGGTTGTCCATTACGGACTGAAACTGGTCATCATCTAAAGAGTTGATATTGTGGTCAAAGACGGGAATAAAAAAAAAAATTGACAGTATTGGATCACTGTTTGTATACATGATTATGTCGCAGTTGGTGACACCCTCTTTTGTACTATGAAACATTGAGAATATGGAGAAAGATTCAGAAATAAATGTGAGATTGCTGCCATTACTACGAAACCGAATCCAGAGACAATCACAGGGCTCTAGTTATTGTTTGTTGATTCAGAAGTTTAAAATGACGTGTGTAATAGTATTTTTGAGACTTTAGTAATTATTACTATATATGTTGGGTTCAGGTACAAAAAATTTGCAGAGGAGTTGGAAGAGCATTTGAGCGGAATGGATAGCCTCTTGAAAAGAATTATGAAATGAGTATCAGCAAAAGTAAAACGAGGGCTATGGAATGAACGCCAGGAGACCTTGCCGGCCGAAAGCCACAGGAACGGTTTACACGCCTTCTTCCGTCCCCCCTCCTCCCCCCCCCCCTCACCACACAGTGTAGTTGGCTATATGAACAACATTGTCTTGGAGCAGGAGGCTATGTCAGAGTCTAATAACCACGGAGAGAGAGTCTCCGAGGTCCATTTTTCACTGCCGACCATGGACGTTACTACGTCTTAGAGATCTTACGGCGGTAGCGCTAAAGATGCCGCGTTCATTTTTGGATGCGAACTGGCTTGCGACGTCCTCGAACCAGTCATGTGCAAATTCAGATCAGCAGCAGCAGCAGCCTAGGTCTTGTCGGTCCTACTTCGCGCCGCCTCCTCCGCCCCCCCCCCCCCCATTATTACGGTAGTACGCCGCTGGCGCCTCTAGTATGTGTGTCACGCGTTCAACGATGTTACGTGCTACGAGTTAACTCGCTTACTCCCCTCTGTTCCGTATACTGTACTTCTTATGGCCGATCTGGAACGCTCTCTTGAGCTACTCCCAGTACTGCACCTGGTTTCACTGAATATACATCTATTATTCGTTGTTTTAGTGCAGTGTTTCTATGTTTCGAACGTTTCGTCTAGAAGAAGAGCTTATCGACAAATAGTCCACAATATTGTGGGTTGATGTAATTCGGTAGTGTAACAAAGCTGCCTGGCATCTAATGTGTTAGAGAAAATCAGTGTGCACTCATTCCTTGTTACTTGTTTTCTGGCTTCCTCTCTCTTCCATTTTAATATAGCCTGGCAACGAAACTACCTGTAACGGGAAAAGATGATTTACAATTAGGGATTCTTTCAGCTCCTAACACGGAAATTGTAACAGCCGGCAGAGGTGATTCCATTACTTAATTTTAATTTCTACAAAATACACGGTCCAGTCACATTAATGTGACCACCCGTCAAAAGCCGGAATGAACACCTTTTGCAGCGCTGACGTGTAGGAAGAGAGTCAGTGAAGTTATGGTAGGCACCAACAGGGTGGTGGAGCCATGCCGACTTCATGGTCGACGATCCAAGGCGCGAACAACCCGATCGAGGTGGTGCCACAGATTCTCAACTGGGTTTAAATCCGGGGGACTTGGTGGCCAGGGAAGCACAATAAAGTCGTCCTGATGCTCTTCGAACAACGCACATACACTACCACCTGCGTGGCACGTTGGATTGCCCTGTTGGTAGATAACAGCGTGCTGAGGAAAAACAGTCTGCATGTAGGGGTGGACGTGGTACCCAAGGATAGAGGCATACTTGGGTTGATGGATTGTCCCTTCCAGAATGACGAGACGACCCCAGGGTACGCCGCGAAAGCATTCCCAAGAATAAAACGCTCCATTCTCCCCTCCGACGATTGTTGCAGTGCCGTACACACCAAGCGTCGTATGTCCGGTGGAGCGTAAAACGTGATTCGTCTGAAAAGGCCACCACAGTGGACGTCCAGTTGTGATACTGGTGTAGAAATTTCGGCCTTCGTCTCTGATGAGCGGCAGTCGGCATGGGTGCGTTAACCAGGCGTCTCCTGCAGAGGACGGTCCATACACAGTAACGTTCACTGGAATGGTCGTTGAGGAGACGCTGTTGGCTGGCGCTTGGTTCATTTGAGTGGTCAGTGAACAGTTGCACGTGTGTTCGCCCGCACACATCTCGGCAGTCATGGTCCACCCTCAGTCAACTATGGCCCTAGGTGCACCACAGTCATCTCGGCGGTTATTTCGGTTAGCATCATTTTTCCGAGCACTTTATACTATAACGATGACGGCACGCGAACAATTTATAAACTTGAGACGTTTCGGAAATGCTTACACCCTTGTCCTGACAGCCAAATGATCGTGCCCTTATGGACGTCAGATAAATGGCTCCGTTTCCGTATTACGACAACCACTGCACAATTTTCTTAGCTCTCCCCGACACACTTTATACACTGAAGCGTCAAAGAAACTGGTATAGGTATGCGTATTCAAGTCAGAGGCATGTAAACAGGCAGAATATGGCGCTGCGTTCGGCAACGCCTATATAAGACAATAAGTGTCTGGCGCGGTTGTTAGATCGGTTACTGCTGCTACAACGGCAGGTTATCAAGATTTAAGTGACTTTGGACGTGGTGTTATAGTCGGCGCACGAGCAAATGGACACGGTATCTCCGAGGTAACGATGAAGTGGGGATTTTCCCGTACTACCATTTCAGGAGTGTACCGTGAATATCGGTGAAACATCGAATCTCGGACATCGCTGCGGCCAGAAAAGATCCTGCAAGAATGGGACCAACGACTACTGAAGAGAATCGTTGAAAGAGAGACGGAAGTGCAACTCCTACGTTGTTGCAGATTTCAATGCTGGGCCATCAACAAGTGTCAGTGTGCGAACAATTAAACGAAACCTCTTTGATATGGGCTTTCGGAGCCGAAGGCCCACTCGTGTATTCGTAATGACTGCACGACGCTAAGCTTTGCGCCTCGCCTGGGCCCGTCGACACCGACATTGGGACTTCAGATGACTGGAAACATGTTGCCTGGTCGGACGAGTCTCATTTCAAATTCTATCGAGGGGATGGACGTGTGCTGATATGGAGACAACCTGATGAAACAATGAACCCTGCATGTCAGCAGGGGAGGCTCTGCAGTGGTGTGGGGCATATGCAGTTGGAGTGATATGGGACCCCTGTCACATCTATATACGACAATGACAGGATGATACACGTACGTAAGCATCCTGTATGACCATGCCCTTTATGCATTCCGACGGACGTGGGCAATTCCAGCAGGACAACGCGACTCCCCTCACGTTCAGAATTGCTACAGAGTGGCTTCAGGAACACTCTTCTGAGATTAAACAATTTCGATTGCCACCGAACTCCGCAGACATGAGCATATCTGGGATGCCTTGCAACGTGCTGTTCAAAACAGATCTCCACCCCTTCGTACTGTTACGGATTTATAGACTGACCGGCGGGATTCTTGGTGTCAATACCCTCCAGCACTACTTCACACTTAAGTCGAGTCCTTGCCAGGTCGTGCTGCGGGACTTCTGCGCACTGTCGTGGGCCCTACACGGCATTAGCGAGGTTTACCAGTTTCTTTGTCTCATCAGTGTGTATCTTCCACTGTTAGTGCTGACAACAGCTGTCTGTGAGCGGTTGTTGCACGTTGACATCGAACATGGGTGTTGGTCACATTAATGTGACTGGACCGCGTACAAGCGCTACTGAGGTGTGTGAATAAACAAGTATTTTTTCTACGATTAATACGCAGTCAGAGGGTCTAGAACACCACTAATGGATCAGCCCAAGAGGTAGAATGTAAAAACTTGGCCTGGACGTCTCTGAAACGCCTGCGCCACAAAGTGCGCGCGGTATGTGTTGACAGTGCGCGTGGGCGCGCCTGAGCAGTACCCCGCGTGCTGGTACTACTGGTTTCGCCCGCGCCTGCGCGCAGCTGTTCGCCGCGGCCGCATTCCGCGCCTCCTCCGCGACCGGTTCCAGCCAACCCTTCCCCCCCCCCCTCCTCCCCCCCCGCCTCATCCCGTCAACACGGGCTGCCATCGGCCTCTGCGATGACACCCACCGGGCGTCGCCTGCGCTTCCGGCCAACAGGTGCCTTTCGCCAACACCGACTCAAAGGAAGGCCTCGGCGCTTGTTCGTGACGTCACGTCAGCTAGGCACGGCGAACGCCAGGTCTGTTGCAGGCATGCTCATAATGGTGGTGTCTCCCTCTCTGACACAGGAAAATGTGAAACTATTGGCGGTAGTTGACCAACACACATTGTTCTGAGAGATTTCTGCAATCAATTAATTGCGCAATTCGTTACACATCTTAACAAATAGTATACTCCTCAACTTAAATTTCCACCTGATTTAAGGATTGACATACAAAAACAACTTCATGGTCCAGCAGCAACAGAATTCGTGCTTCTTTACCTTATTTGTAAATCTGAGGAAGTTACGTTTGTACTGGGTTGCTTTTACAAGAAACTGTGAACATATTGGTGCTCTTCTTCAGGTATCTTGGTTGACTGTGGGGTGAGGAGCACTGAATGTTAATGAAATATATTGCGATTGTACACGTTGGGGGAGAGGGTGGGCGACAGAAGAAGAGTCAAAAGAGAGATATTTGTTTTATCAAATAAATTTTTTTATCTTATATTCTCCTTTCAGTTGCAAGAGGGGAATATTTATATTTTCTAATGTGCATGTTTAAAAACGTTTAAGCTCAGCAGTATTTTCGATGTATGAAGCTATTTTGTTTCCTGTTTAGAATTCCTTTCGTTGAAAACGACTGTAATCTAATGACTGGCAACAGTTGGGCATTTACACATGTAAATTAGTTCACATTTCCAGTGACGATGTCAAACGAAAATAAATAAAAGAATCGAGTTAATTGTAAGGGGGTTGCGGTAAGTTTCGATAACAGAATGGATCAAGTAAGTATAGTTACTTCAATGTAAAATTTCCGAAGCTTGCAATGGGGCAAAGCATCTTCTCATATTGATCTACGTTTGTTTCGACAGGATTCAGTAATACAGAACTATGATCTTCATTTGTAGCTTTACGATAGTAAGAAAATCTTTCATCTAAATAAAACTGCAGAATCCAGAACAAAACCAAACATTTTGTACAAAAATAAGAGATTTAGAGTGATAGGCACGCCCAGGCGTTTCTGCTGGCAACAGACCTAACGTTCGCCGTGCCTAGCTGACGTGACGTCACCAACAAGCGGCGAGGCCTTCCTTTGAGTCGGTGTTGGTTTCGCGCAGTGGCTGGCTGGCTCCCTCGCTCTCCAAACGACCGCTTTAGCTCGCGGGGCGTGGAGACGTACATTGTCCTAACTCTCGCCGCACTCCACTTGGCCTAGCAAACAGGGCAAACCTTGCCTTAACACGTTCGCCGCTCTTAAAGCTGAGTGCCAAACTACATACCACGACCCACCTCGGTGTTCGATCCCCGTAGGCACGTAGTGACTTCTGGGACGTGATGCATTGAGTTTACTGTTTGAGTTATCTTTGTCGGCATATTGGTTAACAGGTAGTGGTGTTTCGAAGGCCTTGGTCCAACTTCTGACGAGATTAACAGGTTTTTAATGCGGTAATCGTATCTCTGTCAGTAGTGACATAGTTACGTTCAATTTTTTCCAGTTTGTGTAACAAGCACTTGCCCGCGAAAGGCAAAGGGCCCGAGTTCGAGTCTCTTCAGGCTGTTTTTTGATGCTGTACAGGTTCATGTGATCCCCATGCATAACACATCAGTTGCCAACATTACTGGTTTCGCAGATAATGTGTCGGCACTCCAGCCATATGTCTTAATAGATTTTTTTTTTTTTATTTTTGCTGCTCTTGCGGAGGACTAACAATTGTTCAGGGTCAATTTCCAATCTTCGCGCCATGCAGAGACCTTACGTAAATTGTTTTATAATTCGTATTGATGTTCTGTCGGGTTAACTAGATGGTAAACTACAGCATCGTCTGCAAACATCTTAAGAAGATTGCCCATATTGTGTAGTAAATAGTTTATACGGATTAAGAACATCAGTGGGGCGATAAAACTTCCCCGGGGAACCATATACATCACCTAAATATCACTTCTATTTCACTCTGACTTCTCGTCGATCACTACGCACTGCAACTTGTCTGATAGCAAATCACAAATCCAGTTGCGCAACTGGAGCAGTACTCCGTAAGCAAGTAATTTTATTATGAGGAGCTTGTGAGCAACGGTGTAAAAAGCCTTGTGGAAATCAAAAAAATTTGGAATCAACTTGAGCACCCCTGCCGATAGCACTCATTACATCGTATGAGAAAAGGCCAATTTTTTTTCACAAGAACTATATATTCTGAATCCGTGCCGACTGTATGTCAATAAAGCGTTTTGTTACAGGTGCTCCAAAAACTCTGCTGCAAATCGATGTCAGTGGCGTGGGTATATAATTCAGCGGATTATTTGTTTCCTTTCTTGTATATTGGTATGACTTATGCAACTTTCCAGACTTTAGGTACGGGGTTTTCATCTACCGGGCGGTTGTGTATGACCGCTGAAACTGGAGTTAATTCTGGGACGAACCTAGGCCTGGTTGGCGTACTTTCTGCACCGAAAGATTTGCCTTTATCAAATAAGGTGAGCTGCTTCGCCGCACTGACGCCTACTCCTAAATTTCTCATGTTGGCGGCTATTCCGGTCTCTAATCCGGGAATATTTACTGCGGCCTCTTTGATTGAAGGAAATTGGGGAAAACTTGGTTCTTTTTCTCTAGTGGCACTATCGTCGGTAAGATTACTTTTGCCATGACCTGTTGTTGTGGTCTTCAGTCGAGAGACTGGTTTGTTGCAGCTCTCCATGCTACTCTATCCTGTGCAAGCTTCTTCATCTCCCAGTACCTACTGCAACCTACATCCTTCTGAATCTGTTTAGTGTATTCATCTCTTGGTCTCCCTCTACGATTTTTACCATCCGCGCCGCCCTTCAATACTAAACTGGTCATCTCTTGATGCCTCAGAATATGTCCTACCAACCGATCCCTTCTTCTAATCAAGTTGTGCCACAAATTTCTCCGCAGTTTCGTTCAATACCTCCTCGTTAGTTATGTGATCTACCCATCCAATCTTCAGCATTCTTCTGTAGCACCACATTTCGAAAGCTTCTATTCTTTTATTGTCCAAACTATTTATCGTCCACGTTTCACGTCCATAAATGGCTATGCTCCATACAGATACTTTCAGAAACGTTTTCCTGGCACTTAAATTTATACTCGATGTTAATAAATTTCTCTTCTTGAGAAACGCTTTCCTTGCCATTGCCAGTCTACATTTTATATCCTCTCCACTTCGACCATAGTGAGTTATTTTGCTCCCCAAATAGCCAAACTCATTTACTACTTTGTCTCATTTCCTAATCTAATTCCGGCAGCATCTCCCGATTTAATTCGACTGCATTCCATTATCCTCGTTTTGCTTTTGTTGATGTGCATCTTATATCCTCCTTTCACGACACTGTCCATTCCGTTCAACTGCTCTTCGAAGTCCTTTGCTGTCTCTCACAGAATTGCAATGTCATCGGCGAACCTCAAAGTTTTTATATCTTGTCCAAGAATTTTAATGCCTACCCCGCATTTTTCTTTTGTTTCCTTTACTGCTTGCTCAATATACAGATTGAATAGCATCGGGGAGAGACTACAACCCTGTCTCACTCCCTTCCGAACCGCTGCTTCCCTTTCATGCCCCTCGACTCTTATAACTGCCATCTGGTTTCTGTACAAATTGTAAACAGCCTTTCGCTCGCTGTATTTTACCCCTGCCACCTTAAGAATATGAAAGTGAGTATTCCAATCAACACTGTCAAAAGCTTTCTCTACAAATGCTAGAAACGTAGGCTTGCCTTTCCTTAATCTTTCTTCTAAGATAAGTCGTAGGGTCAGTATTGCCTCACGTGCTCCAACATTTCTACGGAATCCAAACTGGTCGGCTTCCACCAGTTTTTCCATTCGTCTGTAAAGAATTCGTGTTAGTATTTTGCAGCCGTGGCTTATTAAACTGACCTAGTGACGGTATTTATTGTACCTTGCCGCTACTATACTCTGCATAACCATGATGGAAATGTAAGAAAAATTCAGGCTCATACAGAAGCGTCCCGACCGTCTCTGTCCGCTCAGAACCAGTGAACGGAATAGAGTATGAAGGTGGATGGGATTTGTGTTCACTAGGTTCCTGCCGCCACATACATTCTGCTGTTAGTGGGTTGTGAATGTAGATGTGAGGTGAAGAGGGCGCGGGGTGTGCGAAGGAACTCAGTAAGACCGCGAACAGAGGTGCATTGAGAGTGAGCCGAATTGCTGCATCAGCACAAGCAAGAGCATAAGGGAAGCTGTGTACGCATCTCGGTGGAGGCTACGTGTGGAATAAACAGCAGGCGCTAGGCCGGAGGACGGGGGCATCCCTGACCCACATTGCTCGCTAACGAACGGCCTCCTACTATATAGCTAATGGCTGAAACGGCAAGTGAAGAAATCCGTACGCCTTGCGACTATAAGTGCGGAATACTGAATGAGTTCTGTCACTCTATCGCCAACGGACTGCTGACTGAAATGAGTCTTCGGCCGAGTTGCAGTTCTTGGCGGCGGTTTCAAACTCTCGGTCTCGGGCTTTACGTGAACCACCTGGAACGTACCGACGCACAGTGGACCGACTCGCTTCAGAACCTGCACAAAAAAGAAAGTGCTCTTTTCGACTTGAATCCCGCGAAATATTGTGCAGATTGCAGTTGTGCATACTTGCGCAATGCTGCGGTGTCATTCATGTGTCAAGTGTATATGATACGTGCCGTGGCAGTCGACGGTAAACAGAGAATCAGCCAACGACACATTGTTCAGATATTGGTTGTTTGGCCTGTTTAATATGTGACAGCTATCCTGCCTAGTTGTCATGATAAAACAAGATAGATAGCATTCCAGAATGTACGAGGGGCGTTTTAAAAGTCCGCGCAAAAATAAAAACTACTTACGTGTTTGGGGTAAGTCTTTTTTATTTTTCGACATAGTCTCCTTTTAGAATTATACACTTCGTCCAACGCTGTTCTAATTTGTTGATCCCTTCCGAATAATAAGAATTGTCCAAGTCTGCAAAATAGCCATTATTTGCTGCACTCACCACCTCGTTTGAATAAAATCTTTGTTGTCCCGCCAGCCATTTCTTCAAATTGGGGAACAAATAGTAGTGCGATCAAGCCAAGTCTGGAGAATAGGGGGGGATGTGAGACGAGTTGGAATCGTATTAACAATAATTTTGCGACCACAACTGCTGAAGTGTGTGCTGGTGCATTGTCGTGATGGAAAACTCTCTCTCTCTCTCTCTCTCTCTCTCTCTCTCTCTCTCTCTCTCTCTCTCTCTCTCTCTCCCCCCCCCCCTTCTTTTTTTTCCGGTCCAGTCGCCGGCGTTTTTCTTGCAGCTCGGTATTCATTCGAGATGCCCACAGCACTAGGATTCTCACGTACCTTAACTCTTGTCATCCATCACCATATCATGGATTTTTGAATGATTTCTGGAGTCGTAACCTCCACAGGGCGTCCAGAACGTTCAGCATCACTTGTACCCATATGGCCGCTCCGAAAATTTTGAAACCACTTGTAAACCGTTCCAATCGAAGGTGCACAGTCACTGTAATGTTTATCAAACTTCTCTTTAGTCTCCAGAGGCGTTTTGACTTTCATAAAGTAATGTTTTATCACCACACGAAATTCTTTTTCGTCCATTTTTTGACAATCACTAGACTTCCTTGATTCAAACGAATGCCAAACACAAAGAAATAGGCCAATATTGTTGAAACCTGGTGTGCATTCTTTCCAAAGATACTACTAACTAAACATGGCCTCGATATGCGCTAGTGGTGCCATTTCTCGGACTTTGCACGGACTTTTCAAACGTCCCTCGTATGTTTACGATATTTTAATCTATCTAATGACGTATATCGATTTAAAACTAAACTGCTGCCGGTATTACCCGAGATAGTCGGCTACAAAATTTCCTCTGCTTGGCTAAGTTTTTTTTAATGGCGCTCCTATTGCCTTGATGGTATAGTTACCTAGTTCAAATGTATTAGAGACCACATATTTGCATGTTTTTAGTGGACGGTTGTTTTTCTACCGTGCCGCAGTGCCGTACGATAAAAATGCGTCCCATTTTACTGCAAGAATCCCATAAACTATTAACTGCAGAAAAAGAATGTTATAAACGTTTTCTGAAGATTTCCTGGGGAGATACTCTGAGTTGTAATATAACTTTTTTCGGAAATTAGAAAATAATTTTATCGTCGACTTTCTCCAGAGCCCAGCACCTAACATCACTACCTTTCCCGGTTTCGGCTGTTGACGGGGAAGAATGGGGTGCCATTCCTCCAGAGACCTCACTGAAAGCGTCCCGAGCAGAATTAAAGAAGTTATAAAGACGAAGGATGGACACTTCCCGTGTTAATGTCCACAAATAGGTGCCGGGTCCTTTAGATCAGATAGTGCATTCTGTTGGACAGGTTGGTTAGTCTGGATATTTCTGTTCTCTCCTAGGCCTTTAGAGCGTCGGATGCTATTTTATCATACCCTAATCGTTCCTTCTTTCTGAGGTCGTTAATGATCATCAATTCACGCCTGTCTTTGATCTACGGTCCGTTTCGTCGCATTCCAGTTAATGCTTGAATTGTGGTTGCGTATGTTTCATGTAGTTCCTCACTGTACTCCCTTTGTTATCCTCTACGCAAGCTGCCATATTCCCATTGTTTAGCACAGTCTGGTTACTGACGTTTCTTGATCTACACTCATGCTCATAAATTAAGTATAATGCTGATACATGGGGGGTGGTCGGTTTCCGGGTTTAAATCACCTCGGGGTATGACCGTGCGTTGCATTTGACCTGCGGTCGTCGCAGAAAGTGTGATCTCAAGATTAATGCAAAGATTCCAGCAGAAAGGAAACGTGTCCAGGCGCTACAATACGGGACGTCCACAGTGTACAACACCACAAGAAGACCGATATCTCACCATGTGTGCCCGCAGACGGTCACGGAGTACTATAGGTAACCTTGCTCAGGACCTTACCGCAGCCACTGGAACAGTCGTCTCCAGACACAGTGGCTACAGACCACTGAACAGTCATGGCTTATTCGCCCGGAGACCTGCAAGGTACATTCCACTGACCCCTGGTCACAGGAGAGCCCGTAAAGCCTGGTGTCAAGAACACAGTACATGGTCATTGGAACAGTGGTCCCAAGTTATGTTCACGGACGACTGCAAATATAGTCTGAACAGTGATTCTCGTCGGGTTTTCATCTGGCGTGAACCAGGAACCAGATACCAACCCCTTAATGTCCTTGAAAGGGACCTGTGTGGAGGTCGTAGTTTGATGGTGTGGGGTGGGATTATGATTGGCCCATGTACACCCCTGCATGTCATTGACAGAGGAACCGTAACAGTTGAGGTGTATCGGGACGTCATTTTGCACCAGTATGTCCGCCTTTTCAGGGGTGCAGTGAGTCCCACCTTCCTCTGCAGTGAGTCCCACCTTCCTCCTGATGGATGATAACGCACGACCCCACCGAGCTGCCGTCGTGATGAAGTATCCTGAAATAGAAGATATCAGGCGAATGGAGTGGCCTGCCTCTTCTCCAGACCTAAACTCCATTGAGCACGTCTGAGATGCTCTCGGTCGACGTATCGCTGCACGTTTTCAGACCCCTAGGACACTTCAGGAGCTCCGACAGGAACTGTTGCAAGAATGGCAGGCTATACCCCAGCAGTTGCTCGACCACCTGATCCAGAGTATGCCAAGCCGTTGCGCGGCCTGTGTACGTGAGCATGGTGATTATATCCCATATTGATGTAGGGGTACATGCGCGGGAAACAGTGGCGTTTTGTAGCACATGTGTTTCGGTACGGTTTTCTCAACTTATCACCAATGCCGTGGACGTACAGATCTACGTCGTGTGTGTTCCCTATGTGCCTCTGCAGTTATCCTTAATTTATGAGCATAAGCGTATATTGACTGGGTCGCTACTTACTCTGCCTCCAAAACTCGAAAATTAGACTCTTCGTGGGGAGGGCATGTCGTCGATTAGAGGCGCAGATGCAACAGTTCTGGAAGAGTAGGACCCAGACGAAACATGTCCACAAAACGCCATCCCTCCATCCCCACCCCTTCACACACACACACACACACACACACACACACACACACACAGAGAGAGAGAGAGAGAGAGAGAGAGAGAGAGAGAGAGAGAGAGCATAATAGCCTTTGCAAAAGTGTGTTTGAATTACGATATATGTCGCGAAGAATCTTACACTTCGTGGTATCGGCAGGGGAGATGCTTCTGCGACATGCCTTTGCGTCAGATTGCCGATCGCAGAGGGTGAATCACGGCGCCCTGGCGATACTCTGGGACAGAAGTTATTGGCAGGTGGTGGCGCAGCTGTGCGGGACGGCACACGCGCTGGGCTTACCTGCAAAGCCTGCGCGCCTGCATCAGCTCGAAGGACACTGCGTGTGTGCCACCGGCGCATCGACCTGAAACCGCCCACGCGGCGAGTGGCTCGCCACACAGGCCTCTGATTGGGGTTCTTGATAACAGAACACAAGCTGAAACCTCTGTTCGTTTGGGACAGTATTTGCTCAGACGAGTCGATCGAGATCGGTAATAACGTATGGAAAAAAAAAGATGAGCATATGAGGAAGCAGCGATATATCTACACTCCTGGAAATGGAAAAAAGAACACATTGACACCGGTGTGTCAGACCCACCATACTTGCTCCGGACACTGCGAGAGGGCTGTACAAGCAATGATCACACGCACGGCACAGCGGACACACCAGGAACCGCGTTGTTGGCCGTCGAATGGCGCTAGCTGCGCAGCATTTGTGCACCGCCGCCGTCAGTGTCAGCCAGTTTGCCGTGGCATACGGAGCTCCATCGCAGTCTTTAACACTGGTAGCATGCCGCGAAAGCGTGGACGTGAACTGTATGTGCAGTTGACGGACTTTGGGCGAGGGCGTATAGTGGGCATGCGGGAGGCCGGGTGGACGTACCGCCGAATTGCTCAACACGTGGGGCGTGAGGTCTCCACAGTACATCGATGTTGTCGCCAGTGGTCGGCGGAAGGTGCACGTGCCCGTCGACCTGGGACCGGACCGCAGCGACGCACGGATGCACGCCAAGACCGTAGGATCCTACGCAGTGCCGTAGGCGACCGCACCGCCACTTCCCAGCAAATTAGGGACACTGTTGCTCCTGGGGTATCGGCGAAGACCATTCGCAATCGTCTCCATGAAGCTGGGCTACGGTCCCGCACACCGTTAGGCCGTCTTCCGCTCACGCCCCAACATCGTGCAGCCCGCCTTCAGTGGTGTCGCGACAGGCGTGAATGGAGGGACGAATGGAGACGTGTCGTCTTCAGCGATGAGAGCCGCTTCTGCCTTGGTGCCAATGATGGTCGTATGCGTGTTTGGCGCCGTGCAGGTGAGCGCCACAATCAGGACTGCATACGACCGAGGCACACAGGGCCAACACCCGGCATCATGGTGTGGGGAGCGATCTCCTACACTGGCCGTACACCACTGGTGATCGTCGAGGGGACACTGAATAGTGCACGGTACATCCAAACCGTCTTCGAACCCATCGTTCTACCATTCCTAGACCGGCAATGGAACTTGCTGTTCCAACAGGACAATGCACGTCCGCATGTATCCCGTGCCACCCAACGTGCTCTAGAAGGTGTAAGTCAACTACCCTGGCCAGCAAGATCTCCGCATCTGTCCCCCATTGAGCATGTTTGGGACTGGATGAAGCGTCGTCTCACGCGGTCTGCACGTCCAGCACGAACGCTGGTCCAACCGAGGCGCCATGTGGAAATGGCATGGCAAGCCGTTCCACAGGACTACATCCAGCATCTCTACGATCGTCTCCATGGGAGAATAGCAGCCTGCATTGCTGCGAAAGGTGGATATACACTGTACTAGTGCCGACATTGTGCATGCTCTGTTGCCTGTGTCTATGTGCCTGTGGTTCTGTCAGTGTGATCATGTGATGTATCTGACCCCAGGAATGTGTCAATAAAGTTTCCCCTTCCTGGGACAATGAATTCACGGTGTTCTTATTTCAATTTCCAGGAGTGTACATATTTACTCCGCAAACTACTATAAAGTGCATGGCAGAGGGTTGGGTTGGGTTGTTTTAGGGAAGGAGACCAGACAGCGAGGTCATCGGTCTAATCGGATTAGGGAAGGACGGGGAAGGAAGTCGGCCGTGCCCTTTCAAAGGAACCATCCCGGCATTTGCCTGGAGCGATTTAGGGAAATCACGGAAAACCTAAATTAGGATGGCCGGACGCGGGATTGAACCGTCGTCCTCCCGAATGCGAGTCCAGTGTGCTAGCCACTGCGCCACCTCGCTCGGTGCATGGCAGAGGATACCCACCAGTCGGTGCAAGTAGGTAGGCTTCTTCCCGTTCCGTTCGCGTATGGCGCACAGTAAGAATGATTGCTTAAACGTATCCTGGTCAAATCGTCTGCATCTACATGGATACTCTGCAAATCACATTCAAGTGCTTGGCAGAGGGTTCATCGAACCACTTCCAAAATTCTCTATTATTCCAATCTCATATAGCGCGCGGAAAGAATGAACACACGTATCTTTCCGTAAGAGCTCTGATTTCCCTTATTTTATCGTGGTGATCGTTCCTCCCTGTGTAGGTCCGTGTCAACAAAATATTTTCGCATTCGGAGAAGAAAGTTGATGATTGGAATTTCGTGAGAAGATTCCGTTGCAACGAAAAACGCCTTTCTTTTAATGATTTCCAACCCAAATCCTGTATCATTTATGTGACTCTCTCCCATATTTCGTGATAATACAAAACGTGCTGCCTTTCTTTGCCTTTTTCGATGCACTCCGTCAGTCCTATCTGGTAAGGATCCCACACCCCGCTGCAGTATTGTAAAAGAGGACGGACAAGCGTACTGTAGCCGTTCTCCTTAGTAGGTCTGTTATATTTTCTCCAAGTGTCCTGCCATTAAAACGCTGTCTTTGGTTAGCTTTCCCCACAACATTTTGTGTGTGTCCCTTCCAATTTAAGTTGTTCGTTATTGTAATACCTACGTATTTAGTTGAATTTACGGCTTTTAGATTAGACTGATTTATCGTGTAACCGAACTTTGAGTTCCTTGTAGCACTCATGTGGATGACCTCACACTTTTCGCTATTTATGGTCAACTACCACTTTTCGCACCATTCAGATATATTTTCTAAATCTTTTTGCAGTTTGTTTTGATCTTTTGGTGACTTTTGTTGGTCGAAAAACGACAGCGTCATCTGCAAACAACCGAAGACGGCTGCTCAGATTGTTTATATAGATAAGGAACAGCAAAGAGCCTATAACGCTACCTTGGGGAACGCCAGAAATCACTTCTGTTTTACTCGATGACTTCCCGTCAGTTACTACAAACTATGACCTCTCTGACAGGAAATCACAAATCCAGTTACATAACAGATACGATATTCCATAAGCACGCAATGTTACTACGAGCCGCGTGTGTGGTACAGTGTCAAAAGCCTTCCGGAAATCCAGAAATACGGAATCGATCTGAAGTCCCTTGTCAGTAGCACTGTGCGGTTTGTACTACATTGCAAAGTTAAAGCTGGTTTTAAACATTTACTAAGTTGTTGTCAAGTTATGGAATTACTCCTCAAAAAAAAAAAAAAAAAAAAAAATTCACGGAATCCAAGTATTGATGGCTACGATTATGCATGCATCGATGTTTGTGATTATCTGTGTATGGAGTGCACAGGGACTTGAAAGACAGCATTAATAAGATGCGGAAACTCGTGTAAATAAAATAACAAACTCTGATAACTTACGGCTGTTGGGTGATTTTCTTTGGTGAATTAACAAAGGAGGCTTCACGGGGTAGTTTGCATCTATCTTCAGTCGTCTACAAGTACAGTTTTCTTTATTTTTTTTTTCGGAATATCCGTGACGGTCTCACATAGGTCATACAAAAGCGACACTATTCGTACTGCCTTTCTTTGTATACTTTCAGTACCCCGTTGTGCGCCTTCAACTAGAAACTTATCCTCTTGTACCGCACATAAAACAGTGTGACAGCTCACAGTTCTAAGAAAGACTAAGGACGGAAGAAAACGTATAGAGTTAAAATCAGCATTTGAACAAACTCCAAGCTCTAACTGGAGGTACTTGACCTGACGCTATTACATCATATGACAAATATTCCGACGTTTTGGTAATCGAGTACTCTTGCCACTTGAATAAGATTCCTCTAGATGGAAGGTAAACACGTCAGGAAAATGACACTCGCTGTCTAGAACTTCTAAAATAAACTTTATCCAGATTGGCCTCGACCTCTACGTCTCCACTGACGTTATCACTATTTTCAGAATAACCCAATGTGTCAGTTCGCAAACCAAGCCGCATGGCACGCTGGCTCCGCGAGATCACAGGATATGCGCCACTCGGAAGATGAATCGTCAGCTGCGGTTTGCGTGACTCTTCGCGTGTCCCATTTCGTGTTAAAGCGTCGCTGTCGTCAGTTCTGTTTCTGCGTCATGAATATCAAATCAGTTATTCAGGTATAGCGAGTTACAAGGAAATGTTTACTCTGAGACTGCCTATGTGGCCGAGCGGTTCTAGGCGCTTCAGTCTGGAACCACGCTGCTGCTACGGTCGCAGGTTGGAATCCTGCCTCGAGCATGGATGCGTGTGATGTCCTTAGGTTAGTCAGGTTTAAGTAGTTCAGATGTTAAGCTTCATAGTGCTTAGAGCCATTTGATTTGTTTACACAGAGGTGATACCCCCTAGTATCGGCGGCAGACCTCCTTTTGCCCAGCGCAGTGGAGAAACTCGACGTGGCGTGGACTCAAGTCTTTGGATGTCCCCTGCATAAACATTGAGCCATACTGTCTCTATAGACGTCCATAATTGCGAAACAGTTGCCGGTGCTGGATTTTGTGCACTAACTGACCTCTCGACTATGTCTCATAAATGTTCGATGGGATTCATGTCGGGCGATGTCGGTGGTCAGAATGTTCTTCAAACCAATCGCGAACAATTGTGACCCAGTGACATGGCGCAATGTCGTCCATAAAAATTCCATCGTTGTTTGGAAACATGAAGTCCACGAATGGCTGCAAATGGTCTCCAGGTAGCCGAACATGATCATTTACAGTCAGCGATCTGTTTAGTTGGACCAGAAGACCCAGTTCACTCCGTGTAAACAGAGCCCACACCATTATGCAGCCACCATCAGCTTGCTCAGTGCTATCTTGGGTCCGTGGCTTCGTCGGGTCTGCAGCCCAATCGAACTCCTATCATCAGCTCCTCTGACCAAGGCCACGGTTTTTCAGTCGTCTAGGGTGCAAATGATATGGTCACGGTGCAGGCGATTCGTGCTGTTAGTAAAGGCATTCGCGTCGGATGTCTGCTGCCATAGCCCACTAAAGCCAAATTTCGCCGCACTGCCCTAACGGATACGTTTTTCGTACGACCCATATTGATTACTGCGGCTATTTCACGCAGTGTTGCTTGTCTGTCAGCATTGACAACTCTTAGCAAACGCCACTTATCTTGGTCGCTAAGTGAAAACTGTGGGCCACTGCATTGTCCGTGGTGAGAGGTAATGTCTGAAACTCGGTGTTCTCGGCACGCTCTTGACACTGTGGATCTCGGAATATTGAATTCCCTAACGATTTCCCCTTGCGTCTGGCTTCAGCTACCAAATCGCTTTCAAAGTCTTTTAATTCCCGTCGTGCGGCCTTAATGAAGTCGGAAACCTGTTCCCGTTATCACCGGAGCACAAAGGACAGCTCCACCACCGTGTTGCCCTTTTTATACCTTGCGTACGCGATACTACCGCCATCTGTATATGTGCATGTCGGGGTCCAATGGTTTTTGTCACCACAGTGTAATTGTTCTGTGTCCGCCCCGATAGCTGAGCGGTCAGCGCGACGGAATGCCGCGCCAAGGAGCCCGGGTTCGATTTCCGGCTGGGTCGGGGATTTTTCTCCGCTCACGGACAGGGTGTTGTGTTGTTCTGGTCAGGGGCGCCAGCAGGGGGGGGGGGGGGCAGTTGCCCCTAGTGAGCGTTCATTCAGTTTACGAATATAAAAAAATACCTGTAACTTTAGCTCTCAGTTATGTATGATGTGAAATACCTGTAAAATTACCACTACAATAACCGGAAAATATCGATAAAATGACGTAAAAATGATATAAAACATATGTAAACATAATTACAGGATGAAGTAGAGCAATTAAAAACTTTAAAGGAGAATCGAACTAAAATTAAAAAATGATGATAAATTTAAAAATTGTGTTTTTCTTTAAGAAATCTCGTTCCTTGAATATGTGCAAAATTGTTATATATCCGTCTGACAGCTATTGCCTACGAAGTATCTTTATTTTTATTTCTACAGTCTCACGTGGTAGAAATTAACAACAGCAAGTGAGGCAACAATGGGAATAATCAGATGAACCAGCAGTTTATTGTTAACTTTTACAAATGCATTCTTGAGCATCATTTCAGCGTTTTTCCTGAAGGCACGCCCATTGTTCGTTCTTTACATATTAAAAGAATCAGCCGTGTCATAAAGGGACGTTAAACACAAACGTAAAAAATATCTTCCTTGAACAATAATCTACGATACAGTATCTATATGACGAAAAATACAAAATTAAAGATAGATATCCTTCAGTTACTTCCGAATGTCGATTTTTAATAGCAGGAAAACAAGTAGTTCAGAGAGAAAAAGCTTAGGACAGGACCAAACGAAAATGGCGGCAAAGTGAACAGTCTGCTAATGTAAAAACAGGTTTTACTATAGTTATAATGTTAGTTTGGTATGTTCATAGCTCTGGCATGGTACTAAAAGTGCATCAGTATTTCTAAATTTCATATAAGGGGAGAAAGTATACGGCTTACCATGAACCGACAAATGCTCTTCAGAGAACAATAGTAATTCAGTAAGCATATTAGAATACGTAGGCCTATTCCAAAATAGAGCTGTATCACATGAAAGAATCGTTCTTAGTTAGTACACTACGCAGCTGCAGAACACTATTGTTAAGTGCGTAACAGAAGCGTTCACAGTAATGTAAGTAAATTTGACCAGGTTTACACAGCTGAGTGTAGTGAACCGTTTTTTTCCGGACTGTTAATTTAAATACAACTGTGTTCACTGCATGAGCAGTGTTTTTAAGCGCTTAAACGATTATTAGTGGTAAGAAAACAATTTATTGGCAGAATACGGTTCAGAAACATAAAATCTGGAAGAGAATATATATATATAATATGTGTGTGTGGTGAAAATTTTTCGCCCCTACTGAGACAAAAACCTGCGGGCGGCCCTGGTTCTGGTCATCGTGTTGTGTTGTCTTCATCATCATCTCATCCACTGGGGCATCCGGCCACCCCTTCAACTAACCTTGCCAAATCAGACGATAACCATTCCGACACCGTCGGAGTGTGGAACACAGGCACAATGCTCACGCTGTTGACGTTACTGTAATTAACGAAGCGCAGGTAATTCAGTTGAGAAACAGTGCAAATGGTACGTCGAATAGCAAAGACTTGAGTACAGTCGATAGCAAAATGGAAAATCGTGAGAAGGAATGTCGGTGTTAGTGGATGCGAGCACTTGTCCGCGAAACCGCGATCGCGCTGTACCGGTTTGTGAGCAGATGTGGGTCGCTATATATAGAGCTCCTCGCCGCATCAGCTGGACCACCACGCACGTCTCATGGCACGCACCAGTACCGGTTCTCCGGCGCAAGGTTGCCGTCGCCCGGCCGACGCAGCTGCCTAGATTCTGGAAACGGATCCAAGTAGGTGCGTCTTAGACCCCGGACACACACATACCACCCATGTCCCCCTCCCCCGCTCTCTCTCTCTCTCTCTCTCTCTCTCTCTCTCTCTCTCTCTCTCTCTCTCTCTCCCCCTCCCCCTCCCCCTCCCCCCTCACCCCCCTCTCTCCCCCACCTCTCTCTCTCTGCCGCGTTAATGTTTCAAACCAACATCTCTGTCGAGTGAACGGTGATCAGAGCGCTAACTTGTCATTACGCACTAAGCGAACTGGAGCCGACTTTGACAGTTTTTCGCATTTATACACTCCTGGAAATTGAAATAAGAACACCGTGAATTCATTGTCCCAGGAAGGGGAAACTTTATTGACACATTCCTGGGGTCAGATACATCACATGATCACACTGACAGAACCACAGGCACATAGACACAGGCAACAGAGCATGCACAATGTCGGCACTAGTGCAGTGTATATGCACCTTTCGCAGCAATGCAGGCTGCTGTTCTCCCATGGAGACGATCGTAGAGATGCTGGATGTAGTCCTGTGGAACGGCTTGCCATGCCATTTCCACCTGGCGCCTCAGTTGGACCAGCGTTCGTGCTGGACGTGCAGACCGCGTGAGACGACGCTTCATCCAGTCCCAAACATGCTCAAAGGGGGTCAGATCCGGAGATCTTGCTGGCCAGGGTAGTTGACTTACACCTTCTAGAGCACGTTGGGTGGCACGGGATACATGCGGACGTGCATTGTCCTGTTGGAACAGCAAGTTCCCTTGCCGGTCTAGGAATGGTAGAACGATGGGTTCGATGACGGTTTGGATGTACCGTGCACTATTCAGTGTCCCCTCGACGATCACCAGTGGTGTACGGCCAGTGTAGGAGATCGCTCCCCACACCATGATGCCGGGTGTTGGCCCTGTGTGCCTCGGTCGTATGCAGTCCTGATTGTGGCGCTCACCTGCACGGCGCCAAACACGCATACGACCATCATTGGCACCAAGGCAGAAGCGACTCTCATCGCTGAAGACGACACGTCTCCATTCGTCCCTCCATTCACGCCTGTCGCGACACCACTGGAGGCGGGCTGCACGATGTTGGGGCGTGAGCGGAAGACGGCCTAACGGTGTGCGGGACCGTAGCCCAGCTTCATGGAGACGGTTGCGAATGGTCCTCGCCGATACCCCAGGAGCAACAGTGTCCCTAATTTGCTGGGAAGTGGCGGTGCGGTCCCCTACGGCACTGCGTAGGATCCTACGGTCTTGGCGTGCATCCGTGCGTCGCTGCGGTCCGGTCCCAGGTCGACGGGCACGTGCACCTTCCGCCGACCACTGGCGACAACATCGATGTACTGTGGAGACCTCACGCCCCACGTGTTGAGCAATTCGGCGGTACGTCCACCCGGCCTCCCGCATGCCCACTATACGCCCTCGCTCAAAGTCCGTCAACTGCACATACGGTTCACGTCCACGCTGTCGCGGCATGCTACCAGTGTTAAAGACTGCGATGGAGCTCCGTATGCCACGGCAAACTGGCTGACACTGACGGCGGCGGTGCACAAATGCTGCGCAGCTAGCGCCATTCGACGGCCAACACCGCGGTTCCTGGTGTGTCCGCTGTGCCGTGCGTGTGATCATTGCTTGTACAGCCCTCTCGCAGTGTCCGGAGCAAGTATGGTGGGTCTGACACACCGGTGTCAATGTGTTCTTTTTCCATTTCCAGGAGTGTAGCTAAAATGAACCATTTATTTTAACAATTTAATGACGTAAATAGTCTTCACGGGTTTACCGGCGGATCACGTTCTGCAAATTCCACAATATTTCCTCGGAGCAACTGTCCGACGTCTTCAGGTGGTTCAACCTTGCTGGTGCGTCAGTCGTACCTAGCCAACAGCAAAGTTGAACTACCTGAAGATGTCGGACAGTTGCTCCGAGGAAATATTGAGGAATTTGCACAACGTGATCCGGCGGCAAACTCGTGAAGACTATTTACAACATATCCGCCGGGTAAGCTTGAAGAGTCACAATTTAATGGCGTGTTGTATTCTAACACGTGTAGTAGTAGTAGTAGTAGTAGTAGTAGTAGTAGTAGCAGTAGTACGGTTAACCTAATTTCCCGGAAGTTTCCCAGTATTAATTGGTAACAGTGTTAGAAACACTGTACAGAGTGTTTCAAAAGGGACTTTACAACTTCAAAAATTCATGTAACTTTATTGAAAGAAGGGAAACACATAAAGTTTTTTTTAACATTAACTAAAGATGTCGTATGTGGCTTCCGTTGGTTACCCTGCACACATCCCGTCGGAAGTCAATTTCTTCCCAGACGCGCAGTAGCATTGCAGGTGTAACTTGCTCAGACGGCGTAAATTCTTGCTCTACGTTCAGGTAGAGAAGCCATCCCAGGAGGTACAAACACGATATCCTTGATGAATACCCATAAAAAAATTGAGTGGTGTCAAGTCTGAGGAACGTGGGTGCCATGCAATTGCTACACGGCCAATCCATTGACCTTGAACGCGGTCACTGAGAAAATCCCGGACGTCATCCAGATAGTGGGATAGTGCACCATCTTGGTCATCCTCGTCGATCTGTGGTATCAAAAATTGTTGTAACATATCCAGGTACACTGTCCCGTTGATGGTTCTCTCATGGCGAAAAAAATGGACCGTACGTTTTCTTCATGCTCAGTACACAAAAAACGTCCAGTTTAGGGCAATCACGAACTTGTTGCACTGTTTGATGTGGATTTTCACTGCCACAAATCCTACACTTGTGTGTCTTAACATTGCCACTTCAGTCAATTCGCCATAAAAGATGATTATATCCAAGAAATGTTCATCCTCATGTAATCGATTAATACATCCGCACAGAAGTTCTTTCAAGCAACTTTATCAGTGTCTTTTATTGCTTTTACGGTCGTCAGTCGGTACGGTTTTAAATCAATCTGTACGGTTTCAGATTCAAATGGTTTCTCAACACATACGAAACAGTCGTATGTGGGTCTCCCAGTTCGCGAGGTGCACGCAGGGTCGATTTCGTAGTGCTGTTGACAAAACGTTGTTCAAGTGGTTCAAATGGCTCTGAGCACTATGGGACTTAACATCTGAGGTCATCAGTCCCCTAGAACTTAGAACTAACGTAAGGACATGGCACACATCCATGCCCGAGGCGACAAAACGTTGTCTCACTCGCTCAACGACGTCGTCAGAAGTGCTTCGACGACCTGATGATGATTTCCCGTATCTTACGGAGCACCCTGTTTCTACAAAACATTTATGCCTCTCATGAATTGTATGACTACTAGGAGAGGATCTTTAGCGAACTTGGTACGGAAATTACGCAGAACTGTTATCGCCGACTTCGATTACCAGATAGGGTTGATCCAAGACAGAGAGAAGATCCAACGGAGAGCAGCGCGCTTCGTTACAGGATCATTTAGTAATCGCGAAAGCGTTACGGAGATGATAGATAAACTCCAGTGGAAGACTCTGCAGGAGAGACGCTCAGTAGCTCGGTACGGGCTTTTGTCAAAGTTTCGAGAACATACCTTCACCGAAGAGTCAAGCAGTATATTGCTCCCTCCTACGTATATCTCGCGAAGAGACCATGAGGATAAAATCAGAGAGATTAGAGCCCACACAGAGGCATACCGACAATCCTTCTTTCCACGAACAATACGACACTGGAATAGAAGGGAGAACCGATAGAGGTACTCAAAGTACCCTCCGCCACACACCGTCAGGTGGCTTGCAGAGTATGGATGTAGATGTAGATGTAGATTCTTCAAACCAAAACACACAGCTAGCTCGCTTGGGTCCAGTGAAGGCAGCCATTTTTAACGCAACTGCCACTAAAGCTCCTTACGGCGCGATTCGGCACTAGCGAACTACGCGTGAAAAAACTTGATGCATTTCCCTGCAAATTTTCACTACAACCACCTCTGTAGGTAGTACGAATTAATTTATATGAATTTTCAAAGTTGTAAAGTCCTTTTTGAAACACACTGTATTGGCAGTTATTTTCTTTATACAGACGATGGGATTACAGTTCCACAGTGAATTCCTGTATTTATTTAGTTCACTACTTCCATAGGAGTACGAGACATGTCAGTTTGGGAGGCAGCAAGTAGTTTTTTGACTATTCCTCAATAACATTTTTGAAATATTTTACTGTAGACATTTATAAGAAATTAGAACCGTATCTAATGATAATGTATAGCTTTTAGGCAAAGTAATGGATTTGCCGTACGACTTTTGGATACCAAGTGTAATCTAGTAAAAACAGATTCTCCATTGTATATAAAATATCGTTGTCACACCATGATGATATAAATAGAACTGTCCACTCCAAACATATCCTAAATACAAATACAGGGTTATTACAAATGATTGAAGCGATTTCACAGCTCAACAATAACTTTGTTAATTGAGATATTTTCACAATGCTTTGCACACATAAACAAAAACTCAAAAAGTTTTTTTAGGCATTCACAAATGTTCGATATGTGCCCCTTTAGTGATTCGGCAGACATCAAGCCGATAATCAAGTTCCTCCCACACTCGGCGCAGCATGTCCCCATCAATGAGTTCGAAAGCATCGTTGATGCGAGCTCGCAGTTCTGGCACGTTTCTTGGTAGAGGAGGTTTAAACACTGAATCTTTCACACAACCCCACAGATAGAAATCGCATGGGGTTAAGTCGGGAGAGCGTGGAGGCCATGACATGAATTGCTGATCATGATCTCCACCACGACCGATCCATCGGTTTTCCAATCTCCTGTTTAAGAAATGCGGAACATCATGATGGAAGTGCGGTGGAGCACCATCCTGTTGAAAGATGAAGTCGGCGCTGTCGGTCTCCAGTTGTGGCATGAGCCAATTTTCCAGCATGTCCAGATACACGTGTTCAACCGTTTCTTCGCTCACTGCAGGCCGACCCGTTGATTTCCCCTTACAGAGGCATCCAGAAGCTTTAAACTGCGCATACAATCGCCGAATGGAGTTAGCAGTTGGTGGATCTTTGTTGAACTTCGTCCTGAAGTGTCGTTGCACTGTTATGACTGACTGATGTGAGTGCATTTCAAGCACGACATACGCTTTCTCGGCTCCTATCGCCATTTTGTCTCACTGCGCTCTCGAGCGCTCTGGCGGCAGAAACCTGAAGTGCGGCTTCAGCCGAACAAAACTTTGAGTTTTTCTACATATCTGTAGAGTGTCGTGACCATATGTCAATGAATGGAGCTACAGTGAATTTATGAAATCGCTTCAATCATTTGTAATAGCCCTGTACGTGGCTTGTGAAAGTGGGCAGATCTCAAAATTAGTCAGCAAGTAAGTAATAGCAGCGTTTGTGTTAAAATTTAAGAATGTATTTCTTCAAGGTTTGAGAGCTACAAGATGCTACGTATGGGTAACGTTTCGATACCGAAATAGTATTAAGATAATAAGCATAATGTGTTTAAAAATCTGAATTATACATGTATTCCCTGAGCAAAACAGTGGCGTATTAGCGGTGATACGTCCGCGGCTGCTGTTAGGATTGGCTAGGGAAGCCCCCATGTGTCAGTCGCCTCTCTGATCTGGAACATGTCAAGACCTAGCCAGATCGAAGTGCAACACTGGTAAAGTAGTAAATGCGCGTTCTGGAGCTCAGTGTTAACATGCTAGTCAACACACTTCAGTACGTATCTCGATCCACAATGTTTGCAAAATGCGTAAACACCAAGGGGCTCACAGTGATGACGTTTGTTATGCTCTTGTGTTATTTTTTTACATTAAGGTTGAAGTCGGAGAAAATATGGTGCAAAATTCAGGAAATTTTGAAAATGAGTCGGCAGTTCATGCGAATATTAGCAGCAATAATTCGGAACTGTAAACTGCAGACTCTGTAAGGGACGCTCCGGGCGCTGTCGAGTTCTGACACGTTTTGTTAGACGATTATCTCTCTTACACAAGATATGACACGATCTTCTCACAAACAGTATTCAGATGTTTTTTGTCGGTGATATACCCGCTGCGTAATCTGTCTACTTGGTGCGTTTCCCCTTTAGAGCTAATCATTTGCACAGTCAAGCATGTACAGTTTACTCCTGATAATTGTAATTCGAACCTCGATAAATAGATTACTTTTGAGTACATTGTGGGAGTATGCAGTGATCGATGTTATTACAAATATTTACTATCAGAAACAGTCTTGATCACATTATTTATTCCTGTGACCGGTTTCAACCACAAATGTGGTCATCTTCGGACCAATGAGTAAGAACCTCCTTCTGGTGGTAAATCACTACTCACCAGTAGTGATTTACCACCAGAAGGAGGTTCTTATTTATTGGTCTGAAGATTAAAACAGTTGCGGTCAGAAACTGTCGCAGCGAAACTCACGGCACGCTAATTACCCAGATTATATTCATCCATTACTTCAGAATTAGGGTTCACCGGATAAATAATTTGTGATAAAGACTGTTCTTGATAGTTCTTGATAGTAAATATTCGATAAATAGAACTAGTTGCCTTCCGTAAATCAGAGAAACTGTTTGTGCTTTGGCACACTCAATGAATAGGAGCGCTTGTCATGACAGACCACCTACAGGCAGTGTATAATTAGAACTTAACAGCCATCTAACACTCCAGAACTGGAACATTTCGGATATTGTTCCTACTTTGAACTCTTCTCGACACTCCGTTGTTTACCCGACAATGAATAACATACTGGAGTATAAAAATCAGCTGTAAAAATTACTTAAAAAGAAAAGCACAAGTGTTTAATCCCCGGAAGACCATCTTCCTGATTTAGGAGAAAATTTGACATGTCCCCATTTCGTACATGGTGATGATAGCGTGGAATTTACCCTGCCTGACGTTGAGATACGCGTTTTTCTAGGTGACAAGAACGAATACGATGACGAAGCAGAAGAAGTAGTGGAGCCGATTCCATCTGTGACTACAAAATTGGCAAAGTTGTCATTGTTCATAATGTGCATCAGCATCCTTAGAACAGTAGTAGTACATGTTGATTTATACTTAGCTTTGGTCGCAATAGAAAATTTCAAAAAATGGTTCAAATGGCTCTGAGCACTATGGGACTTAACATCTCAGGTCATCAGGCCCCTATAACTTAGAACTACTTAAACCTAACTAACCTAAGGACATCACACACATCCATGCCCGAGGCAGGATTCGAACCTGCGACCGTAGCGGTCGCGCGGTTCCAGACTGAAGCGCCTAGAACCGCTCGGCCACCAGCTAGAAAATTTAATTGGTCTAAAACGCTGATGACCAATGAAAGAGGAAAAGATTGTTCATTTATTTGCAGAAGTAAACTGAAGTTTGATTAGGAAATTTGTAGTTATCGTTAGTTTGAAACACGTCAGACACATTTTCTTTTGATTTATTGGAACTTTCTGCGTCCATTTGTAATGAAACACGAATATTATTGGAATTACATTTCTTTGTTTTAACTTTTTTTTGTACAGGATACCTTTATGTCGGATTTCTTTAACTTTCGTTACATCGAACGCTCTTGTCCATGCCCAAGTGGAATTTGACTTTGAGGCACTACTTCCAGCGTAAGTAAGTGGCAGTTGGAGGTCTGTTTCGGCCAAGGAGCTGCTAAAGGAATGTCGCAGAATAGACTCGCCGTTAATCTGGCACGGTAGCCGGAATGGCGCGATTTAAAATTTAACTTATAAACTCCCCCGCCTCTTAAAAGACTCGAAATCCCAAGTATAAAACTGTTTCAAAAGTCTGATTACATTACTAACGAGTTAATGTGTTAAATATTTGACGTTAAACGTGTTAGCGAGAACGTGTTTAGAAATGGTCTGATACTATGTTTAAAGCTTGTTGCAAGTGCTCTCACGGTCAGACAATGCACGAGTTCAGTCTGGGTTCAAATGGCTCTGAGCACTATGGGACTTAACAGCTGAGGTCATCAGACCCCTAGAACTTAAAACTACTTAAACCTAACTAACCTAAGGACATCACACACATCCATGCCCGAGGCAGAATTCGAACCTGCGACCTAGCGGTCGCGCGGTTCCAGACTGAAGCGCCTAGAACCTCTCGGCCACACTGGCCGGCCTCAGTCTGGGTAATTCTGTATTCTCTCGATGTGTCGATTGTGACAGCATATTGAATTTTTAAATTCGGTCAATAACTGTATGAACTAATGAAAATCAAATTTTTGTTGTCCCTGAAAGCTGTTAAATAGGCAACAGTGCAACTGGGAACAGTATCTTTGGGAACCGTAAGGATTAGATTGTTGAAGGAGATAACGAGGTAGCAAACATTTACAGCCGTTCGATGCACGCGAGACGGCGGGCCCGTAGATTTTGGAGGTATTTTAGGACGCTGCTCCGGGCTAGCAACGGAGTGCGTCACATCGCCGTCCAAAACTACACTCGAGCCGCTTTCCGGGAAACTCGCCGCTCTTTGAAGCCCGAGCCTTTACCGAAAGCCTATGAATAACATGGCAAGTGGACGCGCACCTTTACAGTAGCCCAAGTTTGGTTACTCGCAAAAGTCTCAACACATACACGCACGATCTCCTGATTGTAATAATAATAATAATAATAATAATAATAATAATAATAATATAATAATTATAAACTTGTTTCGGTTACAAACAGATTCGTCAGGGGTCTGTTAACAAGCGTATTCGCAGGCACGGAAGACAAAGGTCGTTACTCTAATCTGATATCATTCCGTCTCTTACAAACAGAATTTGCTCCAGCGACCATGCAACGCAGTTACGAACGTCTCTCTTTTCCAGGATTTATCACGTCTTACGGGGCTGCCGTTTACACGGTTCATCAAATTTATTTTACCTCTGTGACCGAAGACACTTACTGTCGCGAGAGTAAAATGCCCTCCGCCGCACACCGTTGGGTGGCTTGTGGAATATAAATGTAGATGTAGATGTAAAAACATGCACGTATTGTGCGTAAATAGGCGAAGCGCTCCTTTACTGTTCGTTTGCACTATGGAAAAAAAAACTTCTACTTTTTTCGCAGTTTTTCTACCTTTTCCGCAACATTTCTACTTTTTGGCAACAATTATTCTACTTTTCTGCAAAAGTTTATCTACTTTTCCGCAATAGTTTTTCTACCTTTTTCCCAATTTTTCTACTTTTTTCGCAATTTTTCTACTTTTTTCGCAATTTTTCTACTTTTTTCGCAATTTTTCTACTTTTTTCGCAATTTTTCTACTTTTTTCGCAATTTTTCTACTTTTTTCGCAATTTTTCTACTTTTTTCGCAATTTTTCTACTTTTTTCGCAATTTTTCTACTTTTTTCGCAATTTTTCTACTTTTTTCGCAATTTTTCTACTTTTTCAAAATGTTTTACTTCATTCGTTTTCTACTTTTTCGCAGTTTTTGAACCTTTTTCGCAGTTTTTGAACCTTTTTCGCAGTTTTTGGACCTTTTTCGCAGTTTTTGGACCTTTTTCGCAGTTTTTGGACCTTTTTCGCAGTTTTTGGACCTTTTTCGCAGTTTTTTTAACCTTTTTCGCAGTTTTTTTAACCTTTTTCGCAGTTTTTTTAACCTTTTTCGCAGTTTTTAACCTTTTTCGCAGTTTTTTAACCTTTTTCGCAGTTTTTTAACCTTTTCGCAGTTTTTTTTAACCTTTTCGCAGTTTTTTAACCTTTTCGCAGTTTTTTAACCTTTTCGCAGTTTTTTAACCTTTTCGCAGTTTTTTAACCTTTTCGCAGTTTTTTAACCTTTTCGCAGTTTTTTAACCTTTTCGCAGTTTTTTAACCTTTTTCGCAGTTTTTAACCTTTTTCGCAGTTTTTAACCTTTTTCGCAGTTTTTAACCTTTTTCGCAGTTTTTAACCTTTTTCGCAGGTTTTTAACCTTTTTCGCAGGTTTTTAACCTTTTTC
Organism: Schistocerca cancellata; assembly: GCF_023864275.1. NCBI lineage: Eukaryota > Metazoa > Arthropoda > Insecta > Orthoptera > Acrididae > Schistocerca > Schistocerca cancellata. The sequence goes on along the minus strand of NC_064628.1, from coordinate 96,362,401 downwards.
GCAGGTTTTTAACCTTTTTCGCAGGTTTTTAACCTTTTTCGCGGTTTTTGTACTTTTTAGCGATTTTTCTACTTTTTTTCGCGTCAATCTTCGGACTGGCTCAATGCGGTCCGCAAGGAACACCTGTTGTGCCAATCTCTCCACCTGCGGGTAGCACTTACAACCGAAGTTGACGATGTATTCCAATTTTTCGCTACAGTTGTTACACTCCACAGCGCCCTCTAGAACCATAAGCGTTATTTCCTGATCTCTTAATGGATAACCTATAATCCTGTCCATTCTCGTTGCCAGGATTTTCCGTATGCCCCTTTCTTCGACGATTCTGCGGTGAACCACATCCTTCCTTACCTTAACATTCCTGCTCGTACCAGCTCTAAAATACCTAGGAGTATCCGGCCGGAGCGACTGAAAGTTGAACGATTATTGAAACAAGTTGTAGGGAAACTAGATGTCAGGTTGAGTTTAGTTGGAAAAATCTGAATGGAGTATAATTCATTCACGTAAGAAGTGTCATAAAAACACTTGCTCGACGGATTCTTCCGTGTTACTTACCAGTCTATGTGCGTTACTGAGCAGGATTAACAGAAGAGATAGAGAAGATACAACACAGAGCGGCAAGCTCCATCATAGGATCGTGTGGTAAGCGTGAGGGCGTTACCGGCGTGCTTGACAAACTCCGGTGGCAGTCGCTGCACGAGTGGCGTTGCTTTCAAAGTGAAACTCACTGTCGAAATTGCGAGATGGTTCGTTCAATGAAAAATCGATCAACACATTACTTACTCCGGTGTATGTCGCGAAATGACCGCTACGAAAATCTCAGAGAAATCAAAACACATTCGAGAATGTAACAGAGAAGGGGGGGAAATGACAGTGCTGCTCGACATACCCTCCCATAGCATAAGGAATGAGAAGAGCTTCTGTGAAGCTTGGAAGGTAGGAGACTGGCAGAATTGAAGCTGTGAGGACGGGTCGTGATTCGTGCTTGGGTAGCTCCGTTGGTAGAGCACTTGCCCGCAATACGCAAAGGTCCCGAGTTTGAGTATCGGTCCGGCACGCAGTTATAATCTGCCACCAAGTTTCAAACAGCATAAGGCTTGCGTACAGATGTCTGCAGATAACGTAGGATAACGGAGTTGTGTCTGGCATGTGTCTGTGGACTGTGTAAATTTTGTGCTGTGTGTAATCGGATTTTTGCAGAGTATCGTATTTGCTGAGATGGAGATTGAGTACCAGCCTAGCATTTACTTAAACGAGCCAACAAAACCGCCTTAAACCCACACTCATTGTGGTACCAGGCCAGCGGTCGTTAATCGACAAGGGATCGCAGATCGGTTCCATATTCCTAGATTTCCAGAAGGCTTTTGATACCGTTCTTCACAAGCGACTATTAATCAAATTGCGTGCGTATGGAGTATCGTCTCACTTGTGTGACTGGATTCGTGATTTCCTCTCAGAGAGGTCACAGTTCGTAGTGATAGACGGTAAAACATCGAGCAGAACAGAAATGATATCAGGCGTTCCGCAAGGTAGTGTCATAGGCCCTCTGCTGTTCCTTGATATATATAAATGACCTAGGTGATAATCTGAGCAGCCCCATTAGATTGTTTGCAGATGACGCTGTAATTTACCGTCTAGTAAAATCATCAGGCGATCAATTGAAATAGATCTAGAGAGAATTTCTTTATGGTGCGAAAAGTGGCACTAAACAAAGAAAAGTGCGAGGTCATCCACATGGGTACTAAAAGAGATCCTATAAATTTTGGGTATACGAAAAATCGCACAAATCTAAGGGATGTCATTTCGATTAATTACCTAGGAATTACAATTACGAGCAACTTAAATTGGGCAGACGACATAGATAATATTGTGGGGAAGGCGAAACAAAGACTGCGCTTTGTTGGCAGAACACTTAGAAGATGCGACAAACCACTATAGAGACAGCCTACGTTACACTTGCCCGTCCTTTGCTGGAGTATTGCTGCGCGGTATGGGATCCTTACCAGGTAGGATTGACGGAGGACATCGAAAAAGTGGAAAGAAGGGCAGCTCATTCGTGTTATTGCCCAGTAGGAGTGAAAGTGTCACATATATGATACGCTATTTGGTGTGGCAGTCACTGAAACAAAGCCGGTTGGTTCTCTTTGCGGCGAGATCTATTTACGAAATTTCAATCACCAACGTTCTCTTCCGAACACGAAAATATTTTGTTGACACCCACCTACGTAGGGAGAAATGATCATCATAATAAAATAAGAGAAATCAGAGCTCGAACGGAAAGATTTAGGTGACCCTTTTTCCCACGCGCCATTCGAGAGTGGAATGGTAGAGTAGTAGTATGAATATGGTTCGATGAACCCTCTGCCAGGCAGTTAAGTGTGAATTGCAGAGTAACCACCTAGATGTAGATATAGAATCCGCTGCGCGGATTCCATCAGTATGTGACCCACCTCCCTATATCGCAAGCAATCGCGTTAAGCTATGCGTGCGGATCTCAAAGAATTTAGATTTAAAATGTTGGTGAGAAGAGTATCCATGAAAAATAGGGGTGTGTTTATAATTGATTACGAGGACGATTACCGAACTAGGTGGCCCAGTGATATGATGTAGGAACGCATTCGGAAGGACTAGAGGACTGTAGTTCCAATACCTGTCTGTCTATCCAGACTGGAGTGTTTCCTTCATGCCTCTAAACCAATAAGGTAAATGCTGCTGCAGTTCCTTTGAAATAGACACTTTCATAAGCTGTTAAGTGAACGGTCACGTGAGAGGGAAGCAGTTGTTCAAATACTTTCCGGATGACACAAGGAAGCAATACGGGTAGACTGTCTGGAATTTGCATGCAGTACTATGATATTGTCGGAATTATTGGAAGAAATGGGTAATCAAACTACAGAGACAAGCGGCTAAAGCAGGTTACAGATTTCTATCGAGAAGTCACGGTACGCAACGTATCTCAAGACAATTTCTAAATAGATGCAAATAGAAGGGAAAATTCTGAAGGCGGAGAGATTTAATTTCTTAGTAGAATGGATATAAACGGGTCCAACAGAAAAATAAGCAGTGGTAGTATGAATAGTTAAGATGAATTTAACATATAAATTAACTGCAAATATGTAAAATAATACAAATATTTCGATCAGTACAAAATTGCGACATTAGCAGACAGTAAACCGCCCTGAAACCATATATGGAGCAAAAAATCTGAACCTCGCAAGGATAAGATTACGTAAGAGGCTAAAGATTGTGGAACGAAGGATTTACAGAACACATCAGATAAAGCAATATCTTTCAAACAACGGAACGAGAGTAAGTTGGTTCCGTAGGTACAAAGGGACGTGGAAGAAATGGTAATGCGGGAAACAGAAATTTGCTACAGAGCGACTTTAAAATAAAAAAAAATCTGCCTGCCATAGATTCCCAGACCAAGACCCAAAGCAGAATCATCGTGGACAGAAGAGCGGAGAAGGTTGCTACGAGGGTACGCCCAAAGGTAAGGTCTCCTATTTTTTTAATAAGTACATAGACCTGTTTATTTCTACAATGGTTTACATCAGTTTACAGCTTGAACATTTAGCTATTTTTCGACGTAATCACCATTTCTGTCGATGCATTTTTGTAGACGCTGTGGCAGTTTTTGTATGCCCATGTCATACCAGCTCGCCGCCATGCTGTTCAGAAAGTTACGAACCTCTTCTTTCAACTCGTCGTCGGAGCTGAATCGGTTTCCGGCCAAGTGTTCTTTTAACCTAAGAAACAGGACTATAGGGTGGGAGGGTGATTATGTTCCACTGAAACTGTTGCAGGAGACCAACGGTTTGTGTGGGCGAGCGTTGTCATGGAGAATGTGTAGACCCTTCATCACCATTCATCTTCTCCGGTTCTGAATGGCCCGTTTGAGTTTTTTCAGAGCCTTACAGTACCTGCCAGCGTCAATTGTGCTGTCATCTCTATTAGAGTATGCTAAATAAATGTAGATTGTCAACGGGTGTGCGAAAGCGGTTGTATTTCTACCTTGTTAGTCAATCAATGCAGAAGTGCAGTTTCCGCGTGAAAACGAGCCACTGTTTCGAGCGCTACAGCGTTTTTTGTACAGAGTGCTTTCCTTTTGCGTGTGAAATGACTTGGGTTGTATTTATCTACTTTTATATTTACGAGGGAGATAGTATTCGTGTATATTTGCTTGATTTGACTGAAAATTATGTAAATAATACAAGGTAAGTTAGTGGCAACTATTTTCCCCACTGAACTTGCGTGAAGTGCAATGCATATAGCTGTGCAATCGGCATCGGAGTTATTGTTTGTTTCTTATTGTTTAGAATGTGTGGACTGACGCCAGATGAGGTGTTCAGAATTTTGTATGCTTTACCAGAAGATGTAGAAGATAAGCGAAGAGGAAGGCCCGTTCATTTCCAAACACCCAAAAGAGGCATGTCTAGAGTACCAGATGAAGTTCATCTGGAGAAAGTTGGAACTCATTTGCCTACAAAAGGTACAACAAATAGAAGATGCCGCCATTGTAGCAACAAGAACAAAGAAAAGAGAACAAAAATAATGTGTAGCAACTGTCGTGTACCTTCTCGAAGTTCCATAGTACGTCACCTTAGTGAACTCAAAGGACAATATGAACTAGTACAAATATAAATGTAATGTTTAACATGCTTTTTGCACTAAAAATAAAGGATATACATTTTTTTTTAAAATTAGCAAGTGAAATTACTCCAGAGTTCGGTGGGAATAATAGTTCCCACTAATTTTTTTTTATACTCGTAGGCTAAAATCTCACTTTCAAGATTTAAACTACGATTTTATGAATTTTTTCTTAGCTCAATAAAGTTCTCATAAAAAGTCTACAACTTCTGGAAATAATTTGGTCACTAAAGGGGTAAACTGATGTACACCATCGTAGAAATAAACAGGTCTTTGTACTTATAAAAAAAAATAGGAGACCTTACTTTTGTGAGTACCCTCGTAAATATGAGAATCGAAGAATATTGGACAGGGATAAAGACCAGAAGAAACGAAGCTGGCCCGAATTAACGTGAACCACAGATGGCTAAAACGAAGAGATTCTGCCGAGTTGCTTCCCAGTACTGATTCTCACGCAAGCTGCGTCTCCGTTTCTAATGACGAGTCCTTAACGGGACGTTAAACCCCAGTATATTCCTCCTCCTCCTCCTCCTCCTACTACTACTACTACTACTACTACTACACCCACCACCACCACCACCACCACCACCACCACCACCTTCTTCTTCTTCTGATTCTATGTGAAATTGACTCTCATTTTAACAACTGCAGTAATCACGGTCGTTTCCAAAGGCTAGAAGTGTCGTACTTCATACTCACAAGACGGAAGAACTGCAGGGAACATGCTGTTTCATACGTCACTGTTCGTCCACAAGCGTGTTGCGCGGTCCGTGTAATTGCCCCCCTCTGAAAAGCCAATTGCTCTCTGCACAGAATGTGGACGCGCAGACACTCAAAGTGAGCAATGTTTCCGAGGCTGCTGCATGTATAATTCAAACGTCGTGCCAGCGAAGGACCCTGCTCCGGGCACAGGAAGCCGGCAAACACGTAAGGACACGCGGACTACAGCCTGCTGGGGCGCCGCTTAAGGAAAGTGGATGAAGGCCGGTGTCTCGTTGCCAGTAATTGTTGCGCGCAAGAAAGGAGGCACATTATTCAGCTCGGACACCGAAAGGCAAGTTACAGGCTGTGGGGGGGAAAAAATATGTTGTTTCCTTTTTAGAGTTTCAGAAACGTTCAGTTTAGTTTGGTGTGATCGACTTCAGCCACCTGCAAAAGCTTTGAGCTTTGGTGACACAGACTCCACTGTGTAACGGTGCCGATTTCTGTGCTCGTGAATGGACGCGCGGGCATTCGTAATTCATATTTAGCTGCCTAGTCCGCACCGTAGGGTACGTGGGACAGGAATTCGCGCAGTTGCTCGCGCCGCCGTTTTCAGTCAGGGCCACCCCCAGAGTGGCCGACCGTTTAAAGCTTGGCTTACGCCGGAGGAACACAAGGGAAAGTGATTCAGCGAACGAGAATTGCCCCTGGTGTGAATGCTAAGCGAGCTCGAGCAAACAGCATTTGGTCGTTTCGGCTCGCCTGCGGTGGAGCTCACCTGTGATCAGCTGGTTGTTGAACTTTCAGTGAAGCACCACAGGAAATTCCCGTCCTCAGCGCTTCGCCTCTTCCAGCAGAGTGAGAACATTCGCTGGCTATTTTGGATAATAATATTTGTTGTTGACATGCGTTGCATAAGTGATTGAACAATTTAGATGTCATAGGTGGTTGTGAGATCCGAGAGATTCACAGTACAGTTGCTGAAGAAAAATAGATATAATTTATAGGAAAGTACCGATGCACTCAAAGGTTCAGTTGTAGATGTGAGAAAGACGATAAACTCTTTGGATGCTACCTTCAGACGGGGAACGAAGTGAATAAGTACGAATATTGTCTTTTACTTTTTTTATCAAGAAGAAACAGCACAATAAATTTCCTTGAAAGTAAGCAAGTATGAATGTTTATCTTTATGCCGATTAAAATTAAAAATGTACGAAAGACTTGAACATTCTCATTGCTTACGTTCGTGGAATCTGTAATTAAATAGCTGATGTATCCATGTTATTTTAGAGGTTTTCGATGCGATAATCGAGTAAATAAAAAGCGTATTCGAGCGGCCACACTTTCTGCCCTCTAAGAAACTATGTAGCAGATTTTATCAAATTTGCTATTGGAAAAAGGTTCTATTCTCTTCTTGTCTGAATTTCTTATCGAACACGTTGCACTTCCGCACAAGATTACTTCCATACAAATACCATCAGAAAAAAAATCTGACAAATTCATGTTAGAGGTTAGCAAATTTCTCTTTATCAGAAATGCTTTTTTTAAAATACTATTACCGGTACACAGTTTACATCCTCTATATTTTGGTCATCATCAGTTATTTTGCTGCCCAAATAGCAAAACTCATCTACTACTTTTCCAAATCTAATTGTATCAGCATCACGTGTTTTATTTCAGCTCTATTCCAACGCCCTTGCTTTACGTTTATTGAAGTTCATTTCAAACCTGTTTTCAAGGCACTACCCTTTTCCACTGAACTGCTCTAGCAAGCCCTCTGGCTTTTCTGGCAAAATCAGAATGTTGTCGGCAGACAGCATAGTTTCGAATTCTTCTCTCTGACCGATAATTCACTTCCAAACTTTCTGCATGATTTCATTTACTGTTGCTCAATAAATAGTATAAATAATATCAGATATTGGCTACAACGCTGTATCCCCTCCAGTTTCATGCCCGTCGACTCCAACTACTGTCTGTTACCTGTAAAAGCATGTTCCTACGTTTCTTCGGAACCCGAACTTCCCCAAGGTCGGCTTCTGTTTTCCCGTTCTTCAGCGTATAATTTCTCAGTATTTCACAAGCATGACTTACAAAACTGACTGTTGGGTATATTCGCGTCTGTCAGCACCTGCATTCTTTGGACAGGAATTATCATTCTTCCTGAAGTGTCAGGATATATCGCCTGTCTCGTATACCCCAGACACCAGATGAAATCATTTTAAGATTCTGAACGTGGCTGCACTTGAGCAGCCGTGCATGGAAGAGCTTCAGGGGAAAAAATGGTAAACCTGCCTAATATCGTGTAGGGACCCAGCCGGCACGCAGAAGTGCCTCAACACGACGTGGCATGGACTCGACTAATGTCTGAAGTAGTACTGGAGGGAACTGACACATGAATCCTGCAGGGCTGCACATAAATCCGTAAGAATACAAGAGGCTGGAGATCTCTTTTGAACAGCACGTTGCAAGGCATCCCAGGTAAGTTCAGTAATGTTCATGTCTGGGGACTTTGGTGGCCAGCGGAAGCGTTTAAAGTCAGAAGAGTGTTCCTGGCGCCACACTGCAGCAAATCTGGGCGTGTGGGGTGTTGTCCTGCTGGAATCACCCAAGTCCACCGGAATGCACAATGGACGTGAATGGATGCAGGTGATGAGACAGGATGCTTACGCACGTGTCACCTGTCAGTCTTATCCAGACGTATCAAGGGTCCCACATCACTCCAACCACACACGCCCCACTCCATTACAGAGCCTCCACCAGCTTGAACAGTGCCATGCTGACATGCAGGGTCCATGGATTCATGCCCGTATACGTCCATCCGCTCGATAGAACTGGAAACGAGACTCGTCCGACCAGGCAACACGTTTCCAGTCGTAAACAGTCAAATGTCGGTGTAGACTGGCCCAGGCGAGCCGTAAAGCTCTGTCATGCATTCATCAAGGGTACACGAGTGGGCCTTCGGCTCCGAAAGCCCATATCGATGATGTTTCGTTGAATGGTTCACACGCGGACACATGTTGATGGCCCATCATTGAAATCTGCAGCAATGCGCGGAAGGGTTGCACTTCTGTCGTGTTGAACGATTCTCTTCAATCGTCGTTGGTTCCGTTCGTGCAGTATCTTTTTCAGGCTGCAGCGATGTCGGATATTTGGTGTTTTACTTGGTTTCTGATATTCACCCTACTCTCGTGAAACGGTCGTACGTGAAAGTCCCCACTTCATTGCTGCCTCGAAGATGCTGTGTCCCATCGCTCGTGTGCCGATTATAACACACTTTGGCTATCGATAATGTGATTCTACGTACGATACCTTCTGAAGAAGACGGTTTTAAAAATGTCGAAATCAAGGTCAGCGTTTTATAAACTGGTATTTTGCAGCTGATTGGCTTTATTTCAAATCGATTGAGGTCCTGAAATAATGAAGTCATCACTGGGTTTTTAAGTGATCTCTGTGTTGGTCATGAAATGTCATATGCTCCAGGCGGCTTGGTTCGACTTGGGAGTTTCAGTGCTCTGTAAAATTCTCGCAGCATCGTGTCTCCCATCTCAGCTCATCTACTTCCATCTTTTTTTGTAATACATTGGTGTGCAAGACGTAAGGACGAAAGTAACGCTCACACGGTATGCAGCTGCCAAATCACATAGTTCGAGGAAATTTGGGCTATGCTTAGAACTGATACAGTATAGTACACACGATAACTGTAAGAAGTACACAATGAGCGAACAGAAACGACACTTCTATTGGAAGACAAACTAAAAGTCACCGCGATTTATGATGGTCCTCTGGACCTTTCAAAAGGGGGGACGTATATCTTAATAGTGTGTGTGCCGGCCGGCGTGGCCGTGCGGTTCTAGGGTCTACAGTCTGGAACCGAGCGACCGCTACGGTCGCAGGTTCGAATCCTGCCTCGGGCATGGGTGTGTGTGATGTCCTTAGGTTAGTTAGGTTTAAGTAGTTCTAAGTTCTAGGCGACTGATGACCTCAGAAGTTAAGTCGCATAGTGCTCAGAGCCAATAGTGTGTGTGATCACCACGGACAGCGGCGCATTCTCTGCAGCGTGCCAACATGCTGGCCACAGCTCTGACCACGCATTCTTGCTGTAGGACGTTCCGTTTCCCCATTAGTACGTTTGACAACTGCTGGGTGGTCTTTGTGCATGTGGACGTGCTGCGTTACGTCTCCCCACCGTATCCCAGATGTACTCGATTGGACTGAAGGTCCTGCTACTGGCAGGCCAGTCCATACGTCGAATATTCCATCGTCCCAAGAGGTCCTCCACCTGGGCTGTTGATGCGGTCGCGCATTGCCATCCATAAAACAGTCAGGGCCGAATGCACCTCTGAAAAGATGCACGGAGGGGGGAAGGGGTGCAGTTTCACTAGTGTTGACCGGTGCTTGTAGCACGTTCAAAGATTTGAAAGTCAGTACGCCCATGCAACAGTATGCTCTCCACACCATAATACCTGGTCCAGGAAAACGATCATGCTGGGCGTATGTTCCTGGGTGCGTTACGTACCCTCAGATGACGAGTGCAGGGAAAAGGATTGCTTTCACCTTCTATGGTTATATTCTTTGCTTAGTATGGGCCTGCTCTCTGAGGTCTTAATATTCGTACAGATGCTTCTCTTTAGTCCAAAGATCTCTTAAGTTTTCTGTACTCTTCCTTATACTTGTACAGAAGGCAGACGGCAGCTATAAGAGTCGAGGGACATGAAAGGGAAGCAGTGGTTGGGAAGGGAGTGAGACAGGGTTGTAGCCTCTCCCCGATTCTATTCAATCCGTATATTGAGAAGCAGTGAAGGAAACAAAAGAAAAGTTCGCAGTAGGCATTAAAATCCATGGAGAAGAAATTAAAACTTTGAGGTTCGCAGATGACATTGTAATTCTGTCAGAGACAGCAAAGGACTTGGAAGAGCAGTTGAACGGAATGGACAGTGTCTTGAAAGGAGGATATAAGATGAACATCAACAAAAGCAAAACGAGGGTAATGCAATGTAGTCGAGTTAAGTCGGGTGATGCTGAGGGAATTAGATTAGGAAATGAGACACTTAAAGTAGTAAAGGAGTTTTGCTATTTGGGGAGCAAAATAACTGATGATGGTCGAAATAGAGAGGATATAAAATGTAGACTGGCAATGGCAAGGAAAGCGTTTCTGAAGAAGAGAAATTTGCTAACATCGAGTATAGATTTAAGTGTCAGGAAGTCGTTTCTGAAAGTATTTGTATGGAGTGTAGCCATGTATGGAAGTGAAACATGGGCAATAAATAGTTTGGACAAGAAGAGAATAGAAGCTTTCGAAATGTGGTGCTACAGAAGAATGCTCAAGATTAGATGGGTAGATCACATAACTAATGAGGAAGTATTGAACAGGATTGGGGAGAAGAGAAGTTCGTGGCACAACTTGACCAGAAGAACGGATCGGTTGGTAGGACATATTCTGAGGCATCAAGGGATCACCAATTTAGTATTGGAGGGCAGCGTGGAGGGTAAAAATCGTAGGGGGAGACCAAGAGATGAATACACTAAGCAGATTCAGAAGGATGTAGGTTGCAGTAGGTACTGAGAGATGAAGAAGCTTGCACAGGATAGAGTAGCATGGAGAGCTGCATCAAAGCAGTCTCAGGACTGAAGACCACAACAACAACAATTATACTCTTCCTGTATCTTTTCCAAGGTCACGCGTGCTTCTACAGCCTTGCGTTACTCGTGTTGCTCTCCCATTTTTCAGTTCCCGTGTAGTGCTTCTTATTGTGCGACTGTGGCAGTAATGGTTGGCCACGTGAGTGACGACACGGAGTGTGGCCTGCCGGCGGTGTAACGGTAGGTGGGAGAGGCAGAGGCACGTGGAATGGCCGTGGCTGGCGACGCCGGCTCCTTAACAAAGCGCGCAGGGGCGAGGCTGGCTGGAAGGAAGCTCTCGGCTGGAGGCACGACAGGGCCACCTGCGGCGGCGTTGTCGTGGCGTACCGGCAGACCGGGCAACATCGCCGGCGGCGGCCAACCGTGTGTCCGCAGCACAGCACACCACAGCACAGCTCCGCTTCACGACTGCCGCCCACGCAACGCGCCGTCTCTGCAATACGAGGCTGCCTCATCAGGGATTGTAGGCACCGGCGCCCGCTACCCACTCATCTGCCGCCGAGTATTAGGCCCTCACGACAGAGGGCGCCGCCTACTGGGTTCCGCGACTGCACGTACCCATCCAGAAACACTGTAGGCCTGTGGCAGATACGGAAGCACGAGGTGCATTCAAGTTCTGAGGCCTCCGATTTTTTTTCTAATTAACTACTCACCCGAAATCGATGAAACTGGCGTTACTTCTCGACGTAATCGCCCTGCAGACGTACACATTTTTCACAACGCTGACGCCATGATTCCATGGCAGCGGCGAAGGCTTCTTTAGGAGTCTGTTTTGACCACTGGAAAATTGCTCAGGCAATAGCAGCACGGCTGGTGATTGCGCGGCCACGGAGAGTGTCTTTCATTGTTGGAAAAAGCCAAAAGTCACTAGGAGCCAGGTCAGGTGAGTAGGGAGCATGAGGAATCACTTCAAAGTTGTTATCACGAAGAAACTGTTGCGTAACGTTACCTCGATGTGCGGATGCGTTGTCTCGGTGAAACAGCACACGCGCAGCCCTTCCCCGGACGTTTTTGTTGCAGTGCAGGAAGGAATTTCTTCTTCAAAACATTTTCGTAGGATGCACCTGTTACCGTAGTGCCCTTTGGAACGCAATGGGTAAGGATTACGCCCTCGCTGTCCTAGAACATGGACACCATCGTTTTTTCAGCACTGGCGCTTCCCCGAAATTTTTTTGGTGGCGGTGAATGTGTGTGCTTCCATCGAGCTGACTGGCGCTTTGTTTGTGGATTGAATAACGGCATCAACGTCTCATCCATTGTCACAACCGACGAAAAGAAAGTCCCATTCATGCTGTCATTGCGTGTCAACATTGCTCGGCAACATGCCACACGGGCAGCCATGTGGTCGTCCGTCAGCATTCGTGGCACCCACCTGGATGACACTTTTCTCATTTTCAGGTCGTCATGCAGGATTGTGTGCACAGAACCCACAGAAATGCCAACTCTGGAGGCGATCTGTTCAACAGTCATTCGGCGATCCCCCAAAACAATTCTCTCCACTTTCTCGATCGTGTCGTCAGACCGGCTTGTGCGAGCCCGAGGTTGTTTCGGTTTGTTGTCACACGATGTTCTGCCTTTGTTAAACTGTCGCACCCACAAACGCACTTTCGACACATCCATAACTCCATCACCACATGTCTCCTTCAACTGTCGATGTTGGTTTCACACCACGCTAATTCAGAAAACGAATGATTGCACGCTGTTCGAGTAAGGAAAACGTCGCCATTTTAAGTATTTAAAACAGTTTCATTCTCGCCACTGGCGGTAAATTTCCATCTACCGTACGGTGCTGCCATCTCTGGGACGTATTGACAATGAACGCGGCCTCATTTCAAAACAATGCTCATGTTTCTATCTCTTTGCAGTCCGGAGAAAGAAAATCGGAGTCCTTAGAACTTGAATGCACCTCGTACTAGCTGATTCTCGCGATAGAACAAAACAGCAGCCACACTGTACCGTTTTTCGAACCGACAGGTTCACCTTCAGACGGCTGTAGGCATTTAGATATCATTTGTTGGTGTTCACATTAGGTGTCCGCTGTACTTTTCCCCCTCCCGTATCGAAAGTGGCTTGAGGTGGTACTGCCCTACAGCAAAAAGCGATATCAGAAACCTTCGTTGGTCCATTATGGATCGTGGGACGACAGCTGGCATGAACTTCTTGATGCAGTAATTTACCGACAGCTGTGTGCTTAACGTCGAATTCTCGCAGCATTATGTTGCGATGTTGGGTGCTTGTGCAGAAGAAATAGTAAAAAATATATAATGCACTTTGATATGTCAGTATGCAACAGATGTCTTAAAGAGAACTGCCTACACTTCTGGAGTACGGCTGTGCGGTAAGGGATCCGTACCATGTAGGACTGACGGAGGACATCGAAAAAGTTCAGAGTAGGGCAGCTCGAATTGTACTATCGTGATAAAGGGAAGAGACATTCACAGATACGATACACGTGCCGTGGAGCCAATCATAAAAAAAAACTTTTTTCCTTGCAGCGATGTCTTTCCACGAAATTTCAGTCACCCGCAGATTTCACAAAATGTGAAAACATTCTGTTGGCTCCCACTAGTCTATCAAAAGAGCGTGTTTGGCATTACATACAAATGGTAAAATATATCCTCTTACAGCCCAACAGGAGTACCATTTGTCCTTCATGGGATGTCCATAAAGCATTAGTTCAATTGAACTCCTGACTGAGATGCACAAGGAGAGACTCATTGCCAAAGTGCTCCACATTTTCAACCAATTACAGCGTGTTATATCCACTTTTGTTCATATGACATCGAGTTCCCCATATACTTAAATAACTGAAGCCATATCCAGAATGAGATTTCCACTCTGCAGCGGAGTGTGCGCCCATATGAAACTTCCTGACAGATTAAAACTGTGTGCCTCGTCTCCTACCTTCCAAACTTCATAGAAGCTCTTCGGCGAATCTTGCAGAACAGAACTTGCCCGGGAAATGCAGAGGTCCCTAGTTCGGCACACATTTTTAATCTGTCAGGAAGTTTTAAAGCGATATCTCTAACCATCTGTGTGTAATGCTGGCCACGCTCTTACTTACAATAGTACATAAGGACAAATGACATCGTAATAAAAAGAAACAAATCAGAGCTAACAGGGAAAGATAGAAGTGTTCCCTTTTCCCCACATACTATTCTGGAGTGGGACGGCAGAGAAATAAAGTGGTTCGAAGAACCCTCTGTCAAACACTTCAATGTTTGTTTGCAGAGTAGTCATTGTACATAAAGATCATCTGGCAATTTGAAGCTAGGTATTTTTTGGGACTGCCATTATGTGGTTCTGTAATGGTCTCACGAAAGTACGTGAGTCGAGGTCATCTCTGCTACTCTCAGCATTCCCAGTTACCGATAATTTCACACTTAGTAAAAGCTCCGGAATAAATTTAGACATCTCTGTTTTTAGAGTAGAATGTGATGAGTGCTGTCCAAAACAAAATTCTTGCTTATCATTACGGAAAAAATAAGAACTTCTGTTACAAGGAATTTTAGTAAAATAACTTTTTTCACTTCAACCTGTGGGATAAGCCACTAGTACTAACCTATGTTGACTGAAAAATGTGTGCGAACATTCTCAGAGTTTATAGTTGAATGTGATACGTATTTTATCGTGAAAACTATTTTGAGACAAAAAATAAAACACCGTAGTAAGAGGTGTGTAGTTGTTTCGACTGTGTAACAAGAAATATCGTCGATGATGAATTGTGTTCTGGTGAACCATACAGAAACTTGAAGCGACAAAGTTGTTACGAAGACAAAATTCGTTGAGCAGTGTCCATTCGGTGGCAGCATACAAGAAGAAGACGTGGGCTAGCATCCCATTATGCAAAGAACGTTGCTGTTCAGTATCACTCCAATCTGTAATCGAGTTCGTGGAACGAAGCGAAACTAAACACACGGAGGTAGCGGATTGGACGACTGACCAGCCAGTAACGTGCACGACAACATTGCTGGGCCATTGGGTGAGACATAATCAGTTGATAGGTGGGGCCTGGCACCGTTAGGTTTTATGTCGGCTGCTTCTGACAGATTAGGTTCGTACGTGCAAACCATCACAGGATGTAACTCCAAAATCTCTTGGTGAGATTCACTGGAGGCTGCCACGATGGAGCGTCGTGGGAGCTGCCCAGGGGCGTGTTTCTGGTCCACCCCAGCGACCCAGCATGGGACACAGTCTCACATGCTAATACGTGTGCTATCACCATCATATTCTCTTTACGTGAACCCAGTGCCGTCTTCCTATTTTCTCGGATGAAGAATCCATTGCATAGACAGCATTTCCGGAATGACAGGACGGTCATTTTCGAGCGGGAATGTTTCCCCAAGAGCCGAAATGCCGACTGTACTACAACCAAGGTCTATCCCAAGTCATACGTTGTTGGGAAAAATGCGTTGTATAGAATCTGATTTGATCCATTATGAATGGTTTTTAAAGCCTGCGACTGTAGATACAATAGATTTGTTTATAAATAAATAAATAAATCATCTGTTACCAGTCACGATTTTTATTTTACTATTCGCACGACGCGTTTCGAGAAATAATTCCCATTTTCAAGTGCGTTTTTTTGTTTGTATTAAGCCATTTCTTTTGTAGTTGTCAGTGTGTGTGAGTCTGCTTCATATTATTGACTTTTAAGTTTTCTAATGGTCCATTTGTGTAGAGTCTTACACACACTTAAAATCACACACAACTTGTTTACACTTTACACATCGAAAATATCTTATATAAACAAAAGACATACACACAAAAAACGCACTTGAAAATGGGAATTATTTCTCGAAACGTGTCGTGCGAATAGTAAAATAAAAGTCGTGACTGGTAGCAGATTATTTATTTATTTATAAACAAACCTATAGTTGTATAGAGGTCAGCACCATCACCAACTTTCAACATCGCACTTTTTTTTAAGGTGATAATTAAAACTTTGACTAGGCGTCGTTCTATAAGGACAGTTGTTAAGAACTCCTACCTTCACCTCATTGTCAGTATAGTAGAGCACTGCCTAAGCGTCATGAAGACTAGACTCATCAATACTGAAAAGCTGGGTTGTGAACTTCGTAAGTCTGCTTCAGGAACAGACACAATGGCGAAACGCTGACCTTGGCAGAGAGTAATCCGCTGGACATTGCCTCGGGAACAGCTGTGCAGGGTCTCCGTTCTGCGAAAACACGCCACGTGGCCAGCGATGTTACTCAACAGCCATATTGCTGTCACCTGCCGCCGTTAAATACCCAGAGCATTCGCCGCTGTGCATAACAGACTCCTCTAACGGGCTCAACAAGTGATCGATCGCAAGCGCCGACAGCGGATTCTTTGCCACATTGAGAAATGCTTCACGCGTCTTTACCTTTGCCTGATACTGCAAGTATAGAACCAAAGACGAATCCGGTTTGGCATAAGAAACTACATTTTGAACACAGTCATGGTCTGGGCCGTACGGTGGTGGTTCCGTACATCTTCTCGTGGAGAGCCTCGCATCTACACATGCTGAAACTGCGGCTTCGTGGCTCACTGCTTAAGTGCAAAACTACAGATCCAGATCTTGCACTTGATTCCCGGCCAGTCCTATAAATTTTGTCTTTCGCTTCTTTCACCCGACAGTTGTGAAAAAGTCGATTTACACTGTGGGCACTGTAGATGTCTCTCTAGCTGGTATAAAAGGTCTGTTCAAAGGTCGGTGTAAGACTAAAGCATATCACCTCCAATTGGACCATGCTTATTAAAGATCTGTGATGCCCAAATCTACCTTCGCGTTAATGACTCCTTTGCCTTCCTGTTTAAATATTCAGGAAAGTTTCGCAGTGACGCTGCCCCTATCTCGCGTTTGTCCAGTCGAAAATACGCAGGATTTGGTGAAGAAGTCTGTTTTTGTGGCCGGTGTCTTAATGTAAAGGTTACAGGTGTACTTGGTTGTTGCTGGAATGGAATGTTTTGACCAAGTACTTCTATAGACGATTTTAGTTCACCGGTTGGTCTCAGATACACACAGAATTGTTGCCTTATCCTAGATATGGCGAATTCAGCATGACCACGTGATATGCATGTCTCGTAACTTCCTTTTCTGTCACTGTGCGTGGTTAGGGTTAGGATTTTTCCGATTGTAAGGGCTGCGATGTTGGTATTAGGGTTTTGTGTATGTATGCCACCGATGTTGTCTCATTGCCGACGATGCACGCAAGAAATTTTTTGTTCGAACTTCGCGCTAAGCTTCCAGCCTGTCCACCTTCAGCCCCATATTTGGCCTTGAAGAATGACTTGGGGATAAAAAATGAAGCTGTCACAGATGATTTCGATAGGCCCCAAACGTAATAGCTGTTGTAACGTACTGTACGGGGGAAATCACTCAACAGATGAAAGTCCACCGGACCTGACGGGATACCAATTGGATTCTACACAGAATACGCGAAAGAACTTGGCCCTTCTAATAGCCGTGTACCGCAAGTCTGTAGAGGAACGGAAGGTTCCAAATGATCGGAAAAGGGCACATGTAGTTCCAGTTTTCAAGAGGGGTTGTCGAGTAGACGCGCAAAACTATAGGCCTATATCTCTGACATAGATCTGTTGTAGAATTTTAGAACATGTTTTTTTGCTCGCGTATCATGTCATTTCTGGAAACCCAGAATCTACTCTATAGGAATCAACATGGATTCCTGAAACAGCGATCGTGTGAGATCCAACTCGCTTTATTTGTTCATGAGACCCAGAAAATATTAGATGCAGGCTCCCAGATAGATGCGATTTTCCTTGACTTCCGGAAGGCGTTCGACACAGTTCCGCACTATCGCCTGATAAACAAAGTAAGAGCCAACGGAATATCAGACCAGCTGTGTGGCTGGATTGAAGAGTTTTTAGCAAACAGAATACAGCATGTTTTTCTTAATGGAGAGGCGTCTACAGACGTTAAAGTAACCTCTGGCGTGCCACAGGGGAGTATTATGGGACCATTGCTTTTCACAATATATATAAATGACCTAGTAGATTTTTTAGTGTCGGAAGCACCATGCGGGTTTTCGCGGATGATGCTGTAGTATACAGAGAAGTTGCAGTATTAGAAAATTGCAGCGAAATGCAGGAAGATCTGCAGCAGATAGGCACTTGGTGCAGGGAGTGGCAACTGACCCTTATCACAGACAAATGTAATGTATTGCAAATACATAGAAAGAAGGATCCTTATTGTATGACTATATGATAGCGGAACAAACACTGGTAGCAGTTACTTCTGTACTGGCTTACAAAACACTATTTCGACCTATACTTCAGTATTGCTCATCAGTGTGGGTTCCGTACCAGGTCGGGTTGACGGGGGAGATAGAGTAGATCCAAAGAAGAGCGGCGCGTTTCGTCACAGGGTTATTTGGTAAGCGTGATAGCGTTACGGAGATGTTTAGCAAACTCAAGTTGCAGACTCTGCAAGAGAGGCGCTCTGCATCGCCGTGTAGCTTGCTGTCCAGGTTTAGAGATGGTGCGTTTCTGGATGAGGTATCGAATATATTGCTTCCCTCTACTTATACCTCCCGAGGAGATCACGAATGTAAAATTAAGAGATATTCGAGCGCGCACGGAGGCTTTCCGGCAGTCGTTCTTCCCGCGAACCATACGCGACTGGAACAGGAAAGGGAGGTAATGACAGTGGCACGTAAAGTGCCCTCCGCCCCACACCGTTGGGTGGCTTGCGGAGTATAAATGTAGATGTAGAACTTGTCACCAATACGCTGCCGTAGTTGTTGTGGTTGTTGGTTTTTGTGGCAGGGGAGCGTAGTAAGGTGAGGTGTTTGGTGTAATACGGTGCGGAGCGGCTGTGGTGCCTCGGAGCGGAGCGGGTCATCGACCTGTTCCAGGCGCGTGAACAGGCAAGGCTGCGTTTATGTCTGCCACACGCGCAGCGGTGCACTTCACGCCCTGGACTCTCCTCCCTCCCTCGGCACGTGTCAGCGGCCACCTTGCGCCGCCTTCTTCTTTGTGCTTCACGGCTGTGACAGAATGTACTGTACGGGGGAAACACACTATGGTGTATGGTAGTTGCTACTGGAAATATGTTGTGACTTGGCAAGACAGCCAAGTCACTATGCGAGGATGCCGAAAGGCACGCGTTTAAGCTCACGCAGGCTAGTGTGAGGTCTGGAACAGGACAATGTAATTAATATAGCCAATAAGGTACGTTGCTGCTGGAATACCTAACTTTAATCCATAATTGGTGTACATCGGTCTGTTGGTACATGCTTCACAAGATACATCAAATAATATTGGCGCCTTGCTAGGTCGTAGCAAATGACGTAGCTGAAGGCTATGCTAACTATCGTCTCGGCAAATGAGAGCGTAAATTGTCAGTTCCATCTCTAGCAAAGTCGGCTGTACAACTGGGCGAGTGCTAGGAAGTGTCTCTAGACCTGCCGTGTGGCGGCGCTCGGTCTGCAATCACTGACAGTGGCGACACGCGGGTCCGACGTATACTAGCGGACCGCGGCCGATTTAAAGGCTACCACCTAGCAAGTGTGGTGTCTGGCGGTGACACCACAAAATAGTCGATGAATCCTTCGCGAAAGCAGATGGTGCTTCCCGATGGTAAATCTGAATCGCTAGGCCGCGTCATATTCCTCTTCAACCTGCTGCTGTGCTCGAAGTTTCTGGTGCCCTGTACTGGGATTTTATTCAGGACTCCACTGATGTCTCTTGATGGCACTCCACTGATGTCTCTGGATGGGTGAACACTGGCGAAAGACAGTGGCGCGTTTAGTTACAAAAGGCTGTTTCCCCGTGTTCTTTCGGAGAAGTGCATTTACTGGCTAAAAATCTTCACACTACCATTGGTGGTCCGTCGTCATTGAGTAACTACTGAGAGCAGATATGGAAAAAGAGGAATCTGACGGGGCTAACGACTCGCAAGAGTTTGCCATCAATGATGATGGTCTGCAGATATTCGTAGATAGTGCTCCCCTCTACACGCTCTTCTTTCACCTTGTACTATCATCACAATTCGTCTCTGATAATATTTCTTTCGACGACTCTCAAAATTTTTCCGTTCCTTTTGCTCTTTTTCTTCGTTTCCTTTATTTATGCCACTGTGTACGTTGGGTAGCCGAGCTAAGACACTTCCGGCCTGTATCTCCACCAGACCATCCAATAAGCCCCAACTATCTAATGAAGCCGTGCGGGGTAGCCGCGCCGTCTTAGGCGCCTTGACACGGTTCGCATGGCTTCCCCTGACGGAGGTTAGAGTTATCCCTCGGGCATGGGTGTATGTGTTGTCCTATTTAGTTTAAGTAGTGTGTAAGCCTAGGGACCGATGACCTCAGCAGTTTGGTCCCATAGAAACTTACCACATATCTGATGATATTATTCCTTTTTCTGAAAATGTACCGTCATCGAAGAATTTTCTTCATGTGTAACTTGTAATTATCCTGCCATTTCTATTTCGTTTACAATTTTTGTCTTGTTCTGAACGTTATGCTGGCTGTATAAGCACGACAAGAATGTGGCGTCCGTTCCTTACGAGGGGATTACTACCCTGGTGGCAACGTTTGCCAGGTGTGTATCATGTGATGGAGCTTTTGAAATGTTTACGTTGCATTGTCTTTGTTATGGTTAGCTATGTATTAGATACCTAGTTCCCTCTACGGTTTCTTTCGGCTGCCCCTGTTGTTGTTGTGGTCTTCAGTCCTGAGACTGGTTTGATGCAGCTCTCCATGCTACTCTATCCTGTGCAAGCTTCTTCATCTCCCAGTACTTACTGCAATCTACATCCTTCTGAATCGGCTTAGTGTATTCGTCTCTTGGTCTCCCTCTACGATGTTTACCCTCCACGCTGCCCTCCAATGCTAAATTTGTGATCCCTTGATGCCTCAGAATATGTCCTACCAACCGGTCCCTTCTTCTTGTCAAGTTGTGCCACAAACTCCTCTTCTCCCCA
Organism: Schistocerca cancellata; assembly: GCF_023864275.1. Taxonomy (NCBI): domain Eukaryota; kingdom Metazoa; phylum Arthropoda; class Insecta; order Orthoptera; family Acrididae; genus Schistocerca; species Schistocerca cancellata. The sequence continues at coordinate 96,341,484 of NC_064628.1, read as the reverse complement.
ATCCTATTCAGTACCTCCTCATTAGTTATGTGATCTACCCATCTAATCTTGAGCATTCTTCTGTAGCACCACATTTCGAAACTATTCACTTCTTGTCCAAACTGTTTATCGTCCACGTTTCACTTCCATACATGGCTACACTCCATACAAATATTTTCAGAAACGAGTTCCTGACACTGAAATCTATACTCGATGATCACAAATTTTTCTTCAGAAACGCTTTCCTTGCCATTGCCAGTCTACATTTTATATCCTCTCTACTTCGACCATCATCAGTTATTTTGCTCCCCAAATAGTAAAACTCCTTTACTACTTTAAGTGTCTCATTTCCTAATCTAATTCCCTCAGCATCACCCGACTTAATTTGACCACATTCCATTATCCTCGTTTTGCTTTTGTTGATGTTCATCTTATATCCTCCTTTCAAGACAATGTCCATTCCGTTCAACTGCTCTTCCAAGTCCTTTGCTGTCTCTGACAGAATTACAATGTCATCGGCGAACCTCAAAGTTTTTATTTCTTCTCCATGGATTTTAATACCTACTCCGAACTTTTCTTTTGTTTCCTTTACTGCTTGCTCAATATACAGATTGAATAACATCGGGGAGAGGCTACAACCCTGTCTCACTCCCTTCCCAACTACCGCTTCCCTTTCATGACCCTCGACTCTTATAACTGCCATCTGGTTTCTGTACAAATTGTAAATAGCCTTTCGCTCCCTGTGTTTTACCCCTGCCACCTTCAGAATTTGAAAGAGAGTATTCCAGTCAACGTTGTCAAAAGCTTTCTCTAAGTCTACAAATGCTAGAAACGTAGGTTTGCCGTTCCTTAATCTTTCTTTTAAGATAAGTCGTAAGGTCAGTAGTGCCTCACGTGTTCCAGTATTTCTACGGAATCCAAACTGATCTTCCCCGAGGTCGGCTTCTACCAGTTTTTCCATTCGTCTGTAAAGAATTAGTATTTTGCAGCTGTGACTTATTAAACTGATAGTTCGGTAATTTTCACATGTGTCAACACCCGCTTTCTTTGGGATTGGAATTATTATATTCTTCTTGAAGTCTGAGGTATTTCACCTGTCTCATACATCTTTCTCACCAGATGGTAGAGTTTTGTCAGGACTGGCTCTCCCAAGGCCGTCAGTAGTTCCAATGGAATGTTGTCTACTCCCGGAGCCTTGTTTCGACTCAGATCTTTCAGTGCTGTCTCAAACTCTTCACGCAATATCGTATCTCCCATTTCATCTTCATCTACATCCTCTTCCATTTCCACAACATTGTCCTCAAGTACGTAACCCTTGTATAGACCCTCTATATACTCCTTCCACCTTTCTGCTTTCCCTTCTTTGCTTAGAACTGGGCTTCCATCTGAGCTGTTGATATTCATACAAGTGGTTCTCTTTTCTCCAAAGGTCTGTTTCACTTTCCTGTATGCTGTATCTATCTCACCCCTAGTGAGATAAGCCTCTACATCCTTACATTTGTCCTATAGCCATCCCAGCTTAGCCATTTTGCACTTCCTGTCGATCTCGTTTTTGAGACGTTTTTATTCCTTTTTGCCTGCTTCATTTACTGTTTTTTTATATTTTCTCTTTTCATCAATTAAATTCAATATTTCTTCTGTTACCCAAGGATTTCTACTAGGCCTCGTCTTTTTACCTACTTGATCCTCTACTGCCTTCACTACTTCGTCCCTCAGAGCTACCCATTCTTCTTCTTCTGTATTTCTTTCCCCATTTGTGACAATTGTTCCCTTATGCTCTCCCTGACACTGTACAACCTCTGGTTTAGTCAGTTTATCCAGGTCCCATCTCCTTAAATTCCCACCTTTTTGCAATTTCTTCAGTTTTAATCTACAGTTCATAACCAATAGATTGTGGTCTGAGTCCACATCTGCCCCTGGAAATGTCTTACAATTTAAAACCTGGTTACTAAATCTCTGTCTTACCATTATATAATCTATCTGATACCTTCTAGTATCTCCAGGATTCTTCCATGTATACAACCTTCTTTTATGATTCTTGAACCAAGTGTTAGTTATGATTAAGTTATGCTCTGTGCGAAATTCTACCAGACGGCTTCCTCTTTCATTTCTCTCCCCCAATCCACATTCACCCACTGTTTCCGCCTCTCCCTTTTCCTACTCTTGAATTCGTCACCCATGACTATTAAATTTTCGGCTCCCCTCACTACCTGAATAATTTCTTTTATCTCATCATACATTTCTTTAATTTCTTCGTCATCTGCTGAGCTAGTTGGCATATAAACTTGTACTACTGTGGTAGGCATGGGCTTCGTATCTATCTTGGCCACAATAATGCGTTCACTATGCTGTTTGTAGTAGCTTACCCGCACTCCTATTTTTTTATTCATTATTAAGCCTACTCCTGCATTACCCCTATTTGATTTTGTATTTATAACCCTGTATTCATCTGACCAAAAGTCTTGTTCCGCATGCCACCGAACTTCACTAATTCCCACTATATCTAACTTTAACCTATCCATTTCCCTTTTTAAATTTTCTAACCTACCTGCCCGATCAAGGGATCTGACATTCCACGCTCCGATCCATAGAACGCCAGTTTTCTTTCTCCTGGTAATGACGGCCTCTGGAGTAGTCCCCGCCCGGAGATCCGAATGGGGGACTATTTTACCTCCGGAATATTTTACTCAAGAGGACGCCTTTATCATTGAACCATACAGTAAAGCTGCATGCCCTCGGGAAAAATATCATTTTATGCAACCCGCAATTATGTTTTTGGCCTTCATAAAACACGCGCGAGTTTTTAATTTTCTCTCGATTGCTACGCGGGAACTATTAGTCCTAGGGAAAAAAATGAACATAACTGTTTGTACGAAATTTAATGTAGTTAAATTATGTACTGGGATTCGTTTTCTCCCGAGGCCGTAGTTTTCGAGTTATTCAACAAAAAAGGTACAAAAGTGATTGTCAGTACACCCCCGCTTCCACACTTAGCCATACACTGCAGGCAGCACGTCGAAAGTCACGCCACACAGGCGTAACTGAATTGCAGCTGTTGAAACAGAAAAGCAAAAACCCCTTAATGGCTTTCGTTGCTATGCTGTCGGCATCGACGGGCTTTGGCTAATGAACGTACGAACGAGCTGCTCCACGGAACCTCTACTGGAACCATATGAATGGTCAAAGTACCGTGTAAACATTTAGTTTAGATGCGTAAGTTATATCTCCCACAAGGTTTTATGTTTTTGGAACGGTATAAATGTTTTTGGAATGCCCCCCTTTATTGAAACCGTGTTGATGGCCCCGAGCCGGCCGCTGGTGGCCGAGCGGTTCTATGCGCATCAGTCTGGAACCGCGCGACCGCTACGGTCGCAGGTTCGAATCCTGCCATGGGCATGGATGTGTGTGATGTCCTTAGGTTAGTTAGGTTTAAGTAGTTCTGAGTTCTGGGGAACTGATGACCTCAGATGTTAAGTCCCATAGTGCTCAGAGCCATTTTGATGGCCCCGAGCTCACCAACGCCAGCACCGTCCAGACACTTGCCGGATGCAGTCCCCCCTGGCAGAGTGCTGCACACTTTTTCGGGGCCGAGTCAGCGGCGCCTGCGGTCTCTGGTCTGGGAACGGCCGGCCGCTTTTTGCAGGGCTTTGGCGGATGGGTTCTACCGCGGCTGGTGTGCTGAGCGTGTCGGCTGTCCTCGCGGTTTCTTTCATACTCGGCCGCCTGTTACTGCGAGGCCAATTTGATGCTGTTTAAAGTCACTGCGTGTTCCAAGTGGTTTGGAAACATCTGGTAACTTTCAGTTCATCTGGAACAAAGATGAAACGGTTTTTCATCCAAGTACTGCTTTTTCTTCCTGCGATGATGGTCTATATGACCTAAACGGTAAAGAATAAAGAACAATTAGTACAGCTGATTTCTAAAATTCAGTTCAGTTCAGACGAGGTACTGGCAGAATTGAAGCTATGAGGACGTGTCGTGAGTCGTGCTTGGGTAGCTCATTTGGTGGAGCACTTGCCCGCGAAAGGCAAAGGTCCCGAGTTCGAGTCTCGGTCCGGCACACAGTTTTAAGCTGCCAGGAAGTTTCAGTTCTTAACCTCCTGAGGTCCAAAGGGGTTTTGCGTTAATTTCGTTTAGAACATACTCTTTTTGGGGCCAGATATGCCTTTAAATACGTATTTAAACAGGAGTTTTTTTTGCAATTTTACTTTTTTCAGAATTGCTGGCACAGTATACTGAACTTCAGGTCTCAAGCATTGCTTTTGTGCGTAGTCAAGTATACTGGACCGAGGGCCTCAGGAGGTTAAAGTACTTCGAAGTTGTCACTTCACTAAAATAATATTGTTTTATGTGAATGAAGGTTGTACTGCATAGCCATATCAAATCGTCCACAAATAAGTCATACTAAGTAAATAGAGCCGTGATTGTGTGAGATTACATATTCTATTGGTTTATATGTAGATACAAGAAAAACTAAACTGTCGACGTAATACACTGACAGGACCTTTCATTCACTGAGTTTTAAATTACGTTTCTTTATTGGGGCCTTTTTTCCCGCGTCACGCGAGGTCGCCCGTGTTACTATTGATTTGGCAGTGTTAGGTGCAGAGGGTGGCCGGATGCCCATTCTGCCGCCACCCTGAACACCCCGGGACGGAATTAGTGTACCCCGCCGGCCGCTGTGGCCGAGCGGTTCTAGCCGCTACAGTCCGGAACCCCGCTGCTGTTACGGTCGCAGGTTCGAATCCTGCCTCGGGAATGGATATACGTGATGTCCTTAGGTTAGTTAGGTTTAAGTAGTTCTAAGTCTAGGGGACTAATGACCTCAGATGTTAAGTCCCATACTGCTTAGAGCCATTTGAACCATTTAGTGTACCACCAGCTGTCTGCGTCGAGTGTGAACAGTGTGAACGTTTTCATATGTCTGCGAGTCGTGTAACTAAAGCGAAACGTCGGGACCAGCCGGGTATTCACCTAGCGGGATGTGGAAAACTGCCTAAAAACCATATCCAGGCTGCCTGGGATAGCGACCCTCTTTGTTAAACCGCCGGGCGGATTCGATCCGGGGCCGGCGCGCATTAGCGCTGTCGGCTACCCTGGCGGGCAAACTTTTAAAATTGCGTATTTTTACATATTTTGATGTGTATTATGTATTTTCGCTGCTCGTGGTCTTGAGATAGCGTTCTCGCTTCCCGCGCACGGGGTCCTGGGTTCGATTCCCGGCGGGATCAGGGATTTTCCTTGACTCCAGATGGCTGGGTGTTGTCATCATAATCATTCATCCCCATTACGGTCTGAGGAAGGCAATGGCAAACCTCCTCCGCTACGACATTGCCTAGTCGGCGGTGCGGGTCTCCCACATCGTTCCCTTATGTTCCTCGGAGTGTGGGACATCATCATCATCAGTATGTATTTCACACTATGCTACATGATATTACATAATTATTGCGGAATTGTTATTTTCATAAGACTCGTATATTTTCGTGATTATATACTAATTTACATTAATTGTTTAAGACATGTTACATCTTTCGAAATTTTACGTGTTGTTACTGTATGCAGTTTTTGCTTTTAGCAATCCCTTGAAAATGGCATAGAAGACCGACACCTGGGTCATAATTAAATAAACAACGATGCAGTTATATGGAGATATGTTCGTTTAAAAACCATAACGTTTTCTTACGTAGCAAGAAATGAAAAAATAATTGTGTTTCTCATACTGTCGTCAATCCCGTTACACGCAAAGCTAAACTGCACAAATTCGACGCAGACAGCAATGACTCGCTTTAAATGCTTTCCTCTCTTGTCCTCAAACGCTTCCCAATGTTAGACAATTCCGTTGGCCCTGCATTATGATGCACGTCAATATAAGACGTAATGAAAGTGAATTACTTCATGTATTAAGGTAATACATATAATATCTTACTCGACAGACATGTTTAGGGTTAATTACTATTAGCAGGTGACTTTAGTAAGAAGTGGCGACCGTATTTCGTCTATAGTAATTTTTTTTCTTGTAGTTACAAAACGTAAAAATAGTTTTTGACAGATATTTTGACAGTTCAGTATTTTGGCATTTCTTTACTACTATGCTGTATTGTTTATGTAGACTCGGCAGAAAAAATTTTCCTGTAGTTACAGACATGGTCGTCACTTCCAAGCATACGTCACTTCATAACGGCAATTACAGTTATTGGCTGCGAGCGGCCGCTGCTTGAAATCAATGGGGAAAGTTAGAAGTTTGTGCCAGACCATATTCCGAAGTCGGGTCTTCTGCTTACTGAGCAGATATGCTGACTACTGAGCCGGTCATAGGGACTGTGCGGACTACCTCGTCAGGCCCAAATTCTCGTCGTATCCAGACGTCACATATGCAGTGCCCCCTGTCCACTAGCATCGTTACTCGCGGCATTTCGTCGATTCCCCGTAAGAGTTCGAGCCTGAAGAGATCAATGGTCGTTTCGCCTTAATTATGTATATAGTGCCTGCCCTTTCGGACATGTAGGACACTATATACATGATTAGGAGAGACGACCAATGCTATATAAAATCATACGTAATGGAAACTAAGCCGAAAATGGTCTGTCGTCTAAATTATTAAATATATTACCGTATTGCAGCTACATTACTGGTCATTAAAATTGCTACACCAAGAAGAAATGCAGATGATAAAAGGGTATGCATTGGACAAACATATTATACTAGAACTGACATGTGATTTCATTTTCACGCAATTTGGGTGCATACATCCTGAGAAATCACTACCCAGAACAACCACTTCTGGCCGTAATAAAGGGCTTGGTACGCCTGGGCATTGAGTCAAACAGAGCTTGCATGGCGTGTACAGGTACAGCTGCCCATGCAGCTTCAACACGATACCACAGTTCATCAAGAGTAGTGGCTGGCGTATTGTGACGAGCTAGTTGCTCGGCAACCATTGACCAGACGTTTTCAATTGGTGATGGATCTGGAGAATGAGCTGACCAGGGCGGCAGTCGAACATTTTCTGTATCCAGAAAGGCCCGTACAGGACCTGCAACATGCGGTCGTGCATTATCCTGCTGAAATGTAGGGTTTCGCAGGGATCGAATGAAGGGTGGAGCCACAGGTCGCAACACATCTGAAATGTAACGTCCACTGTTCAAAGTGCCGTCAATGCGAACAAGAGATGACCGAGACGTGTAACCAATGGTACCTCATACCATCACGCCGGGTGATACGCCAGTATGGCGATGACGAATACACGCTTCCAATGTGCGTTCACCGCGATGTCGCCAAACACGGATGCGACCATGCTGCTGCAAACGTCGTCGAACTGTTCGTGCAGATGGTTGTTGTCTTGCAAACGTCCCCATCTGTTGACTCAGGGATAGAGACGTGGCTTCACCATCCGTTACAGCCATGCGGATAAGATGCCTGTCATCTTGACAGCTAGTGATACGAGGCCGTTGGGATCGAGTACGGCGTTCCGTATTACCTTCCTGAACCCACCGATTCTATATTTTGCTAACAGTCATTGGACCTCGACCAATGCGAGCAGAAATGTCGCGGTACGATCAACCGCAATAGCGATATGCTACAATCCGACCTTTATCAAAGTCGGAAACGTGATGGTACGCATTCCTCCTGCTTACACGAGGCATCACAACAACGTTTCACCAGGCAATGCCGGTCAACTGCTGTTTGTGTATGAGAAATCGGTTGGAAACTTTCCTCATGTCAGCACGTTGTGGGTGTCACCACCGGCGCCAACCTGGTGTGAATGCTCTGAAAAGCTAATCATTTGCATGTCACAGCATCTTCTTCCTGTCGCTTAAATTTCGCGCCTGTAGCACGGCATCTTCGTGGTGCAGCAATTTTAATGGCCAGTAGTGTAGTCTTAGAGATGTCATTTTCATAGTGCTTGACAAAGTTGCATTTTCGTTGTCATCAAAGCTGAAAACATCGATTTCTATTGACCTGGGTTTTTACCACTGTTGGTGAAACAGTCCCCTGCCAAACTTGCGATAAATGTGTAGGATGTCGTATGAGATCTCAAATTGAACCTCAATTACAAAGCAGTATTAGGAATAAACAACGGATTTCTTCAAAGAAACATGTTCTATTTACACAGTTACTGGGGCAGCCTAGTTCATCTAATAGTGTACTGTATTTTGCATTCGTTGCGCGGTCCATAACTTTCGAATAAACTTCAGGGAATTTGAATATTTCTTACAGGAATACTGCAACCACAAGATTTCCAACGAGTGCACGCTCAGGAAGAATTATCTGGATTCTTATAATGTTGACATATTGTAAAAAATCAGAGCTGATATTGGCAATTGCGTATATGGATTTCTACTGATGTGACGATGGATGCTGGAGCCCGTTTCGTCGCTAATCTAGTTGTGGGCAAGTTGAACTCAGAAGCTGCATCTAAATACTGTCTAATTTGATGCAAACCTGTGGAGGCAACAAATAGTTCAACAATTGCTAGATTCATTAATGATGGCGTAAAAGAAGAGGGGGTCCTGTTGATGTACACTGGTGTAGGAGCTGCATGTTGAAAGCGGGGAAAAGCGCTTAGTGCATTTTATCCAAACTCAGTGCCTGTTACATGTACGGTTCATGCTGTGGAACGAGTGACAGAAACAGACATGAATTCCCAAAAGTAAATACACTGATATCAACGACGAAGTAGGTTCTCTTGAAATGCCCTACAAGCTGCAGGTAACTAGGGACTGAAACTGTCATCTTCTGCAGTAAACAGTTTGAAGCTGTAAAGTCAGTGATGAATTGATGGATAATATTTCTTCTGATCCTGCAGTGTCTGTGATTGAATCCTTGTTAGAATTCAACAGTTCTGAAGTGCTCATTTCAGTTTCATACATCGCATGTCACTTCAGCCGACTTCGTGACAGTATCACGAAAGTGGAGGCTTCAAGTACACTTCTCCAAGAGACTGTGGGAACAATGGAAGATTCAGTTCGGAAAGTCGGTTTTGTACCCGGTGAAGCGGGTGATTTAGTCTCTAATGAACTGCAATCGTACGGAATAAGAACATTGGAGATTTTGCCTCGTTTATTTGATGGTGAAATTGTAGAAACTCTTAGAGAATATTATCCCTATGTAAAGGCTTTTTTTTTAATTACCGCTACCACTCACAAACTTTATCAACTATTGCATTACTTACTTATTTAGCGACGTGTTTCGAGGATTATACCTCATCTTCAGGTTAAATGGCATTACAAAAACAACTTCACAATAAGGTCATACTGATGTTACATAGTCTCTTCGTAAATGCTGTGGTCATCCTATGGAAGAAGAGAGAACTTAGTAAGAGGCGATGTCACTATGGAAGCTGGACTGATGTTTGCACGAAAATGTTTTGTTACGGTCACTCGCTTTGTTGTTCTGGCGTGGCAGTCTCGTTGTGATGCGTTGAGGTGTTTCCATTTCTGTGGCACTCTTGGCCACTGTTCACAAATTGTCCCTAACGTAGCAGTAACTTGGAAACACGACCACAAACAGTTGTGCAGCGCAGTGGACAAGATGGCGGTCGAAATACAGCTGGTTTCGATTTGACTGTCGATTTTCGATCTAAGTGGTGTCAGATATTTACATGTCTTCTGCACGTCTTGTTATCGTATTACAGATGTAAGTTGACAAAATACATTACAAATTGAGTACCTGTTACAATATTATTGAACCCAGCATTATATGAACTATTTATTTTACATATTTCTAAGCTAATACAACAAATATTACGTTGGCCAAACGGGAAGAAATTTTAAAATCCTCTTTAAAGAACACATTGACTGTTTCAGACTTGGCAAACCGAAAAAATGAGCTATAGCAAAACATATAAATGAAACAGGACAGTATTTCAATAGACAACGATTTCAAAGTACTACGTTATTTAGAAAAGAGCTGGAAAATGGACATCTTGGAAGAAATAGTAATATTCATCCATGGCCACATGGGGAATAACGAGATCTTGAATGAAATGACGGACTTCAAAAATTCACATTTCTTTTCCAATTTCACTACAGTACTCCTAGAATAAAAGATACATAAAATGACAATCGTTTGACTCTAGCCCCAGCATTAGCAGAGACAGTTACGGTCGAATAATTGTCAAAATGGCTTCAAATATTATCCCTAATACACCCCCTCTGTATAGCCTACATGTCCACAATTGGTTCAAATGGCTCTGAGCACTATGGGACTTCTGAGGTCATCAGTCGCCTAGAACATAGAATTACTTAAACCCAACTAACCTAAGGACATCACACACATCCATGCCCGAGGCAGGATTCGAACCTGCAACCGTAGCGGTCGCGCGGTTCCAGACTGTAGCGCCTAGAACTGCTCGGCAAAAGAACGGGTGCCGAAACCGGAGTGTGCACAATTGAGTTCTGGCAAAGTTGAGCGAACTTTCTCTGTTTAAAAATATTGTCAGATGGGAGACTGTGTTGCCAAGCCTTCCTAACCAAGCAGGCGTACAGGCTTGACAACTCAAAGAAACTGTCCAATAACATACGACTGCGACACAAGACTGCTTCAAGACTGCTTGTGTCGCAGTTATAGTCATATGTTATTGGACAGTTTCTTTGAGTTGTCAAGGCTGTACGCCTGCTTGGTTAGGAAGGAGATTAAGTTTGTGATGTCTGAAGATGGGTATAATCCCGAAACGCGTAACATGTTCTAATAAAAGTCAGTTGAACACCTCACGACATTATTGCAATTGAACAGCATTGCTTGCCAATTATTAACATATAATTGCTTCGTTACATATTTTGTACATGTTTCTTAATTTCATATTACATAAAATCCGGGCTCTATTAATAACCATTCACTTATACCACTACCGTGCGGTTCTGCGCAGGCCACTTCGTCACGGCACAGTTCGCTCTCCTAGCTGTGTAGGCAGAGAGCTGGACACGTCTGTTGCAAGTAGCTAGACGAAATTACGCTGACCGGACCCTACCCCACGCTCGCGCCGTGTTGTCGGTCGCGGACCGTGGCGCTGCAGCGTACTGGAGGAACGGATATTCCTGGCGCAGTGTAAGCACCCAGCGCACGGGCCGCTGGTGGCGGTATGCGTTGTTTATAACAACGCCGGCTGGCCACGCACCACGCCGGCCCACGGGACTGCCGCCGGTGCCAAGAAAATTGGAGCCAATTCGCAGGATATCGTTTTCTGGCGAGTGGCTTCCGGCCACCAGATGCTTGCCTCGCATCCTCTGCCCGGCGAGCAGTATCGGTTTTTGTGGTGGTTCGTTTCTGGCGCCAGTCCAGCTTTTTCCAGTCTGCCGTGCTGGGCATTGTCAAGTGGTATTCCGTTAGGGAAAGGCGGCGCTCGCCGCAGACAAGCGCAAGAAACGGGCGTCAGGCGATTAACAGTACCGGAGTGAAGCGAGTGGACCTGTTAATAGCGCGACGCGGCCAACGTTTAACGTAAGCTACGTATTGCCTGATACATCATATCCATGCTGAACAGACCACTGTGGAATCCATGGCAGAGAATATCACAGATTATAGCAGTTATTACGCTCTTTTTTCCCATTCCGTCCACATAAGGAGCGCGCGGGAAGAATGAATTCTTAAAACGCCTCAGTCTGTGGTGTAAGTATTCTAATCTTCCCTTCGTGATTCCTACGGTAGCTATATGAAGACGAGTTTCATTATATTCTTAGATTCATAATTTAAAGCTGATTTTCGAAACTACTGAATCGTCTTTCTCGGAATAAATTTGCGTCTCTCGTAAAGAGTCGTCCAGTTCAGTTTCTTCAGCGTATCTCCGTGACATTCCTCCGTGGGTCAAATAAACATGTGTCCAATCGTGTTGCCCTTTGCACTTGTTAAATATCCCCTGTTAGTCCTGTCTGGTACGGGTCGAAGGAACTTGAGCAATATTCTAGCACGGGTCGCACGAGTGTTTTGTAAGCAATATTGTTGTAGACTGCATTTTCCCAGTATCCTACCAGTCAACTGAAGTCTGACACTTGCTTTACCTACGACTGCCTATGTGACTAGCCGGCCGCTGTGGCCGAATGGTTCTAGGTGGATCAGTCCGGAACCGCGCTGCTGCTACGGTCGCAGGTTCGAATTCTGTCTCGGGCATGGATGTGTGTGAGGTCGTTAGGTTAGTTAGGTTTAAGTAGTTCTAAGTTCTAGGGAACTGATGACCTCAGATGTGAAGTTCCATAGTACTTAGAGCCATTTGAACCTATGTGATTGTTTCATTTCATATCCCTACTAATTGTTGCGCCCAGATATTTATACGGGTGGAGCCGTCACACCGTGACTCGTTGATATTTTAGTCGAAACATGCATTTTTTCGTTTTGGTAGGTGCAAAATTTTACATTCCTGAAAATTTAAAGCAAGTTTCCAATCTTTGAAACACTTTGAAATCTTAACAAGGTCTGACTGAACATTTGTGCGTATTTTTCGAGGTAGTACTTTACTGTAGATAAATGCATGTTCTGCGAAAAGTCTGTAGTTAATAATAATATTGTGTGTAAAATTATAAAATGCAGCATGAACGACAATGGTGCCAACACACTTTCCAAGGGTACACCCAAATTACATTCTCTGAGCAAAGAACGTGCTATGTCTCTCGTACCAAACAATCCTCAGGCCAGTCAGAAACTTCACTTGATACATCAGAGCCCTTTATAAGTACCGGGTGATCAAAAAGTCAGTATAAATTTGAAAACTTAATAAACCACGGAATAATGTAGATAGAGGGGTAAAAATTGACACACATGCTTGGAATGACATGGGGTTTTATTAGAACCAAACAAAAAATAAATTCACAAAATGTTCGACAGATGGCGCTGGACAGCAAAACGTCAGTGCTGCGCATGACAATCGTGTATAAAAGGAGCTGCAATCAGCCTGGCTGATAAACACCTGCTGGAACGTACTATGTTTATGCAGGATGACACTCCACCCCATATTGCTAGACGCGTGAAAGATCTCTTGCGCGCGTCGTTTGGTGCTCATCCACCACTTTCGTCATGCTTGGCCTCCCATGTCCCCAGACCTCAGTCCGTGCGATTATTGGCTTTGGGGTTACCTGAAGTCGCAAGTGTATCGTGATTGACCGACATCTCTACGGATGCTGAAAGACACCATCCGACGCCAATGCCTCACCGTAACTCCGGACATGCTTTACACTGCTGATCACAACATTATTCCTCGACTACAGCTATTGCTGAGGAATGATGGTGGACATATTGAACATTTCCTGTAAAGAACGTCATTTTTGCTTTGTCTTACTTTGTTATGCTAATTATTGCTATTCTGATCAGATGAAGCGCTATCTGTCTGACATTTTTTGAATGTTTCTAATTTTTTTCGTTATAATACAACCCCATGTCATTCTAAGCATGTTTGTCAATTTGTAGCTCTCTATCTACATTATTCCGTGATTTATTCAGTTTTCAAATTTATACTGACTTTTTGGTCACCCGGTGTATATGTATGATAATGAACAACGGCACGAGGATGCAGAAGGAAGTGGAAACATTTTACGAGTCGGTATGGAAAGTCAGAAGCTTGAACGTGATAGAGAAGCTAGAAAATCTGAAAAGGGGAAATGCAAAGTCTCAATTTAGATATGGTGGGCGTCAGTGAAGTAAAATGGAAAGAAGACAGGGAGTTGAGGAGGGCTACTCACCAATTCCTAAGTAAGTGAGCACTCGCCCGGTTGTTTTAGCGTCCATCCAGTTCCGAGAGTTAACATCAGGAGCGGCATACAGGCAACTTCACTGGTCATTTAGAGCTCTCACTAACAACACACCTCTGCAAGGTGTTACCTGTATGCTGCCAGGACTTTTTTCAAAAGTTTGTATCCAACAGGTGTTGGAAAACACCGGCCGTCGAGGGAAAGTCGCTAGTCCTTATGACACCAAATCAGGCCCCGACCACAACCCATTTGGTAGTAAAACGGGGAGACCGACACACCACAAAGCCCTCTTCTTCCTCTGGTTCGTGGAAAGTGGCTCCCCTCGAGAAGACTAGAGAGCCTGTATGCAGAGTGTGGCCATAGGTGAAGTTGCCCGTGATTGGTTGATTAGCTTTGGCAGAAAAATGGCGCCAAACGTCTCTCGCGTTTATTATGTTCGCCGTGCTTTAGAGTTGAATTGAAGTTGAGAGGACTTTTGGAAACGATTAAAAAGTATTTGAATTATTGAGAGACTTGTTATGCGTTGTGCATGCTTGTTCGATTTAGTTGTATATCGTTTTTAGTACGTAATTAGCGTTTGCGTGCATACTGGTAGCATCACAAGCTTTTCTGAAGCCAATATCTGACAGTCCTTGCTGCAAACGGAAAGTTCCTGTAATTGTTGTGCCATGCTCATTCGACTTTGTAGCGTCAAACTTTATTTCGTTCCGAATCAGAACACTAGGCATTATTCTGGTTTCAGTATTATTGCCTGACTGTTGACGCAGGCAAGTTGTAAGCACGTTTTCCGCAGTTGTCTTGGTTGCTGAAACATTATTCGTAGTAAATAATTTTAGGTACTCTTGAAGACAGTTTTTAATAGGCCTACGTACTGTGGGGTAGAAGGGATACGGTAGTTTTATCGTATCCTTTCTACCCCACAGTAAGTAGGCCTATTAAAAACTGTTCAATTTACGCGTTGCGTAAGCAGTAGCGATGCTGCCAACACAGCCATGAATGAATACCCATCCACCTCCCCGGGAGTCAGAACTCCCGCACCCATCAATACGTTATGATTAATGATTAATAAATAAATAGATCTAAAAGATAAGATTTTTAATTGTACCTAGTTATATACTTAAAAAAAATCTCACGAGATAGATAAGGATGGTTCGTAAATTTAAATTGAACTAAATTATAAACAACTAAAAGAAAGATGATTATATACGATATAGATAATATAAGACTTGAAGACAAAGCATCACAGAGTGCCCCAGAGAGCATCCCTGAGAGTCCCAGAGAGCATCCCAGAGTGCCCCGGAGAGCTAAAACACCAAGAAGAATCGCTTCTCGGCTTTTGGCAAGATCAATGTGTAGTACTATATATTAAATAATAAATTAAAATTTCGTTTGTTATATATATATATATATATATGAAAGAAAGTCGTAAGCAGTTGTTTACTTGTGCCATGCAGAAAGTTAGAAGACGTGACAAGAAGTACTAATACGTCTCACACTTCTTGCATGTCACAAGTATACAACTGCTTACGACTTTCATTCATCTGCCGTAATATAGGTACGTTAAATCTTTAGCGTTATGCACTTCCGATACAAAACAAATGCTATACACTATATTTTTTTTATTTGAGTTACTTTCATTGCAGTATGTCTAGTAAAATAACTTTAAAGGAGATAAATGCAAGTAACGAATAATTTTTACAGCCACTGTATTAAATTTTCCTGTGCTGTACGTAGTAGGCTACTGTGAGTATATTATAGCTGTAAAGAAAGGCATTTAACGAATGATTTCGCCATATTGTCTTGTGCTTTTGATTCGGTGAGTGTGTACTCCACTACTGGCCATTCAAAAGTCCCGCCCGCAGTTTGGCGGGAAAATGGCCGCCTTATCTTCCGGTTGGCCACTCTACATCTACATCTACATCCATACTCCGCAAGCCACCTGACGGTGTCCTATACAGGCTGTCTAAAGAAGACGAGCCCACGGGGACCAGGAATGAAGTGGCAGTAGCAAAGCAGGCTGGCGCTTAAGTGCGGGGCATAGAGTAAATATCTCTGGAGTGAGCATTCACATGCGCAGAACAGATTTTGTGTTGTCAACAAACATTGCCTGCCTGGTCACGTGTTCTCGGGACGTCGTGTGTTTGTCCGTATAGCGCCCTGTATATTTAGAATGTCACTACATCCCTAGTACAGACGGATTCTTTTCGTACGTGTCGTGGATTATTTATATATGTTGCGCAGACATTTTAACAGTATCCATTTGATACCGGGAATAAACCAGCTACGTAACTTTTAAGGGCAAGTGATATTGCATTCTGCTTCTTTGCGATATGTGTCACAGTTCAGATGCACTCGATTTTTGGTAGTTTTCGATATGATACGGCACTTTATAGTGTTAAAGAGCCTGACGTACATTTTTGCAGTGACAGTCTTGCAAAACGACTTGACTCGTTTTTGCAACCTAAAGCACAATTTTTCTTGCTTGTGACACTTTGAAGTATTTATTTAACGCATTTTACGTACTTGCGCCCAGTTTATTAAAGAAGTAGTGGACTGAGTAATCTATATACAAAATCGACAAGTCAATGAAAAATGCATGGAGGATGGTAATTGTTGAAACAACTAACCATTCCCTTTCCTGATCCACTAGCAATTTTACGAGAGGAAGCGGTTGTTTGTAAACTTTTGTACGAGCCGTAATATCTATTATATAGTCATAAAATCGTTGAAAAATAGGTCTACAGAATCGAGCCTTAATTATAATGCGTCTCGAAATTTTTAACGTATACAGTGTCTCTTAGTAATATGATAACTATAATTAGAGCTACATGGTATGTACCATGAAAAGTTACTATCCCTCCTAATACATATTTTTCTTTAAATCCGTAGCAACAACAGTAAATCACCATCGCTATTACACTATCTACAAACGGTGAAATACAACAAAAACGCCGGCCGGAGTGGCCGAGCGGTTCTAGGCGCTTCAGTCTGGAAGCGCGCGACCGCTACGTTTGCAGGTTCGAATCCTGCCTCGGGCATGGATGTGTGTGATGTCCTTAGGTTAGTCAGGTTTAAGTAGTTCTAAGTTCTAGGGGACTGATGACCATAGATGTTAAGTCCCATAGTGCTCAGAGCCACAACAAAAACTCTTAATATTATAAACTTCAAACGCTGCGGAAAGCACACACGCACAGCGAAGTCCCGAAAACACGTGACAATCCTGGTTTAATGTTCACAACATGCGCAGAACGCGATGCTCACTCCAGAGATATTTACTCTATGGTGCGGGGGAGCGGTCTCTGTTTGCTCGCGGAGTCTCACCTCGCCAAGGAAAGCAACACTATTTGACCGTACGGACGCGCCAAGCCGTGCAGCGTGAGCGGCGCTGTCGGCGGCGGTGTTTACAAGTGTCCGGCGCCAGCTGGCGGCAGCAGTAATTGGTGGCGCAGCTGGCGGGTCGCGTGATTCACGCCGATCAGGGTCGCCCGCCGGCCGGGTGGGTGCGCGCTGGACAGCCCTGGGCGCCCGGCCGCGTTTGATGTCCACACAATGGACGCGGCCTTCCTGCACGCAGCCGCCGCCGCAGCTCACACGACGCCGCCCACGCACCGCTTCCGTGCTTCCTACCGAAGGGCCGCCGTACTTAACCCCGAACGGCTGTACCGTCTCTGCGAGACGACCCGGGGGAAGGTGGACCGGTTTGACATAGGGGCGGCGCGTATATGCTACTGGCCATTAAATTTGCTACACCAAGAAGACATGCATATGATAAACGGGTATTCATTGGATAAATAAATTATACTAGAACTGACATGCGATTACATTTTCACGCAGTTTTGGTGCATAGATCCTGAGAAATCAGTACCCAGAACAACAACCTCTGGCCGTAACAACGGCCTTAATACGCCTGGGCATTGACACAAACAGAGCTTTGATGCCGTGTACAGGCAGAGCTGCCCATGCAGCTTCAGGACAGGATGATCAGGGAACAGTTTCCATGGTACTAGAGGAAGCTGCAGAGAGTGAAAACTGCAAGGGAAGACAGAGATTGGAACATACCCAACATGTAATTCAGGGCAAGTGCTACTCCGAGGTGGAGAATTCGTGTATGTTCGCGTCAAACCAGCCGGCTGACTGAGACTAAAAGAAGTCTTAAAACTGAGTTATGACATGACAGTGCAACATTTTAATTCGTTAGCCACGGAAAATCTCAAAGGTTACGGCTTTCTAAGTAGATTTTTTCGGTAATGACATCAAAGATTCGCAAACTAACAAGCGCTTGTTTTAATTCAGTGTAGCTGCCTTTTTATACGTTTCTTTTAACTTCTTACGAGGAGATTTTTTTTTGAATGGAAGCGTGGATGAGTGAAAATGTAAAGTGTCACTGAAAAAATTCACAGCCCCGCTAAGTATACCTGCAACTCTCAATTAATATATCGTCAAGAATACTTCTTAAGCTGGTGCAAAACGTAGAAAAAAAGTTAAGTAATTCAGGAATATTTTTGTAACATTTTCATGCCTTTTCGTCGTTCCCGATAGTTTTGAGGGACACAGCCGAAATCTTATATCGTGTGACGTAAACAAATTGGTGTCGAACCCCTTGCTGTTTTTCGTCTGACACTTAGACACCCAGCCAATATTATACACTACTGGGCATTAAAATTGCTACACCACGAAGATGACGTGCTACAGACGCGAAATTTAACCGACAGGAAGAAGATGCTGTGATATGCAAATCATTAGCTTTTCAGAGCATTCACACAGTGTTGGCGCCGGTGGCGACACCTACAAAGTGCTGACATGAGGAAAGTTTCCGCCAGATTTCTCATACACAAACAGCAGTTGACCGGCGTTGCCTGGTGGAACGTTGTTGTGATGCGTCGTGTAAAGAGGAGAAATGCGTACCATCACGTTTCCGACTTTGATAAAGAACGGATTGTAGCCTATCGCGATTGCGGTTTATCGTATTGTGACATCGCTGCTCGCGTTGGTCGAGATCCAGTGGCTGTTAGCAGAATACGGAATCGGTAGGTTCATGAGGGTAATACGGAACGCCGTGCTGGATCCCAACGGCTTCGTATCACTAGCAGTCGAGATGACAGGCATCTTATCCGCATGGCTGTAACGGATCGTGCTGCCACGTCTCGATCCCTGAGTCAACAGATAGGGACGTTTGCAAGACGACAACCATCTGCACGAACAGTTCGACGACGTTTGCAGCAGCATGGACTACCAGCTCGGAGACCACGGCTGCGGTTACCCTTGACGCTGCATCACAGACAGGAGCGCCTGCGATGGTGTACTCAACGACGAACTTGGGTGCATGAATGGCAAAAGGTCATTTTTTTTTTTTTTCGGATGAATCCAGGTTCTGTTTCCAGCATCACGATTGTCGCATCCGTCTTTGGCAACATCGCGGTGAACGCACTTTGGAAGCGTGTATTCGTCATCGCCATATTGGCGTATCACCCGGCGCTCTTTTTCGCATTGAAGGCACTTTGAACAGTGGACGTTACATTTCAGATGTGTTACGACGCATGGCTCTACCCTTCATTCGATCCCTGCGAAACCCTACATTTCAGCAGGTTAATGCACGACCGCATGTTGCAGGTCCTGTACGGGCCTGTCTTGTTACAGAAAATGTTCGACTGCTGACCTGGCCAGCACATTCTCCAGATCTCTCACAAATTGAAAACGTCTGGTCAATGGTGGCCGAGCAACTGGCTCGTCACAATACGCCAGTCACTACTCTCGATGAACTGTGGTATCGTGTTGAAGGTGCATGGGCAGCTGTACCTGTACACGCCATGCAAGCTCTGTCTGACTCAACGCCCAGGCGTATCAAGGCCGTTATTACGGCCAGAGGTGGTTGTTCTCGGTATTTATTTCTCAGGATCTATGCCCCCAAACTGCGTGAAAATGTAATCACATGTCAATTTAGTATTATATATTTGTCCAATGAATACCCGTTTATCACCTGCATTTCTTCTTGGTCTAGCAATTTTAATGGTCAGTAGTGTAAGAGAATGGCAATCGCCACTTGGTCTGAATAACGTTTTCTGTCCTTGATCTTGGCTAAGAAAAGTGCAAGCTGGAAACACAAGTGCGAGTCACTGTCTTCTAGGCCTCGGAGCACCTAAGAAAGCACTCCATTGAAGCAGCCGCACAAGGTACAACCGGCTAGCGGCATTTACAACTAACTTCAGTACGCAACCAGTAAAAAAAAAAAAAAAAAAAAAAAAAAAATAAGGACGCTATATTAATTGCAACTTTACCCGAGTGTGTGTGTGTTAATCTTGAAAAATATACTAATGATCTGCCAGCGGCAATTGTGTTCTTTTACACTCCTGTATTTGAACAATTCGAGTTCCTGAGGCGTTCGGGACGATCGCCGTTGTCACTTGATGGATACGCCTGCTGTAACCATTAATTTTAGATGGTATTGTAAGAAGACTGACGATGTGAAATTTTAAAACACCCAAAGTGGACGTGTTTTCACAGCTCTCTCTCTCTCTCTCTCTCTCTCTCTCTCTCTCTCTCTCTCTCTCCCATTTTTTTTTACTGTTTTACCTTTTTGAACAGCTGCCAGTATTTTCACTGTCGTAATTTTGTTTCACTACTGCACTTTTTTCCACTTATGTACCC
The DNA here is from genome assembly GCF_023864275.1 of Schistocerca cancellata. Lineage (NCBI taxonomy): Eukaryota > Metazoa > Arthropoda > Insecta > Orthoptera > Acrididae > Schistocerca > Schistocerca cancellata. The sequence goes on along the minus strand of NC_064628.1, from coordinate 96,321,184 downwards.
TTCTTCCATTGTTGTATCCTTCCTTCACCGTTATACCCTTTTCCCCACCCGCTGTACCCGTTTTCTTGCATTATATATATATATATGTTGTTGTTGTGGTCTTCAGTCCTGAGACTGGTTTGATGCAGCTCTCCATGCTACTCTATCCTGTGCAAGCTTCATCATCTCCCAGTATCTACTGCAACCTACATCCTTCTGAATCTGCTTAGTGTATTCATCTCTTGGTCTCCCTCTACGATTTTTACCCTCCACACTGCCCTCCAATGCTAAATTTGTGATCCCTTCATGCCTCAAAACATGTCCTACCAACCGATCCCTTCTTCTAGTCAAGTTGTGCCACAAACTTCTCTTCTCCCCAATCCTATTCAATACCTCCTCATTAGTTACGTGATCTACCCACCTTATCTTCAGCATTCTTCTGTAGCACCACATTTCGAAAGCTTCTATTCTCTTCTTGTCTAAACTATTTATTGTCCATGTTTGACTTCCATACATGGCTACACTCCATACAAATACTTTCAGAAACGACTTCCTGACACTTAACTCTATACTCGATGTTAACAAATTTCTCTTCTTGAGAAACGCTTTCCTTGCCATTGCCAGTCTACATTTTATATCCTCTCTACTTCGACCATCATCGGTTATTTTACTCCCTAAATAGCAAAACTCCTTTACTACTTTAAGCGTCTCATTTCCTAATCTAATTCCCTCAGCATCACCCGACTTAATTCGACTACATTCCATTATCCTCGTTTCGCTTTTGTTGATGTTCATCTTATATCCTCCTTTCAAGACACTATCCATTCCGTTCAACTGCTCTTCCAAGTCCTTTGCTGTCTCTGACAGAATTACAATGTCATCGGCGAACCTCAAAGTTTTTACTTCTTCTCCATGAATTTTAATACCTACTCCGAATTTTTCTTTTGTTTCCTTTACTGCTTGCTCAATATACAGATTGAATAACATTGGGGAGAGGCTACAACCCTGTCTTACTCCTTTCCCAACCACTGCTTCCCTTTCATGCCCCTCGACTATTATAACTGCCATCTGGTTTCTGTACAAACTGTAAATAGCCTTTCGCTCCCTGTATTTTACCCCTGCCACCTTTAGAATTAGAAAAAGAGTATTCCAGTTAACATTGTCAAAAGCTTTCTCTAAGTCTACAAATGCTAGAAACGTAGGTTTGCCTTTTCTTAATCTTTCTTCTAAGATAAGTCGTAAGGTCAGTATTGCCTCACGTGTTCCAACATTTCTACGGAATCCAAACTGATCTTCCCCGAGGTCGGCTTCTACCAGTTTTTCCATTCGTCTGTAAAGAATTCGCGTTAGTATTTTGCAGCTGTGACTTATTAAACTGATAGTTCGGTAATTTTCACATCTGTCAACACCTGCTTTCTTTGGGATTGGAATTATTATATTCTTCTTGAAGTCTGAGGGTATTTCGCCTGTCTCATACATCGTGCTCACCAGATCGTAGAGTTTTGTCATGACTGGCTCTCCCGAGGCCATCAGTAGTTCAAATGGAATGTTGTCTACTCCCGGGGCCTTGTTTCGACTCAGGTCTTTCAGTGCTGTGTCAAACTTTTCACGCAGTATCTTATCTCCCATTTCGTCTTCATCTACATCCTCTTCCATTTCCATAATATTGTCCTCAAGTACATCGCCCTTGTATAAACCCTCTATATACTCCTTCCACCTTTCTGCCTTCCCTTCTTTGCTTAGAACTGGGTTGCCATCTGAGCTCTTGATATTCATACAAGTGGTTTTCTTCTCTCCAAAGGTCTCTTTAATTTTCCTGTAGGCAGTATCTATCTTACCCCTAGTGAGATACGCCTCTACATCCTTACATTTGTCCTCTAGCCATCCCTGCTTAGCCATTTTGCACTTCCTGTCGATATCATTTTTGAGACGTTTGTATTCCTTTTTGCCTGCTTCATTTACTGCATTTTTGTATTTTCTCCTTTCATCAATTAAATTCAATATTTCTTCTGTTACCCAAGGATTTCTATTAGCCCTCGTCTTTTTACCTACTTGATCCTCTGCTGCCTTCACTACTTCATCCCTCAGAGCTACCCATTCTTCTTCTACTGTATTTCTTTCCCCCATTCCTGTCAATTGTTCCCTTATGCTCTCCCTGAAACTCTCTACAACCTCTGGTTCTTTCAGTTTATCCAGGTCCCATCTCCTTAAATTCCCACCTTTTTGTAGTTTTTTCAGTTTCAATCTGCAGTTCATAACCAATAGATTGTGGTCAGAATCCACATCTGCCCCAGGAAATGTCTTACAATTGAAAACCTGGTTCCTAAATCTCTGTCTTACCATTATATAATCTATCTGATACCTACTAGTATCTCCAGGATTCTTCCAGGTATACAACCTTCTTTTATGATTCTTGAACCAAGTGTTGGCTATGATTAAGTTATGCTCTGTGCAAAATTCTACAAGGCGGCTTCCTCTTTCATTCCTTCCCCCCAATCCATATTCACCTACTATGTTTCCTTCTCTCCCTTTTCCTACTGACGAATTCCAGTCACCCATGACTATTAAATTTTCGTCTCCTTTCACTACCTGAATAATTTCTTTTATCTCGTCATACATTTCATCTATTTCTTCATCATCTGCAGAGGTAGTTGGCATATAAACTTGTACTACTGTAGTAGGCATGGGCTTTGTGTCTATCTTGGCCACAATAATGCGTTCACTATGCTGTTTGTAGTAGCTAACCCGCACTCCTATTTTTTTTATTCATTATTAAACCTACTCCTGCATTACCCCTATTTGATTTTGTATTTATAACCCTGTAATCACCTGACCAAAAGTTTTGTTCCTCCTGCCACCGAACTTCACTAATTCCCACTATATCTAACTTTAACCTATCCATTTCCCTTTTTAAATTTTCTAACCTACCTGCCCGATTAAGGGATCTGACATTCCACGCTCCGATCCGTAGAACGCCAGTTTTCTTTCTCCTGATAACGACGTCCTCCTGAGTAGTCCCCGCCCGGAGATCCGAATGGGGGACTATTTTACCTCCGGAATATTTTACCCAAGAGGACGCCATCATCGTTTAATCATATAGTAGAGCTGCATGTCCTCGGAAAAAATTACGGCTGTAGTTTCCCCTTGCTTTCAGCCGTTCGCAGTACCAGCACAGCAAGGCCGTTTTGGTTAATGTTACAAGGCCAGATCAGTCAATCATCCAGACTGTTGCCCCTGCAACTACTGAAAAGGCTGCTGCCCCTCTTCAGGAACCACATGTTTGTCTGGCCTCTCAACAGATACCCCTCCGTTGTGGTTGCACCTACGGTACAGCTATCTGTATCGTTGAGGCACACAAGCCTCCCCACCAATGGCAAGGTCCATGGTTCGTGGGGGGTATATATATATATATATATATATATATATATATATATATATATATATATATATACTCCTGGTAATTGAATTAAGAACACCGTGAATTCATTTTCCCAGGAAGGGGAAACTTTATTGACACATTCCTGGGGTCAGATACATCACATGATCACACTGACAGAACCACAGGCACATAGACACAGGCAACAGAGCATGCACGATGTCGGCACTAGTACAGTGTATATCCACCTTTCGTAGCAATGCAGGCTGCTATTGTCCCATGGAGACGATCGTAGAGATGCTGGATGTAGTCCTGTGGAACGGCTTGCCATGCCATTTCCACCTGGCGCCTCAGTTGGACCAGCGTTCGTGCTGGACGTGCAGACCGAGTGAGACGACGCTTCATCCAGTCCCAAACATGCTCAGGGGGGGACAGATCCGGAGATCTTGCTGGCCAGGGTAGTTGACTTACACCTTCTAGAGCACGTTGGGTGGCACGGGATACATGCGGACGTGCATTGTCCTGTTGGAACAGCAAGTTCCCTTGCCGGTCTAGGAATGGTAGAACGATGGGTTCGATGACGGTTTGGATGTACCGTGCACTATTCAATGTCCCCTCGACGATCACCAGTGGTGTACGGCCAGTGTAGGAGATCGCTCCCCACACCATGATGCCGGGTGTTGGCCCTGTGTGCCTCGGTCGTATGCAGTCCTGATTGTGGCGCTCACCTGCACGGCGCCAAACACGCATACGACCATCATTGGCACCAAGGCAGAAGCGACTCTCATCGCTGAAGACGACACGTCTCCATTCGTCCCTCCATTCACGCCTGTCGCGACACCACTGGAGGCGGGCTGCACGATGTTGGGGCGTGAGCGGAAGACGGCCTAACGGTGTGCGGGACCGTAGCCCAGCTTCATGGAGACGGTTGCGAATGGTCATCGCCGATACCCCAGGAGCAACAGTGCCCTAATTTGCTGGGAAGTGGCGGTGCGGTCCCCTACGGCACTGCGTAGGATCCTACGGTCTTGGCGTGCATCCGTGCGTCGCTGCGGTCCGGTCCCAGGTCGACGGGCACGTGCACCTTCCGCCGACCACTGGCGACAACATCGATGTACTGTGGAGACCTCACGCCCCACGTGTTGAGCAATTCGGCGGTACGTCCACCCGGCCTCCCGCATGTCCACTATACGCCCTCGCTCAAAGTCCGTCAACTGCACATACGGTTCACGTCCACGCTGTCGCGGCATGCTACCAGTGTTAAAGACTGCGATGGAGCTCCGTATGCCACGGCAAACTGGCTGACACTGACGGCGGCGGTGCACAAATGCTGCGCAGCTAGCGCCATTCGACGGCCAACACCGCGGTTCCTGGTGTGTCCGCTGTGCCGTGCGTGTGATCATTGCTTGTACAGCCCTCTCGCAGTGTCCGGAGCAAGTATGGTGGGTCTGACACACCGGTGTCAATGTGTTCGTTTTTCCATTTCCAGGAGTATATATATATATATATATATATATATATATATATATATATATATATATATATATATATATATATATTGTAAAGTGGGGTAAATCCGACCTAGTAATTTCTTGTGGCTATAAAACGCTTATCCGAGTTCTGATCTTAACGTAATATAAAGGAGCAACTGTTTGCAAAATATTTTTGTTCAACCATCAATAGTTTTTGAGGACCCGTATTTTAAGAAACGTCCATTTTTGCCATTTGCAAAAATGGTGAGGTAAATCCGACCCCCTATTTGTTTGGTTGATTTTGCACAGAAATAGTTCCAAAAGGGTGTTTTCTTTTTTGGGAAATGCTTATAAAATGAGCGAAAGGTATTCAAAAAATAACAATGTTTAGAGTACTAAATGTACTGAAAGTTAAATGAATATAAATTTTCATTGAGAAAATGTAATTTTATTGCACGGCGATGCAACAGCAATGTCGCTCTCGGAATGTTAAAATCACGAGCGACAGCTCGTAAAGACATTCCCATTTGCATTGCAGCAACTGTTCGGCGAATATCGTTTTGATTGCGTATTGTCGTTTTCCGTTTGTAATTTCGTACCATTTTCCTTAAAATAAAGCAAAATTCACTTTTTGTTTCCATAAATAAATAATTCCATACACACAAACGATAAAAAATATGCGGTCGGATTTACCCCATCAGCCATTTTTCATTTCACACACATAGTAACAATTTGCACGAAATTTCCAACAAAACGATACATACACTGAATAGGTCACTAAATGCACTACAAAATCACTTACAGTTTGTTTTGCGATCGTTTTATTTAATAAGGTAAATTCAAACAATCGAAAACACACTTGTTGTCTTTTGAGTGTCTAAATGTCAGATGCGGCAAAGCTGTCAAGGTGACATTTTCGTTATTTCGAATGCTGTATACGTTAACACTAATGTGAAATTGCTCCGCTTAGCCGTTTCTCGCAAATAGAGTGCGGACGAGTTTACCCACCCGGTCGGATTTACGCCTCACTGTTATGCTGTTTATTTTGCGCAGTAGGTCTCTTTATGGATTGTGTGCTTTTGTGTCTTCTTAATCTTTATTTGATTATTTGCTTTGGTTTTATGACACATCGCGTGAGTTGCATGATAACTTCATTATTTTTCTCTTACGAATGGAGTATCTGAAAGCAATAAGTTCTTCCGATTTTACAGTACTTGGTCGCAGGAAATAACCAGTATCACGCAAAAACGTGAACGTAGCGAGACGTAAAAGTTTTCTAATGAAAATTGCATCAGCAGTGAATATATAACTGAGGGGAAAAGAGTTTGAGGTGTTACTTAGGGCCTGAAAACAATACAGGGCACCAAGCATAAAGTAAAAAGACATGATATACTGCCCTCTAAATCTTGTGATGTAGTTGTTGGTACTTCATATATTTTCTCAAGAAAATAAATATTTATGTTTTGAAATGTTTCGAAGACATTTTACCTATTCTTTCAATTGTCAGCTGTTGGGATAACGTACCATAAACATTCATCAAAAACATGCATAATGAATTTTGCGTTTGTCGTCAATCTGCCAGGAAGTTCGTATCAGTGCACACTCCGCTGCAGAGTGAAAATCTCATTCTGGAAACATCCGCCAGGCTGTGGCTAAGCCATGTCTCCGCAATATCCTTTCTTCCAGGAGTACTGGTTCTGCAAGGTTCGCAGAAGAGCTTCTGCGAAGTTTGGAAAGTAGGAGACGAGGTACTGGCAGAAGTAAAGCTGTGAGGGCGGGGCGTGAGTCGTGCTCGGGTAGCTCAGTTGGTAGAGCACTTGCCCGCGAAAGGCAAAGGTCCCGAGTTCGAGTCTCCGTCCGGCACACGGTTTTAATGTACCAGGAAGTTTCATCATCATTGGTAGTTTGTTAATGCTGTTACTATATTAGTATTTTTTGTAAGATGGGTTCCGGAAACAGCGATCGTGTGAGACCCAACTCGCTTTATTTGTTCATGAGACCCAGAAAATATTAGATACATTATCCCAGGTAGATGCTATTTTCCTTGACTTCCGGAAGGCGTTCGATACAGTTCCGCACTGTCGCCTTAGAAAGTAAGAGCCTACGGAATTTCAGACCATCTGTGTGGCTGGATTGAAGAGTTTTTAGCAAACAGAACACAGCATGTTGTTCTCAATGGAGAGACGTCTACAGACGTTAAAGCAACCTCTGGCGTGCCACGGGGGACTGTTATGGGACCATTGCTTTTCACAATATATATAAATGACCTAGTAGATAGTGTCGGAAGTTCGATGCGGCTTTTCGCGGATGATGCTGTAGTATACAGAGAAGTTGCAGTATTAGAAAATTGTAGCGAAATGCCTAAAGATCTGCAGCGGATAGGCACTTGGTGCAGGGAGTGGCAACTGACCCTTAACATAGACAAATGTAATGTATTGCGAGTACATAGAAAGAAGGATCCTTTATTGTATGATTATATGATAGCGCAACAAACACTGGTAGCAGTTACTTCTGTAAAATATCTGGGAGTATGCGTGCGGAACGATTTGAAGTGGAATGATCATATAAAATTAATTGTTGGTAAGGTGGTTGCCAGGTTGAGATTCATTGGGAGAGTCCTTAGAAAATGTAGTCCATCAACAAAGGAGGTGGCTTACAAAACACTATTTCGACCTATACTTAAGTACTGCTCATCAGTGTGGGATACGTACCAGGTCGGGGTGACAGAGGAGATAGTGAAGATCCAAAGAAGAGCGGCGCGTTTCGTCACAGGATTATTTGGTAAGCGTGATAGCGTTACGGAGATGTTTAGCAAACTCAAGTGGCAGACTCTGCAAGAGGCGCTCTGCATCGCGGTGTCCAGGTTTCGGGAGGGTGCGTTTCTGGATGAGGTATCGAATATATTGTTTCCCCCTACTTATACCTCCCGAGGAGATCACGAATGTAAAATTAGAGAGATTCGAGCGCGCACGGAGGCTTTCCGGCGGTCGTTCTTCCCGCGAACCATACGCGACTGTAACAGGAAAGGGAGGTAACGACAGTGGCACGTAAAGTGCTCTCCGGCACACACCGTTTGGCGGCTTGCGGAGTATAAATGTATATGTAGATTCGTAACTTTACTTTCACCTTTTTGGCGCCAAACGGCGGTGTGGACACCACTCACAACACACCGGATTTTGGCACGAACGTGTAAACAGAAACGTGACAGGCGATTGCCGGTACAGGATTAACACGCTGCGGCAGACTCGCCAGCCACGAGCAGACAGGAAGAGTTGCTCGTGTAAGAAGGGGCTTCGATTGAGGCTCCAGCCGGCTGTGGTGGCTGTGAGCGCAGCGCTCCTCGGGGGAGGGACGAGGTGGTCGCTCGCTGTGCAGACAAGGGCGCAGGCACCGACCGGCGGTATCTCGGCTGTGACCCGCCCGGGGTTATCGGCGTCAGCTTCCTGTGGCCGACAGCAGGGCGCGCCGGCTGCCGGCTCCCCCGGCGTCTCGGCGGACTCCGATGGCCCGTGACCCCGTGACTCATCAGCAAGTCACCAGCGCCTATTTACGGACCGGGCGCTTCAAGAGCCGCCACGAACGCGGAGGTATTAGTAGCAACACGACGTGCCGGCAGATGCATAAATAATTCCGAGATACGCTAGAACAACGTACAGAAAAACGTACACTACTGGCCATTAAAATTGCTACGCCAAGAAGAAACGCACATGATAAACGGGTATTCATGGGACAAATATATTGTACTACAACTGACATGTAATTACATTTTCACCTAATTTGGGTACATAGATCCTGAGAAATCAGTACCCAGAACAACCACCTGTGGCCGTAATAACGTCCTTGATACGCCTGGGCGTTGAGTCAAACAGAGCTCGGATGGCGTGTACAGGTACAGCTGCCCATGCAGCTTCAACACGATACCACAGTTCATCAAGAGTAGTGACTGGCGTATTGTGACGAGCCAGTTGCTCGGCCACCATTGACCACACCTTTTCAATTGGTGAGAGATCTGGAGAATGTGCTGGCCAGGGCAGCAGTCGAACATTTTCTGTGACCAGAAAGGCCCGTACAGGACCTCCAACATGCGGTCGTGCATTATCCTGCTGAAATGTACGGTTTCGCAGGGATAGTATGAATGGTAGAGCCACGGGTCGTAACACATCTGAAATGTAATGTCCACTGTTCAAAGTGCCGTCAGTGCGAACAAGAGGTGACCGAGACGTGTAACCAGTGGCACCCCATACCATCACTGCGGGTGATATGCCTGTATGGCGATGACGAATACGCGCTTCCAATGTGCGTTCACCGCGATGTCGCCAACCTTCTGCGAGCCTCTGTGAAGTTTGGAAGGTAGGAGACGAGGTACTGGTGGAATTAAAGCTGTGAGGACGGGGCGTGAGTCGTGCTTGGGTAGCTCTGTCGGTAGAGCACTTGCCCGAGAAAGGCAAAGGTCCTGAGTTGGAGTCTCGCTCCGGCACACAGTTTTAATCTGCCAGGAAGTTTCATAGCTAAAACTTCGTAATAAATGGAGATCCAGTAAGATCTAAATGGCATTACTGAAAAAAATTTCACAACGATGAGAATCATGTACTAATATTCTTTCTAGTGGCTCATTTCGTGCTTATCCGTTCGCTTAATATTTTTACATAATTTTTAGCGACATTTATGAACACTGCGAATGACTTTCTCTCCGATTTCTCAACGACACGTTATGTAGTATTACCTTCGTACTAAAACAGAACATCTCCTCGCTCCATTTTGTCGTTTACCTCGTTGTTATAATTAAACTTTTGCTAATGAGAGGCCCCATTAAGACTGATTGCTCGTAGGATAATGAAATTTCTCGGAGATATTTGTAGGGACTTACGGAAAAGAAATAAGATATAAACTATTGAAAGTAGCATTGTGACTTCAACATGTGAGCGTAACATTTCGTTAATTCCTTACCAAATTTACATTCTAGGCTAGAAACGTTGCTCAGTGTAACGACCTTCTTCTACAATAGCCTGGAACCGCACTATATACCATTTCACAACGTTTTGCAGCACTTTGTGAACCATGGAATCCTCAGTTGTCGTAACACAGCATACACCCTGCTTGAAAATCGGATATTGCGTCCAGCATTCTGAGCCATGGCAACAGCAACTTCAACAGTTTTGACGCAATTAGCCGTCGGCCTCTCCCAGGAGCAATTCCCAAGACGCCAGTAGATCCGAACTTCGGAATGAAGTTTTTCGATCCCAGTGCGGAAAGAGAATCTCGCCGTTTTGGTGTAATGCATCGATACTTGCGAAGAGCAACAACGCTATTGCTGTATTTTTGGTAAAACATTTTTAAGAGTAAAGCCGTTTTTACCTTGTCCAGAACCATGTTGGCTGTCTGCAAAATGTAATGCACTCGCCGCCTTAACAGTACAGGCGCCTAAAGACAAGTCATGACCGTGACACTACTTACAACGTAAATTTTATAGCGCACAGTGTGAACTTTGTTCCTATAAAGTTGGATATCCATAAGGTAATTATTTTTCCGTCTATGCTGGCTGAAGCAGCGAAAGTCTAATTGTAGCCATTGTGGACAACGTCGCTATTCGGTTTTACCACACTTCTTAACACCGTCGCATTTGTTTTGCTTATCCTTAACCTATCTCTGAGTTACGTTCGTTGTTGTGTTCAGTAGGAGCACTAGTTTGATGCAGCGCTCCACGCTATCCTATGCTGTGCGCCCTCATCTCGGCATAAATTCTGCTACCTGCATCCATTTGAACCTGCTCATCATGGTCAAGCTTTGGCCTCCCTCTGCAATTTTTACCCCCCCCCCCTCCAACTCTCTCTCTCTCTCTCTCTCTCTCTCTCTCTCTCTGCTCTTCGTAACTAAATTCCTTGATGCTTCATGGCATGTCGTATCAACTGATCCATTCTTTTAGTCAAATTGTGCCATCAATTTTTTTCCAATTGGATTTATTCCCTCCTCATTAGTTTTTCCATGTGCCCATCTCATCTTCATTATTCTTCCGTAGCAACACATTTCAAAATCTTCTTCTGTTATGGTCTGTTTTGTCAACCACTGTTCACTCCCGTACAAGGCTACATTCCGGATAAATATCTTCCGATCTTCCGAAAAGAGTTTCTAACACTTAAGTTCACATTCGATGCTGACAAATTTATCTATCTCAGAAGTGCTTCTCTTGCTACTGCTACTCTGAATTTTATATCTTCTCTACTTCAGTCACTGTCACTTATTTTGCTGCCCGAATACCAAAACGCATATATTTTTTAATCTCTCATTTGGCAATCTTATTCTCGCAGAATTCCCCGTTACTCTTAATAGCATCCCAGTAGCCTTGTTTTATTTTGCTTAAATTAATCTTATAGGCTTACATAAAATTGCAATTGCAAAATTACTCAACAGTTCATTCAAAGTTGGGGAGGTGGAGTTATACAGAGAAATAACCTCCATACAGCTCATGTCAAAGGAAAGGAGCTGGAGTGTGGGGTGTAGGGAATGAAGCCAAATTGTACGTACAGGAAACATGCAGACGAGAAAGATGTGCGTTTGTGTCTGTGGGTTAGGTCCCCAAACGACCACGTTATCAGCGCCCATACGAAGATCAGTTGAAGAAACGGATGTGGTTAAAACGTAGAAAATGCGATAAAAGAAATAAAAGCAACCTGAGATAAGACAGCGTTAAAAATGGTGGTACGTTCTAAAACTGTAAATTAAAACACAAGACGAGAGGAAACCTAAAATAGATTCTGAGGAGTATGTGGCTGACTGATCACTTAACAAAAACACGGGTGGTCCAGCCACCCTGAAAACACATTAAAATTGTCGCTCTAGAATTTTAGTGAACAGGTCCGACGTTGCATAAAACATAAAAAGACGAACCAGATTCGTGTCGTAGTCATTTACAATGGATTGGAAGTCGCTGCAAATGAGCTACTGCCTTCTTGTCTGCATATAAAACACCGATCTACTAAAATGTGGCGCACAGTGGTATGCACGTCACAAGCACCACCCATTGGAGGGTGCGGTGCAAGAAGCCATGCGCCATCGGGCTGTGCTGAGTGAGAAGGACCTCGTTCCATCTGCGTGACTAAAAGCAGGCACACTATGGCCGAGTTGTGGACTTCGCCAGTTAGTTGTCTGTCGCTTCCAGAGAAAGGACCAGGTTGTTTGTCACAGGTCCAACATTTCGTCTCGTTGTGTCTTGACACCTCGAAACAGCCGGGTCTCTTTGTGCTGTGACCAGTCTACAGAAACTGTAGCTGCCGGTTGTAAGGATCGGTCGCGGACATACGCGGAACCTGTGATATGGGGCCCCCCGCAGCGGCTCGTGAATGCGAGGAAAACAATCGGCGGATGAAAGCTATCTCCTGTTGTAGCCAAGGGTGGCCGCCAAACAGACTGTGCCTACACACACACACACACACACACACACACAGCTTTGTGTTGCGGGTTGCGTGTCGGCCGCAGCAAGGCGGACCGTAACGGACTTCCCTAGTAGTCAGCGAGCAACTTGCAGATTCCTTCTCCTACGTACGCCACATTTACAAGACCGTCTGTTCTCCGTTACTGGCACTATATTAATTTTTGTGGACTGTGGAATTGTTAGATATAATTCTAGTGAATAATGCGCTGTTTTCTGAAACAAAGATGAATTGCAATCGAACTAGACCTACTAAATTGCTGTATTATGACCTAAATTTTCGGATACGACTTAAAATTACTTGTAATTATCGGTTTCTTTTAATAATTACTCTTTAAATTTACTTTGCCTACATCTACATATATACGCAGCGAACTACTGTGAAGTGCACAGCGGGGTCACTTCTCGTTGTACCAAATATTAGCGTTACTTATCGTTCCAATAGCGTACGTAACGCGGAAGGCACGACTGATTGACTGCGCCTCCGCGCGCTGTAATTAAACCTAACCTTCTAATCGCTTTCTTTGCGGGAGCGGTAAAAAATGGTTCAAATGGCTCTGAGCACTATGGGACTTAACTTCTGAGGTCATCAGCCCCCTAGAACTTAGAACTACTTAAACCTAACTAACGTAAGGGCATCACACACATCCATGCCGAGGCAGGATTCGAACCTGCGACCGCAGCGGTCACGCGGTTCCAAACCGAAGCGCCTAGAACCGCTCGGCCACTTCGGTCGGCTACGCGGGAGCGGTACTAAGAGTCTGTAGCGTTGTCCGAAATTCCTGACTTAATCCTGGGTCTTCAGACTTTATAAGCACACTTGACATCCGTCTGGAAAAGTCTGCCAGTTCAGGTTTCTCAGCATTTTCATTAGCATGTCCCGTGAGTTAAAGAAACCTGTTAGTATATGTGCCGCCTTTCTTTGTATTCGTTCAGTATCCCCGGTTATTACATACTTGAGTATAAGTCTTATGATGAGTTGTACGAATCTTTAGCAAGCAGTTTCCTTTATAGACAGATCACATTTCCCCAGTATTCTTCCAATGAGGTAAGGTCTGCCAGCTACTTTAACTACGATTGACTCTTTGTCATTGTTTCATTTGATACCAAACAAATCGTTACATGTGGGTATTTATATGAGCTGACTTGATTTCAGTTGTGACTTGATGATGATGTTGTAGTAGTCATAGACTGCTACTTACCAACCTTCTTCATGTGATTCCGTTTTTCGCATTTGGTTTCTGTTTTATAAGCTACGCCCAGAATTATTAACATTTATAGGAAATCGTAACCACCGATTATTCGCAATGATACATCAATTTTTGTGTGGGATAGCGCCCATGAATTAATAGCGCAGAGTCGGATGTGAGAGTGCCTTTCGACTTGTTGTTTCCTTGAAAAGTATTCTGAACCAACAGAGGTATCACAGTCGATACCCGTGCGTAGATCATGTCGATACAACTAATTTGTTTCAACTACGAGCGACATTCAGTAGCCGACCGGGGTGCCCGAGCGGTTCTAGGCGCTTCAGTCCGGAACTGCGCGACCGCTACGGTCGCAGTTTCGAATCCTGCCTCGGGCATGCATGTGTGTGATGTCCTTAGGTTAGTTAGGTTTAAGAAGTTCTAGGGGACTGATGACCTCAGATGTTAAGTCCCATAGTGCTCAGAGCCATCTGAACCATTTGTCCACGGCGATCCCAGAATACCGCTAAAGCCACATTCCCAGCAGATGGCACTGAACGGAACGTCTTTCTCACAGGCGAACTCGGATGTTTCCACACCATGATCTGCTGCTTCGATTCCGGCGTGTCATAATAACACACGTAGGTAGTCCTCACTATAATAAACGAACACTACAACTGGTTCGATACAAGTGAATTAACTTTTTGATCCGCCCCATTCAGCGCTTATAAGAAGATGTAGCGTTACATTTTAGCATCATTCAAATCAGTTAATCAATATGTACCACAATTTTCATTTGATTTATTCAGTTCACTATTCATAGCGTATATTTCACTACTTGACTGAAGAAAGCAAAAACTCGCTGACACTATCGTCCTGATCATTTTATCGCTTATTCCTATTCATCTTGTGTCTAAAGTGTCATTAGAGACAGCCGTTTCGCCGGGGCATGTGGTCATCAGAGCACTATCCCTACCGATAACGTCGGCTTTATGAACCAGTACCGTTACCTTTCCTTCAGTTAGCTGAAGTTTCTTCACGAGGCTCTTACTGTCTCACCAAAGTGCGAGGATTAGTCTTGAAACAACAACGAAACGTTTATATCTCGAATAGTTTAACATTTAACGTTACGGAATAATACCAAGATCATTTGTTCAAAATTATATATCTTCTAAAGTGCGTCACAGATTGCTTTCAAATATAGACACACGTTCCATTAGAATACGCGCGTGTTTTTATATACCTGTTTTTCAAATATGCGTCGTATATAAATAAATATGTAATATATAAGAGCAAACTTTCTTACCAAAAATTTCGAAAATCTCTTGACCGATTTCCTTCAGATTTTTACAGAATATTCTAAAGAACATTTGGCAGACATTGGCTACATATTTTAAGATAAATAATATATATGTAACATATAAAGGGGAAACGTTACCAAAAAGCTCATAATGTACTCGACCAATTTATTTCAAAGTTTTTACACCTTGTTGTTGTTGTTGTTGTGGTCTTCAGTCCTGAGACTGGTTTGATGCAGCTCTCCATGCTACTCTATCCTGTGCAAGCTTCTTCATCTCCCAGTACCTACTGCAACCTACATCCTTCTGAATCTGCTTAGTATATTCATCTCTTGGTCTCCCCCTACGATTTTTACCCTCCACGCTGCCCTCCAATACTAAATTGGTGACCCCTTGATGCCTCAGAATATGTCCTACCAACCGATCCCTTCTTCTGGTCAAGTTGTGCCACAAACTCCTCTTCTCCCCAATCCTACTCAATACCTCCTCATTAGTTATGTGATCTACCCATCTAATCTTCAGCATTCTTCTGTAGCACCACATTTTGAAAGCTTCTATTCTCTTCTTGTCCAAACTATTTACCGTCCATGTTTCACTTCCATACATAGCTACACTCCATACAAATACTTTCAGAAATGACTTCCTGACACTTAAATCTATATTCGATGTTAACAAATTTCTCTTCTTCAGAAACGCTTTCCTTGCCATTGCCAGTCTACATTTTATATCCTCTCTACTTCGACCATCATCAGTTATTTTGCTCCCCAAATAGCAAAACTCCTTTACTAATTTAAGTGTCTCATTTCCTAATCTAATTCCCTCAGCATCACCCGACTTAATTCGACTACATTCCATTATCCTCGTTTTGCTTTTGTTGATGTTCATCTTATATCCTGCCTTCAAGACACCATCCATTCCGTTCAACTGCTCTTCCAAGTCCTTTGCTGTCTCCGACAGAATTACAATGTAATCGGCGAACCTTAAAGTTTTCATTTCTTCTCCATGGATTTTAATACCTACTCCGAATTTATCTTTTGTTTCCTTTACTGCTTGCTCAATATACAGATTGAATAACATCGGGGAGAGGCTACAACCCTGTCTCACTCCCTTCCCAACCACTGCTTCCCTTTCATGTCCCTCGACTCTTATAACTGCCATCTGGTTTCTGTACAAATTGTAAATAGCCTTTCGCTCCCTGTATTTTACCCCTGCCACCTTTAGAATTCGAAAGAGAGTATTCCAGTCAACATTGTCAAAAGCTTTCTCTAAGTCTACAAATGCTAGAAACGTAGGTTTGCCTTTCCTTAATCTTTCTTCTAAGATAAGTCGTAAGGTCAGTATTGCCTCACGTGTTCCAGTATTTCTACGGAATCCAAACTGATCTTCCCCGAGGTCGGCTTCTACTAGTTTTTCCATTCGTCTGTAAAGAATTCGTGTTAGTATTTTGCAGCTGTGGCTTATTAAACTGATTGTTCGGTAATTCTCACATCTGTCAACACCTGCTTTCTTTGGGATTGGGATTATTATATTCTTCTTGAAGTCTGAGGGTATTTCGCCTGTTTCATACATCTTGCTCACCAGATGGTAGAGTTTTGTCTGGACTGGCTCTCCCAAGGCCGTCAGTAGTTCCAATGGAATGTTGTCTACTCCGGGGGCCTTGTTTCGACTCAGGTCTTTCAGTGCTCTGTCAAACTCTTCACGCAGTATCGCATCTCCCATTTCATCTTCCACTACACCCTCTTCCATTTCCATAATATTGTCCTCAAGTACATCGCCCTTGTATAGACCCTCTATATACTCCTTCCACCTTTCTGCTTTCCCTTCTTTGCTTAGAACTGGGTTTCCATCTGAGCTCTTGATGTTCATGCAAGTGGTTCTCTTATCTCCAAAGGTCTCTTTAATTTTCCTGTAGGCAGTATCTATCTTACCCCTAGTGAGATAAGCCTCTACATCCTTACATTTGTCCTCTAGCCATCCCTGCTTAGCCATTTTGCACTTCCTGTCGATCTCATTTTTGAGACGTTTGTATTCCTTTTTGCCTGCTTTATTTACTGCATTATTGTATTTCCTCATTTCCTCAATGAAATTCAATATCTCTTCTGCTACCCAAGGATTTCTACTAGCCCTCGTCTTTTTACCTACTTGATCCTCTGCTGCCTTCACTACTTCATCTCTCAGAGGTACCCATTCATCTTCTACTGTATTTCTTTCCCCCATTCCTGTCAATTGTTCCCTGATGCTCTCCCTGAAACTCTGTACAACCTCTGGTTCTTTCAGTTTATCCAGGTCCCATCTCCTTAAATTCACACCTTTTTGCAGTTTCTTCAGTTTTAATCTACAGGTCATAACCAACAGATTGTGATCAGAGTCCACATCTGCCCCTGGAAATGTCTTACAATTTAAAACCTGGTTTCTAAATCTCTGTCTTACTATTATATAATCTATCTGATACCTTTTAGTATCTCCTGGGTTCTTCCATGTATACAACCTTCTATCATGATTCTTAAACCAAGTGTTAGCTATGATTAAGTTGTGCTCTGTGCATAACTCTACCAGGCGGCTTCCTCTTTCATTTCTTAGCCCAAATCCATATTCACCTACTACGTTTTCTTCTCTCCCTTTTCCTACACTCGAATTCCAGTCACCCATGACTATTAAATTTTCGTCTCCCTTCACTATCTGAATAATTTCTTTTATTTCATCATACATTTCTTCAATTTCTTCGTCATCTGCAGAGCTAGTTGGCATATAAACTTGTACTACTGTAGTAGGTGTGGGCTTCGTATCTATCTTGGCCACAATAATGCGTTCACTATACTGTTTGTAGTAGCTTACCCGCGTTCCTATTTTCCTATTCATTATTAAACCTACTCCTGCATTACCCCTATTTGACTTTGTGTTTATAACCCTGTAGTCACCTGACCAGAAGTCTTGTTCCTCCTGCCACCGAACTTCACTAATTCCCACTATATCTAACTTTAACCTATCCATTTCCCTTTTCAAATTTTCTAACCTACCTGCCCGATTAAGGGATCTGACATTCCACGCTCCGATCCGTAGAACGTCAGTTTTCTTTCTCCTGATAACGACATCCTCTGGAGTAGTCCCCGCCCGGAGATCCGAATGGGGGACTATTTTACCTCCGGAATATTTTACCCAAGAGGACACCATCATCATTTAATCATACAGTAAAGCTGCATGCCCTCGGGAAAAATTACGGCCGTAGTTTCCCCTTGCTTTCAGCCGTTCGCAGTAACAGCACAGCAAGGCCGTTTTGGTTATTGTTACAAGGCCAGATCAGTCAATTATCCAGACTGTTGCCCTTGCAACTACTGAAAAGGCTGCTGCCCCTCCGTTGTGGTTGTACCTACGGTACGGCTATCTGTATCGCTGAGGCACGCAAGCCTCCCCCACCAACGGCAAAGTCCATGGTTCATGGGGGGAAGTTTACACCTTACTGTAATACATTTGGTCACACGTAGGCTATATATTTTTAATATATATATAATGAATAGTGAAAATATGTTACCAAACAGTAAAGTTTTATTTATGGTTTTTCGGCTTACGGTTAGAATACTTCCAGAAAGTCTGAGTTTGCAATAACAATAAATAAGACTGTAGGTTAGAGAGAGGTGGGAATAGGAGATGGACAGAGGGCTTCGAGGAAATGGACATCGAAAGCTCAAAGGAGATGGGCAGAGAAAGAGCAGGACGTGATGCAGAGACGGGGGTAGGAGATTAGGATTTATATCCAGTTCCGATACATATTAGAAATGGGTGCTTTTTTTTGTTTCTTTTCCGTTTTACTGCACTGAGCCACAGTGACTCTTGGCCGAAGAACAGATATTTAGGAATTAAAAATATTTATAATGTAATTAAAAGAATGTCCACTCCATATTAATACTTTTTTTTTTTTCTTTTCTAGGTAAGCATCCTGCTGCTGCACTAATGAGAAATGAAGCTAATGTGCGTGAGTAATAATTTACGTTAGAAATGACTTGTCCATACAAGGAGTAGTATTAAAGTTGGTCGTCGCCACGAAAAAATGAAGATGTGTCCCTAAAACATAGTGATGAAGTTTGTCACCCTTTAAGTCGAATAACTCCAATATGTCTTCAGTTAGACACGACAGATTTCCTAGTAGAATCTGAGCTTGTGCTCCGTCTTTAATGGCCTCACTGTGGACGACACCTCTAACGTTAATGTCTCTACTTCTTAATTTTATAACTTTCGCGTCCCTGACATAATTTCGGTCTTAGTTCTATGTTGCCATAATTCTCCTTGTTAACCTTCTGATACTTGCCTACATTCTGTACCGGACCAGTCTTTGACACCTCTGGAACACAAATCGGGCTCCTGATAAATAGATACTGATCAACAAAGAACTTCGCGTTACCTACAAGCAAAAAATTTGACAAGAAGCAAAGTTTCAGAGTAAAAGGAAACGAAAAAAATTCGAAAATTACTAATTTGTGATTATATCACATGGAAAAAAATTGGCGTTTGTCATCTCAGATCGATTCCATATTCCTAGATTTCCAAAAGGCTTTTGATATCGTTCCTCACAAGCGACTACTATCAAATTGCGTGCATATGGAGTATCGTCTCAGTTGTGTGACTGGATTCGTGATTTCCTGTCAGAGAAGTCACAGTTCGTAGTGATAGACGGTAAATCATCGAAATGAACAGAAGTGATATCTGGCGTTTCGCAAGGTAGTGTCATGGGCCCTTCTGCTGTTCCTAATGTACGTAAATCGTCTAGGTGATAATCTGAGCAGCCCCCTTAGATTGTTTGCAGATGACGCTGTAATTTACCGTCTAGTAAAATCATCAGACGATCAATTACAATTACAAATGTTCTCGAGATAATTTCTGTATGGTGCGAGGTCATCCACATAGGTACTAAAAGAAATCCGATAAATTTAGGGTAAACGATAAATCGCACAAATCTAAGGCCTGTCAATTCGACTAAATACCTAGGAATTAAAATTACGAGCAACTTAATTGGAAAGACCACATAGATAATATTGTGGGGAAGGCGAAACAAACACTGCGCTTTGTTGGCAGAACACTTAGAAGATGCGACAAACCCACTAAAGAGACTGCCTACTTTACACTTGTCCGTCCTCTGCTGGAATATTGCTGCACGGTGTGGGATCCTTACCAGGTAGGATTGACGGAGGACGTCGAAAAAGTGCAAAGAAAGGCAGCTTGTTTCGTGTTATCGCGTAACAGGGGTGAGAGTGTCACTGATATGATACGCGAATTGGGGTGGCAATCAATGAAACAAAGGCAGTCTTCTTTGCGGTGAGATCTATTTAGGAAATTTCAGTCACCAACTTCGTCTTCCGAAGGCGAAAATATTTTGTTAACACCCACCTACGTAGGGATAAATGATCATCATAATAAAATAAGAGAAATCCGAGCTCGAACGGAAAGATTTAGTTTTTCCTTTTTCACACGCGCGTTTCGAGAGTGGAATGGCAGAGTAGTAGTATGAAAATGGTTCGATGAACGCTGTGCCAGGCACTTAAGTGTGAATTGCAGTGTAACCATGTAGAGGAAGATGTATCGGGATGCCTGTCCATCTGTCTGATAGTACGCCTTTCCCTCAAGTAACAAGTAGAAGTATCAATTTAAAATTGGTCACATGCTAAGTCCCTTGACGTTTTAATAAATGTAAGATTCTGTGCCAAAACAATCGAAAGATAGGGCCATTATTGTCACATATTTCGACAGTCGCAAAGTCACTCATCGATACCTCCTGGGTACCTCTCTTTGATGTAGCATCACGAAATTTGCCAAGAAGCAAAGTTTTACACCACAGGCAAAGAAAAAAATCCAAAAATTATTAATTTGTTATTGTATCATACGAAAAAATGTTTCTTTTGTCATTTGTTACGTGACTTGAAGCATAAAGTTAAAACAGCCTCGAAAGTCTTGGAATTCCCGGGATCTGTATTTTGCCAGTATCACTGTCGACAAAAGTCAAAAATCGTCCAGATTCTCGACTGCAGGGATGGGTGAACTGGCTATATACATAAGCAAGTTTGCACAAAACAGTCACAGCACAAGTTCTTTAGCACCTGGCCCTTTTTTACTGCTTTGCAGTGTTCGCCATGTAAACAGTGAAACGACCTGAAAGGCTGAGCGACGATCAGGAGTAGCCAAAAAAGGGGGAAGATGTCGGCAGTGGAAACTGGCTGAGGGCGTAAATTATCCTAGTTACGGAGACTGGTCATACCACGTATCTCTGTGGCCCTGAGTGCCAATGATTCAGAATGATTTGCAGTACACCACGTTTGACTTTGACAACGACGTAAAAGGGGGTCGAATATCGTCAGTTCGGGTGACTGAGCTGATGGTTCAGGAGTCTCGGGTGAGGAGAAGTACTTGGGCGCCGTAGTAACTAGAGTTTTATACACAAAAGGCAAAGTTCTGGTGCGCGGTTGCCAGGTAGTGCATTGCTCGTATCATTTCCATGGCATCGCCACACAGATTGAAACCATTTGATTTCAGAGCTGATCTGTGATAACCTGAAAAGGGAGACTGTTCCCTGTACACGGCGACATACTTCACGTGGCTCGGCGAGCGAACGCGTTCAGGCGACCTCCCAGGTATGCGAGGTGCCGTGGCTGTCGAACCGGAAACGCCCAGCAATGCGGGCCCCGCGAGACACCTGTCGACTCGCTTCTGCGGTCTTCGGGGACCGACGCCCTCGTCTTTTACATGTTGCCGTCAACAGTTTCGAAAGTCTCGTGCACCGTTTATACGCGGGCGATGAAAAAAAAAAAAGTCAATTCTGTTCAGTACTACATCACTTGCGAATCACGACTGCTGTAAAACGAAGGTAGGAAACGAGATACTGGCAGAAGTAAATCTGTGAGGACGGGGCGTGATTCGTGCTTGGGTAGCTCAGTTGGTAGAGCACTTGCCCGCGAAAGGCGAAGGTCCCGAGTTCGAGTCTCGGTCCGGCACACTGTTTTAATCTGCCAGGAAGTTTCAAATCAGCGCACGCTCCGCTGCAGAGTGAAAATCTCATTCTGGCTCCCACGACTGCTGTAGATCAACAGCTCAGATCTGTAGTGAACACCAGTCCTCTGCCTGTGCTGAAACGCTCAACACTTAAAAATCAGTGAGGCACTGAACAAAGCCCACACTGTAGTCTGCCACAAAGTTCAATCATATGGACCAGTTGTTGTGGCAGCTAGCAAGAGTATCATCTCAAATATGCTGAGAAATCCACCTAAATAGAATAAGTAAATCTTCTCGCTTTCTACCTATGTACTGACGAGTTAAGAGAAAATCACAAGGGATTTAAAATAAAGTCTTCCGAATTTCGAGTCAGGATAGATTTTTTGTAGGATAAAATCATTTAGACTTACACATCTACGTGTGTTCCCCGCCGTATCCCAGCGTACGGGGTATGGCAGAGGGTAAGCAGTGCGTCAGACTCGTCCCCACGATAACTGATAGAGGAAAAACGTGCGGAGGATGTACCTTGTAAATTTGCTATAAATATGAAAAAGTTTGAATTTAAAATTAGTAGTCGGAAACCAAAATTATGATCAGTAAACAAAAAATGAGGACAATGACGTCAAAATTGAAAGAAATAAGATACAAAAAGTTGATACTTCGTTATGCAGGTGTCTCAGTAACCGAAGACGACAAATACACGATGGAAATCAGGGAAAGCGTGGCAACAGTAAAACGTGTTGTCAGCGAAACAAGGCTGCCGTTCGAGAACAAATAGGGTGCAGGCGTTCCGTGTACTGAGGGTACATTCTCACCCCGGCACCCGCTAGATGAGAAATTTAAAGTCTTAGCGAAGCACGTTACATCCATAAGTACTGTCCTAGGTTTGAAATTAAGGTAGCAGACAGCCTAGTTGACGTCAGGAACCACGGAAAACATCAGTGCCAAGAGATGTGTAACTTGTCGCAACAAATGAAAAGTGAATATTACATGCATTACAACTTGAAATTTCTAGAAGGGCTTCGTTTACGAGGACACTTGGGCCGATCACCGATTTTCACCATCATTCGACTCTCCTGTTCAAATGGTTCAAATGGCTCTAAGCACTGTGGGACTTAACATCTGAGGTCGTCAGTCCCCTACTTAGAACTACTTAAACCTGGTTCGAATCCTGCCTCGGGCATGGATGTGTGTGATGTCCTTAGGTTAGTTAGGTTTAAGTAGTTCTAAGTCTAGGGGACTGATGACCTCAGGATGTTAAGTCCCATAGTGCTTAGAGCCATTTGAACCATTTTGTTTGGAAACTAACTAAATTCACACACGGTATTTCCTGTGGACAACAGCAATGCCAACTTCATTCTTGACTCTCGAATATGCGTCTGGTACTGCTCTGTTTTGCCTCGGTTTGCTTTTCCGGCGTTGTTAGTTAATTTTAACAGTGACACACTGTGGATACATCTGAGTAAGAATTGATCGGCTTGTACCTCGTGTAGGGGTTCCCCGAATGTAGTGCAAGTGCGGCCCTACGGCGTTATGTTATTGCTTCTATCCTTGCGTCCCTTTTCTTAATCTCTCCTGATAGGAGCGAGCGGACTGATTAGAGTGTTTATGTAGTTTTCAGATGTAGTTTTGGATGTTCTGTTTGGACCCCATTCTTTTGCAAATGGGACGAACAATTTTCAGTTTGTCTGTTGTTCTTTCTGATTTTTTTTTATTTTTTTATTTTGGTTTTGAGGGTGTATGGCATAATCTCAGTGCGTCTGCGACGTTACTCAACTTTTTTGTGCCGTACGTTTCGGTGTTTGCTTATTACCGGCTTCTTCACAGTTGTGGAGGTGTTCTTCACATAAACAAAAGTAATTGTGTTAACAAACTGGATGCATCATGGATATATTAGAAGACCTAATGGAGACAACGAGCCCCTTTTGCCAAAATACTGATAAGATATCTTGGAACAGTCTCCGAAATTTTGTTGGAGATAGTGTCCACCCTGTACATTTCAAGGATGAAACAATGGGGTACCAAGAAAGAAAATAGTATAACAACTGTTGGAGATAACAAAAGTCAAAATTATCAAGTAAACAGGAGGACAGCGCAAGATGGCATAACCGTTATTTGGTGGTGGTGACAGCTCTTACTACAGATGAAAGAAGCGATAACTAACAGAAAAAAATCGTTGGACCAGTTGAATATTAAGCCAGCGGCCTTACCGCAGTGGTAACACCGGTTTCCGTCAAATCACCGAAGTTTAGCGCCGTTGGGCTGGGCTAGCACTTGGATGGGTGACCATCCGGTCTGCCGAGCGCTGTTGGCAAGCGGGGTGCACTCTGCCCTTGTGAGGCAAACTGAGGAGCTACTTGACAGAGAAGTAGCGGCTACGGTCTCGCAAACTGACATACGGCCGGGAGAGCGGTGTGCTGACCTCATGCTCCTCCGTATCCGCATCCAGTGACACCTGTGATGTGAGGATGACACGGCGGCCGGTCGGTACCGTTGGGCCTTCATGGCCTGCGCGGACGGAGTTTAGTGTTTAGTTTTAGTTGAATATTAAATCGTGGGTGTTTGGATTTTCCGTCTTGAAAAGTTAACCAATAAGCCACACTTCAAACTACAACGCAAAATCGAGCCTGTTTCCGTGACAACCGTGGATATCAAAGGTCCATATAGTCACGTACTCCTGTGGGACGTGGTCTGGATGCATGCTGTAGTGAGCACCTAGTCAGACAGAAAGGCGTAATTGAGAACCGGCGCCATCGGCTACCAGTTGTGTCGCTTCAGCAGTGGCGGACATCACCGCCCCCACAGTGGGCAGGCGTGCGACACCGGATCTGTTTGCCGTCTGACTCAGCTGCGGTCGCAGCTGTCTGCACTCCAGATGACCAGCTGCTGCTGCTGCTGCTGCTGCTGCTGCTGCGTCTCCCACAGGCGGTTCTGATACCTCCCACGTTGGTCCGCAAGTCTCTTGTCCCCGGCTGTTGGCTTGCGTCACTTAACTTCGAGGCGAGAAGGTGTAGTAGTACGACGGTTAATAAGAAACACTTTGCCTTTGTCTAGTAGCCGAAATACAGTACCTACAGGTAATTACAAGTATACTTACTATTGTATGTAGCTTAGACTGTGTTTACACAGAGTCCCCACACTAGCTGAAACATTTGTCCCATCTCACCATCAAATTTTTAGGTGCCCCTGTGGTAGAATTCGTCCGGCTGATTGTGGAACCACCATCGGACTGCTGTCTAGGCTTCACGTTGTGCGTGAATCGTTGCTCTAACAGGAACTTCTTTAATGGACATAAAACGCGGAAATCACGAGAGGCGAGGTCCGAACTGTGTGGTGGTCCTGAGTCAGCCAGTGAAATGACAAGAGCTTGTCTGCGGTTCTGATTGGCACAGGTTGAAAAAAATTTGGAAATTGGTGGTAAGGTCTTACGGGACCAAACTGCTGAGGTCATTGGTCCCTAAGCTTACGCACTACTTAATCTAACTTAAACCAACTTACTCTAAGGACAACATTCCCAAGGGAGGACTCCAACCTCCAACGGCGGCGAGCCGCGCTTGCAAGATCCCCTCGCTTCTAAACTGATACTGTTATTACTCAGCTTAGTCGCGAGTCCGTAGAGGGCGGTATATGTGACGTACAGTATGACTGGTCAGCATTTCCACCAGGAATTTGCGAGTGTAAGTCTGACCTTCCTTGATCCGCCTCGGTGGGTCGTGTCGTCGGATTTCCTCCTACCTGTGCGCGGTGCAGCTCTCGTAAATGTCGTCCCGTGGAGATTCTTCACTGGCGCATTGGATGTCTCTGTCGGTGGAAGCTAATTATCTGAAATTGCTGTCGATCAACTTCGGGGTATCTATTTACTCGAAATTAACATTCAGAATGCCGTAATATCGCTTTTATTCCTATTAGGTCAATAATGAAACACTCATGTCACAAACTACTTGTAACCGAGAACATGGCTACCATCGAACAAGACAGGAAGAGCTCTTAACGCCGGCTGCCGACTTTGGCGCGCAGTCCGTATCTCTTACTAGTTTCGTCACCGTTCGTGGATTTCCTATCAAGTTCGTACTTAGTAAGATATGCATTTGTTAATGAACGGGTGTGAATTTTAACGAGGCAAAATTACGATAAATAGTTTCAAACATCCAGAGGCTCCTCCTAGTATTCATGTTGTCATAAATGACTTCAATTATTAAATATAAATAAACAAAATCGGTGACTTTGGCGCCAAGATGGCGGTACTTCCCGTCACGTATCTTTCCCAGGCTGACGCTTGTTGCTACGGTCCAGCGCAGAGCCCCACCCCACTACGCGCAACATGTGATCGCTTCGTCACCTAGCCAGCCAGCCAGCCAGCGTGGGAAATGCTCTCCGATTCATGGCCGGCTACGGACTACAGCACTTCCTAACTGTCGTGAATACAGCAATAAGAGACAATAATTTACTAAAACTGGTAAAAATGTCTTCCTCACGTAAGAGGCACCTTACACGCTACCACATGTGGCCACGCGTTGTCGTCGAGGATAGTCGAGTTGTCCACATCGAGAATCCGTCGGCGCTTGTTCCTGATGGCAGTCCTCAGACGTAACAGTGTGGAACAGTAACTGTCGGCATTGATGGGTTGCAGTAGTGGCATGAACCAGGAGCTGTCCACGGCGATGCCAGAATACCGCTTAAGTCACATTCCCACCAGATGGCACTGAACGGAACTTCTTTCTCACAAGCGAACTCGGATGTTTCCACACCATCGTCTGCTGCTTCGATTCCGGCGTGAAATGCAGTGTCCACGTTCATCACCAGTAACAGTGCGAACCAGGAAGCAAATCACCCTTCTTGGCATACCGCTGCAAATGATTCAGTGAAGCACTCATTTGCTTGTTCTTCATCACGTCATGCAACTGCTGAGGCACTCGGCGACATGAAACCTTCCGGTACCATAACGACCCGTGAAATGCCAAGCTCCTGGGAAACGTCCTTGAGATGCATACGCCGATCCGCTTTCACCATTGCATCGACGCGTAAAATGTTGTCAGACTGCGACGAACGCGGCCACCGCAAATTCTCATTGTCATGCAAAGTCTTCACGGCCATTTGCGACCTTACACTACCACCACCTCACATTTCACAAAGCGATTCACTTTTCCCCTCGCGTCGACTGCATTTGCTTGGGATTTCGATGGGCGTTCAACGTCCCTTCCTTCTTAGAAAACAAATTACGCTTCGTTGCCCGTACGCCGTGCACGTGAGAAGCAAAACCGCCATCTTCAGCAACTGACGGCAGCGCCATGCCGCAGCAACTGACGGCAGCGCCATGCCGCGGATACGGCCGAGCCGATGCCTAAAAAGTTCCATCGCTGGGAATGGATACGTTGACTTCGCATTAACAGTCGTAATTGGGCTAAAAAAAACTAGGGGCAAAAACTTTTTCGCAATGCAGTGTGTTGGGAAAGTAGTTGTGTTGTAACAACGTACTCGGGTATTGGAAATGGCGTCGACGGGCGACTATGCAAGTCTGAAACCGCATAATTTTATTGGAAAACAGATATAATTGATATGCATTTTATGTGAGCAGTGATCTCAGTTTTTAAGTGTCATAGTGTGCGTGGGCGATTGCGATACGCTACAGATTTGCAGCTCCCCAAAAGAAAATTTAGAGGAATAATGGCGGACGAACGAAGAGGGTCATAGGATTTTTGAGATGACACGCTCCGCAAGAAACTCTTCCAGTAGACAGACGCATACAGTTGTTAGCTGCGTATTCCTTTGGCTGGCCAATGAAGTCGCGGATCATTAAAACAGTAACATTCATTGTTTACGATTTCTTCAAAAAATGAAGGAGCAATAATATGCTATATAGATATTGCTACCCACATTCTAATTTTTTGATCGTGCAATTGCGTTCCAAACATAGGACGAGGATTTTCCATCGTCCACAATCGTGTGGTTTGGGCGTTATCGTGACCAGAGAGGTAGAACAAGGCCTGTCTGTATACCGGAAATCAGGAATATTAATGATATTCCTCTTAGTGAAAGTTGTAAACCATTTGCAGTAAAGGATTCGCTTTTCATGATCAGCATCTTTCAGTTCTTATACTGCTGTCACTTTATTCGGTAACAATTTCTGTTGTTTGCGTAACCGCTTTATGCAAGGTTGCAATCTGGATATCTTTCTCTTGTCCCAACTAGTGCAGTGATTTTGCTGGGTAGTGGTAAGTCAGAAACATCCAACAACTTCTGTTCAAGTAGTTTACTTGGTATTCCAGTTCGTTCGGTATTTAACTCGGGACTTGTATCAGTTTATCAGTAAGTCGACCTGACGCATGACGGTAAGGTAGTGCTGTTACCGGAAAAATTTTAGCAAATTCCTCCTGCACTAAAACCGTGTATTAATCGCCATGTTCAACAAGAAAAATACATTTCTGAGTTGAAAGCACCACAATTTAAAAACTAATTGTACATCTGAACACTACACATAGCTTCAAATAGCTTTCATCAACCGAACCAAACAGTTAAATTTTACGCAACAGTAGAAGAATAAAAAGAAGCAATCGCGTACGGAAAAAAAACAGTTCTGCCAACTTGTGTTTTTCCAGCTTTGTTCCGAACTTCTAGCATAATCAGTTATCCGTTGTCGAACTCACCGTAGCACGACCCTTAAGCCCGAATGACGGCGAGACAAATTTCCTAAACTTTACGTGATGGCTCGAGAGAGGTTCTCCAAGCAGGGTCGTTGACCGGGTAAACTCCAACTTCACAGTTTAGAAAAGGTGGAGGAAGCGTTTATCCCCTACACGAATTCCACAGTTCATCCTTCAGGTATGAGAACGCGTACGTATACAGCGCGGAGGACTGTCGACAACATTAAAAAAAAAATCCATATATTTAGAGGTGATAGTGTGGTTAAAAAAAATGGTTCAAATGGCTCTGAGCACTATGGGACTTAACAGCTGTGTTCATCAGTCCCCTAGAACTTAGAACTACTTAAACCTTACTAACCTAAGGCCATCACACACATCCATGCCCCCTGGAGTTCGCTTTCGTCGCCTCCTTCAACACCTTAATTTTTCACTCCCTGCAACCTTTCGAGTGGGCGAGAGCCGCACGCCACCTTGGCTCCAGGCTCAGGTCCGCGTTCACCTTGACCTCAGCTCGCTCCCAAAAGAGGTCACCCCCGGTTCGGTCTACCACTCCCGTTTTTTGGAACTTCGTTCGAAGTTCATCAACATGACTTTCATTTATACAGATGACTCTAAGACCAATGACGGGGTCGGGTGTTCCTTTATTGTCGGGGCACAAAGTTTCAAATACCGGCTCCATGGCCATTGTTCGGTCTTCACAGCTGAGCTCTTTGCCCTCTACCAGGCTGTTCTTTACATCTGCCGCCACCGACATTCTGCTTATGTCATCTGCTCAGATTCCCTGAGCGCCATCCAGAGCCTCAGTGATCCGTACCCGGTTCACCCTTTCGTACACCGGATCCAACGCTCTCTTCAGCAGCTGGTGGACGTCGGTTCTCCAGTTAGCTTTATGTGGGTTCCTGGCCATGTCGGTATCCCTGGGAACGAAGCTGCAGATGCCGCGGCCAAGGCTGCGGTCCTCCAGCCTCGGACAGCTTCTTGTTGTGTCCCTTCGTCCGATTTTAGCAGGGTCATTTGTCGGCGCATTTTATCGCTGTGGCATGCCGATTGGGCTGCACTTACCGACAACAAGCTTCGGGCCTTAAAACCTCTTCCCGTGGCTTGGACGTCCTCCTCACGCCCTTCTCGGCGGGAGGAGGTCGTTTTAGCCCGGTTAAGAATTGGACACTGCCGGTTCAGCCATCGCCATCTGCTGACGGCTGCGCCGGCCCCGTTCTGCCCATGTGGGCACTTGCTGACGGTTAGACACATTTTAATGTCCTGTCCAGATCTTAACACACTGCGCCTCGATCTTAACCTGCCAAATACTTTCGATGCCATTTTAGCGGATGACCCACGAGCAGCTGCTCGTGTTCTTCGTTTTATCAATTTGACAAACCTCGCTAAGGACATTTGATGATGCTGTTTTTTAATCCTATGCCTGTCAGTCTGTCTTTTATCGTGTTTTCCCTTTTAGTTGTTGTTGTCCACTTGTGCCTCGCGGTGCATTCTTAGAGTAGTCAGGGCGCTAATGACCATTGAAGTTGTGCGCCCTAAAACCACAAAAAAAAATCCATGCCCGAGGCAGGATTCGAACCTGCGACCGTATCGGTCGCGCGGTTCCGGACTGCGCGCCTTAGAACCGCGAGACCACCGCGGCCGGCGATAGTGTGGTTCGAAATACGACGAAAATATCTAATAAACATGGGTTCTAAGATGCATATCTTAAGGGCTACGCGCACTTCATCATCTTCGCTACTGTGAAACACCTCTCTCCTTCGGCAAGCTCTTTGCTATTGCGAAAGACCTGCAGAATGCAGTGAACAACTGAGGACACATTAAACGACTTGCTGTCTTGCTAGAAGAGGTTACATCTTAAAACGGCTGGAGAAGTGGTTCGGGCATGCTGGAGCACCAGTCAATTTTCTCCGATATGTCCGACAACACCTAGTACAGACGTGAAATGGGCGATTGATTGTTCGGTGTGGGGGGGGGGGGGGGGTCCAGTACGTTGTCCAGACTTTGGTGTAAGTAAGTTCCATTAATGACGTATACACACTACAGGAACGCGTCATCATTGCCTGCCAGCGCATCTGTGACAAACGTGGAGTTTTTCAGTGTGTCCATGATTCCTGTAACGAGCACTCGCAACTGCAGGTAGTATGTAATAACAGGTAGAGTCCTTTGGAAGCTCTGCTGTTTCACAGTAAGAGAATAACGTGTTGCCATTTGTTTACTGCGTTCTGTAGGCCGTTCGCAATAGCAAAGAGCTTGCAGTAGCATAGATGGGTTTCGCAGTAGTGAAGATGATAAAATGGTCATATCTCTTAAGGCATGTGTTTTACAGCCCGGACATTTTGTCTCTGGAACCGCGCGACCGCTACGTTCGCAGGTTCGAATCCTGCCTCGGGCATGGGTGTGTGTGTGATGTCCTTAGGTTAGTTAGGTTTAAGTAGTTGTAAGTTCTAGGGGACTGATGACCTCAGAAGTTAAGTCCCATAGTGCTCAGAGCCATTTGAACCATTTTGTCTCCGCCTTTTTTTGCTACATACTAACCCTTCTCAAAATATGGAATTCTTTTTTTGAACACCTCTATTTGAGCAAACGAGTCTCTGCGCTTTGGAGAATGACAGATGTATCGGAGAGTTTCCATTCCCGTTTAACAATATGGTTTAATTCACCTCACTGTAACATTAACATTTATATGAATAAGCTGAAAATAGTACACGAGTGCAAATAGCATTCGCTTTGGTTCTGTACCAAAAACTGACTAGAAAACAAAAGATAAGTATTCGTCCAGAACAAAATTGTGCAGTGGTGAAATAGATTCAACTTACTGAAGTGTATATCGCACAAAACTTTAATATTATCGTTAGTTTTCCATGGAAAATAAATATCGGTTAAAGCACTCCGTCTTCAGGCCACAAGTAACCCACCGGGACCATCCGACCGCCGTGTCATCGTCAGATGAGGATGCGGATAGGAGGGGCGTGTGGTCAGCACACAGCTCTCCCGGTCGTTATGATGGCTTTCTGTGACCGGAAATATCGGTTAAATAGAAGTATTTTCTAAGTAAAAGTACATGCAACTGAAGCTCATAGAGAAATGTTTTCTTTCCGTTTTCATGTATGACATTTAGGGGTATTTTACCTTTTCTTATATTTTGTCATAAAAGTGCAGTTATACTCTTCAGCTTAATATTGTTGTACTATAGCGATCTGGCTTACTGACTGGTCCCGGCGAATGGCCAGGAGAAAGATAAAGGTATGCTGTTAGTTGCTAGAGTTCGTTTACTGGCACTAATGGCAGTTTCGGGAAGTAGCGGATTTCTGGTGTTGAGCAGGTAGAAGTTGTTGAGTTCGGGCCGGCCGGTGTGGCCGAGCGGTTCTAGGCGCTTCAGTCTGGAACCGCGCGACCGCTACGGTCGCAGGTTCGAATCCTGCCTCGGGCATGGATGTGTGTGATGTCCTTAGGTTAATTAGGTTTAAGTAGTTCTAAGTTCTAGTGGACTGATGACCTCAGTTGTTAAGTCCCATAGTGCTCAGAGCCATTTGAACCATTTGTTGAGTTCGTGTGAGCTGGTTGACTGCTAGACCACATACCCACATAGAACTTTTCTGGTGATAGCTCCGGTGCTACATTGCTTGTAGGTTTCTGTGAGTGCTACCTGCTGCTGCCAATCACGATTCCTGTCTGCGGCGTCTGACGTCAGAAGCTGCAAGGCAAGGCCCCGTTGCAAGTGCGGCCGTGATCGAGAGGTGCCCGGTTGGACCTTGACGTCACTGTGCGTTTTACGACCGCGAACAGTTCCACAGTGGAGACTGGTTTACGGTGGAAACATCGCAGGAGGGCAACACACTGCACCTGGCCCGCTGCCCCTGCGTCACTGCTGCAGAGTAGCTGTTCATCGTTAGACGGAAGTAAAGAATTGCGCTGTGTACTCTTCCGCCTTTGCTGTTGCCGCATTGGATTCTCCTTCACGCTTCACGCACATCGTGCCTTGTCGAGAACAGTAATGTTTGATTATTACAGTACGTTTATGCCGTAGCCCACAGATCGCTCATCACCTTACCGGGTAATACAGCTTGTAACCTCCCCTATTTCCCTTTCGTAGTTTAATTGTGCGGCTATCGGGCCAGTAAGGGATGGTTGACGGACAGAATACCCTCAGTTGCTAAAAAAAAAAAAAATCACCTTGTTGCCTAATACGGAAATGTCTGTTTTCTATATGAATATTAAAGTTCCTCAAAAGTAAGTGAAGAAATGTTGCTTTGAAAAGATAATAATACCGATCATTTTACTTTGTTTATTGACTTTTTGCTAGTAATACACTTATAAACAGTGCCTAGACCCAGCCTCGCTTGTTTTTAGCTGCTACCTGTATTCCACACGTACACTGTTATTACCAGCCAGTCCTCCCACAGTTGCACGAATCTACGACTCACCAGCGAGATGACAGCCTGCAAAGGAATGCCACATTGTGTAACGTTATGTTCCCTGCAGGCCTCCATCCCGGCTTTGTCAGCCTATTCACTTCCCCAAATTCCCACGTTCCCTGGTACGTAGCAGAATGGCACCACCTTCCCCTGCCGCTGCGACTGAACACTCCAGGGAGTCCCCATCTTGCGGGCCACCAGCATACACCACTTTAAAACCGTGATGCCTATCTACTTGGCTCGAGGACAGATGATGATCACTGTACGTGGCACAGCGTCCGTAGGACACCGTGGTCCGGAGTACGTATGTAGGTGTGGAGTGGAGACATGGAAGCTGGTATCAGCACAAGTGCAGACGAGTGCGTTAATGAGTCAGGTCAGTAGCGTCCGTGGCCTGGTAATTATGACGGCTGCCAGAGCCACGTGAGAGTGAATGCTAGGCCAGCCGCAGCAAGACCACAGGCCGAGGCGTCGCGTTTCCACCGCAGCTCGTGGTAGCACAGCCGTTTTCTCAGCATTGCTCTCGCGCGCCCTGAACTACACCGCGTACCATAAGGTCACCGGACAAAGTATTGCTCATCTCCTTAAAAAAAAAGAGCAGACTAGTCGCTTAGGAGCGCTGTAAATGGTGTAAAAGTGGCACCACGTCATCAAGTGGCTTTCCGCCTCTGACGTAAGTGATGGCAGCCAAGTGCAGTAAGATGGGTCGACGTGGACACTTCACAGACTGACAGAAAGGTATTTGGACGTGCCCGTGACCACACCGTGGATTAAGTCGCTCAAATCGTGGATTAAGTCGCTCAAATTCGTCGTGTATCAACGCATGTAAAACGTGTGGGAGAGATCAGAACAGCGGATGAATCGTAACAGTCAACATGTTCGTAATTTGTTAGCTCCAACTCAACAGTTGCATATAGTTTTCCCTCACATTCGTAATTGCTCCAATTGATGATTCAAATCTCTGGGCGACTCATTGTCCCAATTCAGATGACGCTGCCTTGATGTTGATTCCGTACATGTGAGACGGAGAATATCCTTGCCCAAATCAGATGGTACACAATGTATTAACCTAGATGACATAGACAACGGCCTCATGGGTGGAGGAGGACAACTGTTAAGAAAAAAATATCACAAGTGTTAATGGATTGGACGTATTTACTCATGGATTTTCCCGATCTGAACAGAGACCTACTCAGGATCGTTACCACGGAGGGACACGAGTTTAAATTACAGTGGAGACACTCGGAGTTCTTCCCAGTAACGAATGCCAGTGGCACGCTAAGTCAGTGAACGTTACCATGGATCGCTCGCGAGTGATGCACCGAGACGGGCGCGTTCTGATCATCCGAGGCATTTTTCGAAGAAAGCCCTGAATTTTTGCGCAGTTCGCAACCTCGCTTTCAGGTGAACATGGGAAACAGTGGGATGGAACGCTCGATAGTTCCCTTGGTCGGGGCTGCTTCTCGCTACTGATCTCTAAATGCCAACTAAGTGAAGCCCACAGGAGAAAAAAAAAAAGCCAAGTAGGCGTAGAGGATACCAAAACCAAACTCCCAAGTTCAGTCAAGTAAGCTATTTCTACCGAGCCCATTCTTATCAAAGTCCACAAAACGTGATTAGCGACCCTCTCATGACTATTGGTATCGATTCTAGTCCATACGTGGTCTATATCAAGCTCAAAACGGAATATAGGTTTGCTAATGAGGGGAAAAAAACAGAAATTGTTGAATCCTGATAACCCCACTGCTGTATATTGCACATTTTGAAAACTGGGTCTCTGCAACAGCCATAGACTGTAAAAGCACTGCAGTTCTCTTACAGCTGTGCTGCACGTTACAAGACGGGAAAAAGAAAAGTGGTTGAACAGTGATCAGGTTCATGCTGTGAAGATCGTATATTTAATGTTACAACTATAGTTTCCTTGAAACTTTCTGGAAGATTAAAACTGTCTGCCGGACCGAGACTCGATCTAGGAACCTTTGCCTTTCGCGGCAAGTGCTCTACCATCTGAGCTACCCAAGCACGACTCACGACCCGTCCTCACAGCTTCAATTCTGCCAATATGCCATCTCTTACCTTCCAAACTTCACAGAAGCTCTCCTGCGAACCTTGCAGAACTAGCACTACTAGAAGAAAGGATATTGCAGAGACATGGCTTAGCCACAGCCTGGGGGATGTTTCCAAAATGAGATTTTCGCTCTGCAGCGGAGAGCACTTGCCCACGAAAGGCAAAGTCCGGCACACAGTTTTAATCTGCCAGGAAGCTTCATATCAGCGCACATTCCGCTGCAGAGTGAAAATCTCCTTATAGTTTCCTTTTCCTGTCATAACCTCCTCAGTCCTGAGCTTAAATTTTATGAATGAAAAGTTTATATTTTGGTGTGATTCATCAACATTTCAGAACATGTTCACAGTGAATACTATTTACGTTATAAAATAACTGGTATACGTCCAGTACTCAGAAAACTCCATATTACACACACAAAAATTATGAAAACAGTACCAGTGGAGTGTGAAAGCGTAGATCGGTGCCGAATGTAGCTGCTACGCTATTTCGAAAAATATATGTGCATATATTGTCGTTGAAATACGCAATCACTTATTCGACAGTGTAGGATATGTAAGTAAATTATTGGATAGTTTAAATCCATTCTAGTCCAAAATTACTAAAAAGTATGCCATAATCAAGCACATCTAGTTTACTTTATTTCCGTAGCTAGAAAAAATTAAATAAAATTAGCATGTAGCCTGTGTTCTGCATAAAGCGTACAGAAAAGTGGGAAGCTTTCGCACTCTATGCGTTTCGCTTAACTGCTAAAGCATCATTAGTTGTAATTGTGTAAACATCTTGTGTGCGTAATAGTTCTTACATTTCCACTACTATAAAGTTAAGAAACGTCACATTTAAAAGTAAACGTAAATTAGAACGTTTATTGCTCTTTTGTCACTTGTAGTGAAGGTAACTGACTTTCGTTGTTACTGTAGGTTGCAATCGAACTAGTCGGCTCTTTTTTTTGGCTACAGAGCCCATTTTTCGATTAATTTCATTTGTTTTCTTTGCACTTCAGTTTCGTTTATTTTGTGTCTCCCCCCCCCCCCCCCCAACACACACACACACACACACACACACACACACACACACACACACACACATATTTATGATCTAGTGAGCTCTTAACAATGTGTACGCAAATTCTTCACAGCATCATCAGTGAGAGTACTTGAGGAGTAAAGCGAAATGAAGTCTTGTGATAACAGTTTATTAATTTGCAGTATGCTTAAGATAGGAAAGGCTAATAACTAATTACTATACAACAACTGCTGTGGGGGATGGTCACTCTAACAAATATATTTAATTTGTATTGTTTTGCAAGTATTCTTAAATACTACCTGCATGATGTGAACTGGTATCGAAAGGGGCGTAAAATAAGGGAATAGAATCTGGTGTTACTGTGGGCGAAGTGCCTGTGTAGAGACTCACATTTACGTCACCC
The DNA here is from genome assembly GCF_023864275.1 of Schistocerca cancellata. Classification (NCBI taxonomy): domain Eukaryota; kingdom Metazoa; phylum Arthropoda; class Insecta; order Orthoptera; family Acrididae; genus Schistocerca; species Schistocerca cancellata. The sequence goes on along the minus strand of NC_064628.1, from coordinate 96,284,924 downwards.
AGTCGACTGCTGCAGAAGGGGCTCTCATTTGTTCCGCCAAAGTGAATCCGGCGTGCTTTGCTACCGCTTTCCGGGAAGTAATTCTCATCTTGAGAGCTACTCGTTAGAGAAGTCGGAATGCGGTTTTATTCAATGTCGGGAGCATTCTGTCCCTCATTAGATGTGTTGTCGAGAAATCAAACAAACAAATTGGCTGGGTGCTTCAGCACGATACTAATATACTTGAATTTCCTTGTTAGCTTCACCGAACTGATTGCAGTCTGAGTTCCATGTTTCAGCAAATTTTCTGACTGATTTTTGACAAATTTCTCTTCAGATTACAGCAAGCTTCGTATGAGCATTCTGCTCTTTTCAAGAGCTTTCAACCGCTGATAAATGAGTACACAGTATTTTGAAAATTACGAGCTTTGAGATTAGAAGACAAATATTAGTGTCTGCGTATTAGCACTCCTCGAGAACTTTAATTCTGCATACTTGAAGTGTCCCGGAAATAGTACTCAACCTGCGCATTAACGGTTTTCAGGTCCTTTATGGAGCCAACATTGCGGTCGTACCAATTTGTTAAGAAATAAATAAGCTTCTCTAGAATTAAGTCACTAGACAGCACGTTGCCTCCTGTATTATGACAAGCGGCTCGAATTTTACGTACCTGATGTCGTGTCTCTAGCTTTTATAGTGATAAGGCGTGCGCTAAGCTGATTGCACTCATCTACCTTGTTCCGAGATTCGGATAAATACTGTGGAACCAATGTTGGCACGGCAATGCTGACGAAGGTAGTGTGTCAGGTCGTGTCATAGAAACTTTTTCTAACCAGATATCTCCGAGACATCACGTACCTCATTGTAAATGATTCTGCAGTTCACTTTCTCCAGCTCTGTAGCTCTGCGTTCAACTGTAAAGCAGTAGAGGAACTCGATCACGGCTAATCGCAGGAAGGAAGGAAGGAAGAAGGGAGTGAGAGAAGGCAGGTGAGACTTGTCATGCCGACGACGCGGTCGTTACAGGCACAGAGCGATCTGTTTCTATACACTACAAACTACATATACAAAAATATGTTTATTTCCTTACTCTTTGTAACTTAAGTACATTAGTGGCTTCGAATGTCAAAACATTGGTCGGCATTTGTTAGAATCTAGCAATAAGTGGCTCGGCGGTACGTGCCATATAACAGGATCAAAATTATGTGGGTCGATCTTCAGTGTACCCCGGACATTTTTTTCTGTAAGTTTAAGCTTCTACATCTACATCCATACTCCGCAAGCCACCTGACGGTGTGTGGCGGAGGGGTACCTTGAGTACCTCTATCGGTTCTCCCTTCTATTCCAGTCTCGTATTGTTCGTGGAAAGAAGGATTGTCTGTATGCTTCTGTGTGGGCTCTGATCTCTCTGATTTTATCCTCATGTTCTCTTCGCGAGATATACGTAGGAGGGAGCAATATACTGCTGGACTCTTCGGTGAAGGTATGTTCTCGAAACTTTAACAAAAGCCCGTACCGAGCTACTGAGCGTCTCTCCTGTAGAGTCTTCCACTGGAGTTTATCTATCATCTCCGTAACGCTTTCGGGATTACTAAATGATCCTGTAACGAAGCGCGCTGCTCTCCGTTGGATCTTCTCTATCTCTTCTATCAACCCTATCTGGTACGGATCCCACACCGCTGAGCAGTATTCAAGCAGTGGGCGAACGAGTGTACTGTAACCTACTTCCTTTGTTTTCGGATTGCATTTCCTTAGGATTCTTCCAATGAATCTCAGTCTGGCATCTGCTTTACCGACGATCAACTTTATATGATCATTCCATTTTAAATCACTCCTAATGCGTACTCCCAGATAATTTATGGAATTAACTGCTCCCAGTTGCTGACCTGCTATTTTGTAGCTAAATGATAAGGGATCTATCTTTCTATGTATTCGCAGCACATTACACTTGTCTACATTGAGATTCGATTGCCATTCCCTGCACCATGTGTCAATTCGCTGCAAATCCTCCTACATTTCAGTACAATTTTCCATTGTTACAACCTCTCGATGCACCACAGCATCATCTGCAAAAGCTTCTTTCGCTTCTGGCAATGATTTGTTAATGTGAAAAAAGTCGAGTTGCATAGTGGCTCGCAGACGAACCGTAGGTCCCGTTATTACATTTGATAGGTCTGATGAGAGCAAAGAGCGCACCATTTGTTGTAGAACCATGCCTAGCAAAGCTTTTTGTGGCGCTCAAACCAACCGGTGAGGTGAGTGAAGCTTTGTTTTTTTTCCCCTAACTTTGAGCTGGACGTATTGTACGGAATAGCTGTCTGAGTCATTCTGTCTTCTGTGACGAAACGAAGTTCTTATTAAGCGCCAGGGGAAACCACTGCCCTCGCGGATTCCGGGACATTGCGGTTTATCAGCTGTGGCAGTTCCGCAAATCATCCGCTGGCCGCCAGTGAGCCGCTGAACTAAACCTCGCGCCTTCCGGCCATTCAATTCCCTGAATTGGTGCCGGTGAATGGCGCGTCGGCAGACATCGATCTTCCTCCCACCTAACTGCTTCCAACTCGTTTATGTACCGCTACTCGCAGTGAAAGTGAGGCAGAATTGCGGGACCTCTACAACGGAGTGAACAGTGTAACGAGCACACTGAGACTAAACCGAAGGAAGACGAAAGTAATGAATAGTAGCGGAAATATTAGCGGCAAACTTGACATTTGCGATCCACGAAATAGACCAAAGGCCTTTGTTACAGAAAAATTCCGGAGTCTGTCCGTCTGGAGCTCAGCGTTGTACGAAAGTGAGTCGTGGATTGGGGGGGGGGGGGGGGGGGGAGAGCATCGAAGAATCTGGCGTGCGGTTTTACAGAAGCATACTGAAAATTAAGTGGATTGATATGAGGTTCTCAGCAGAATCGGCAAGGAAAGCAGCACATGGAACATAGTAGCAGTAGTGACAGCGTAATACACTCCTGGAAATTGAAATAAGAACACCGTGAATTCATTGTCCCAGGAAGGGGAAACTTTATTGACACATTCCTGGGGTCAGATACATCACATGATCACACTGACAGAACCACAGGCAGATAGACACAGGCAACAGAGCATGCACAATGTCGGCACTAGTACAGTGTATATCCACCTTTCGCAGCAATGCAGGCTGCTATTCTCCCATGGAGACGATCGTAGAGATGCTGGATGTAGTCCTGTGGAACGGCTTGCCATGCCATTTCCACCTGGCGCCTCAGTTGGACCAGCGTTCGTGCTGGACGTGCAGACCGCGTGAGACGACGCTTCATCCAGTCCCAAACATGCTTGCCGGTCTAGGAATGGTAGAACGATGGGCTCGATGACGGTTTGGATGTACCGTGCACTATTCAGTGTCCCCTCGACGATCACCAGTGGTGTACGGCCAGTGTAGGAGATCGCTCCCCACACCATGACGCCGGGTGTTGGCCCTGTGTGCCTCGGTCGTATGCAGTCCTGATTGTGGCGCTCACCTGCACGGCGCCAAAGACGCATACGACCATCATTGGCACCAAGGCAGAAGCGACTCTCATCGCTGAAGACGACACGTCTCCATTCGTCCCTCCATTCACGCCTGTCGCGACACCACTGGAGGCGGGCTGCACGATGTTGGGGCGTGAGCGGAAGACGGCCTAACGGTGTGCGGGACCGTAGCCCAGCTTCATGGAGACGGTTGCGAATGGTCCTCGCCGATACCCCAGGAGCAACAGTGTCCCTAATTTGCTGGGAAGTGGCGGTGCGGTCCTCTACGGCACTGCGTAGGATCCTACGGTCTTGGCGTGCATCCGTGCGTCGCTGCGGTCCGGTCCGGTCCCAGGTCGACGGGCACGTGCACCTTCCGCCGACCACTGGCGACAACATCGATGTACTGTGGAGACCTCACGCCCCACGTGTTGAGCAATTCGGCGGTACGTCCACCCGGCCTCCCGCATGCCCACTATACGCCCTCGCTCAAAGTCCGTCAACTGCACATACGGTTCACGTCCACGCTGTCGCGGCATGCTACCAGTGTTAAAGACTGCGATGGAGCTCCGTACGCCACGGCAAACTGGCTGACACTGACGGCGGCGGTGCACAAATGCTGCGCAGGTAGCGCCATTCGACGGCCAACACCGCGGTTCCTGGTGTGTCCGCTGTGCCGTGCGTGTGATCATTGCTTGTACAGCCCTCTCGCAGTGTCCGGAGCAAGTATGGTGGGTCTGACACACCGGTGTCAATGTATTCTTTTTTCCATTTCCAGGAGTGTATTACAAGTGTTAAGCACATATCTTTTCGACAGTTACAAAACTCTTCCGCTATTGTTTGGCACAAAATGAGTTAATGAAGGTTCTATATACAGTATCAAATGGTCGCATATCTCTCTCTCTCTCTCTCTCTCTCTCTCTCTCTCTCTCTCTCTCTCTGATCTCTCGGATGCTGAACCAGATAAGTGAGATATCGGAATACTGCATTTCTTCACAGGTGTAAGTACAAATAAAACACATGTACGAGAGCTGTAAGTTCAACAGCAGAAACGATTTATTTACAACTTATATAAAATAGATACATCTTCGAAAATTTGTTTTTCAGTGCAGTCACCATCATTGTGTCCAAACATAGAGTTGAAATATCTATGGAGTGAGCATTCAGATGCGCAGAACGAGAAATCTTTCCGCAACATCCCCTGCTGCTCAAGTCACGTGGTATTGGGACGGCGCATGTTAGTCCATATAGCGCTTGGCGTATTTTGAGTGTTATTACTTCGCTGGAACAGATAAATCACCTTCAGAAGTATCCTGAAACTTTGTATATGCGTTTTATAGACATCTTAACAATTTTATACCTGGAACTGAAATAGTTTTTAAAGGAAGAGTATTTTGATTTTTCGCCTCAGTATCGTAGCTCAATTCCACTTACATTTTTTCGGGTGCGGGAAAAGAAATGACTGCCAACTATACCTTTTTAAGTTTTCTATTGAACTTACTCATGTTGTCGAATCTTTGTTCCAATTAATTACGTTACAATCACGGTGTATTGGGCGTCGATGCATCACAGAAAGGGGGGGGGGGGGAAATTGCAGAAATCTGCTCTGCAATACATTATAATACCGCGTGTCGATATTTTTGAACATATAACGCGCCTCATATCAATATGATATTCACTATTAGGGATTTGTTGTGCGTGCCTATGAAAAGTAACTGGTCCTCATTTCACGTACTTCTCTTTACATCCGTAGCAACAAAAACACTGCACCATGGCTGTATTACTACCAAAACGTGTAGAAACGTATGTAAAAACAGGTGAATACGTGTAATATTAACGTGTCGCAGACAAGCAGCGGCGTCCCATTACCACGTGACTAGCCCGGTTTGATGTTGAGAACTTGGGCAATAGGCTATCCTCCCTCCATAGATATTTATACTTTGTGTGTAAAACCCTTTGCCAGCGACGTGTAAGTCGCAGGGTACCTTTAACAGCGCCACTTGCGTTGATGGTACGAATGGAATTGTCCTTTGTCCGACGAATTTGGTAACAGTTCTGATGCAAATTTCACGAAATGCTTCCTTCATTTTAGGAATCATGTCAAATCACAAAGGCTTACGTCCTGGGAATATGATGGATTTCTCAGCCCTATCGATCGAAGAAATAAGTCTCATCAGGCGCAGTATGCGCACGAACATTTTCCTGCAAATTTGCGGGTATGTTCTGCAGAAAGTGCGTCTGTTTCTTTCGTAATGCTGGGCGGAGGCTGTAATCCAAAAAGTGAACAGTAATACAGCGCATTGACGGTCAGTCGTAGGAGAGCGCCATGCCTTAGCATAACACGACCACAGCCGTACGCTACGATCACCACAACTTTCACGTTGCTAGGGTTCTGACAATCTTTGGGTCGTCGTGGTGACCCGCAATGACGCCATCCGTTTGATTGGCGTTTCAAGTGTGTCTCGTACGATTTGTCCCATGTCTTACCCAGCATAACGACGCGGCGTAAGAAACCGTCTCCTTTGCACTCGTAGTGTTCTCGGTGGGTACCAATAGCTTCGTATCGTAGCCATTTCAAGATTTCCGTCAAATCATGCGAAACCCATCGTTGTGCTCTTTCTGTCGTTCCCAGGCGTTCTTTCAGGATTTGAAGCAGAGTCGTATGCGCTAATGCTGTCTCTCGGACCAGTTGACGAATCGTTTGGTGTCGATCAGTGTCCAGTAACGCGGTACGGGCAGACGCTTTTTTTTTTTTTTCAAACGTGTGTGAAATCTTACGGGACTTAACTGCTAAGGTCATCAGTCCCTAAGCTTAACGCTACTTAGCCTAAATTATCCCAAGGACAAACACACACACACACCCATGCCCGAGGGATGACTCGAACCTCCGCCGGGACCAGCCGCACAGTCCATGACTGCAGCGCCCGAGACCGCTCGGCTAGTCCCGCGCGGCTAGACGCTTTTTCTTCAGTGCCACAGGAAGATCTGGCCGACTAATGTCAGCCACATTTTGACGTCCCTCATTGAAAGCTTTTACTCAGTTCTGTTAGATGTGCAGATTTCCCGCAATCCTGTTGAAGACCGTGATCACGCTCTCATCCTGTATGTCCGGTAGCACAATTGTTATTCAACTCTGTTATTCTTGCTTCGAAAGAATGGTGACAGCACTACATTAGACCGACCGCTACACTAGGCTCCGTTCTTGTAACTGCACATGCTTGTGATGTAGAAAGGGAGAGTTCATGTCCACTGAGGTAAGGTATTTGTACGTAAGTAACGTCTGGTACGAGCGACGTTATTTGCTAACCGTTGCGTTGCGTCTCTCTGGCAGTACTGCCACTATTAAAGTTAAAAAAAATGGCTCTGAGCACTATGGGACTTAACATCTAGAACTACTTAAACCTAACTAAGGATATCACACACATCCATACCCGAGGCAGGATTCGAACCTGTGACTGTAGCGGTCGCGCGGTTCCAGACTGAAGTGCCTAGAACCGCTCGGCCATGGAAGTTCCTGTATGTGTGCGTGTGCGTGGGTGCACGCGCGTAGAGGAAACAGGTATATTCTGACAAGATGAAAAACCGTCTCCCCGGCATTCAAATACATGAGACCCTGTCAAATATTTCTGCATTATTCTCACGAAAGATGTCTTTCCTTTTTCTGTCCAGGTAGAATGATGACGTAAGTCTTCATTGGTAGTTGTTTTACCCTTTTGCAGGATAATGAATAAGTAGTAGTTGTTGTTGTTTACACCCGACGTGGTTCATAATCTCCGGCTGCTGCCCACTGCTTGATTGCAATATCGTTTCCAGTGAAAAATGGTGAAGTGACGCCTCAAACACAGTAAACACAGTCACACTAATACTATTAGCATTCGTTTAAAACGGTCAGTACATGAAACCAAGCCACGTTCGAGACGTCCAGTGTCTCTTAGGCGATTGCGTTGCCATCTTAATACGTCGCGTTCACAGTTTCCCTCTCTTCCCCCTCAAAAAGCGTCGCTTGCTTTGGTCGTCCCAGTTCTACATACACTGATCAGCAAGAACGTTATAACGATCGACCTACTATCGATATAAACCCGTCCAGGCGATAACAGCGTCACCTGGCGAGGAATGACTGTTAGTCAGACACACGTATGGTGAATGTCCGTGTGTAGATTGGGGAAGGCGCGCGATCGGTCTGAGTTCGACCGAGGGCACATTTTGATGGTCCGAAGGCTCAGCACGAGCATTTCGGAAATTTCATGACTTACCGGGTGTACGAGGAGGGTGGTGGTGAGTGTCTGCAACACATGACGAAACAAAGAAGAAACATGAAACCACGGCCGGACATCGTGGGGTTGGGCGGCCACAAATGTCGGATTCTTTTTCTTGATACAATAATTTACCAACAGCTGTATGTATTGTAGATATTTATTTTATGAACTTCTTGTATGCTACCAGTTTCGGCATTACATTGATGCTATCTTCAGGCCCCACACGTCATAGTCGTAAAATCGCCAGGCCAGGCCATCAAGAGCTGTTGCATAGCGATTTGATTCACGGATCCAGTTATATGGCACCTTCCGTGTATAGCGATTTTACGACTATGACGTGTGGGGCCTGAAGATGGCATCAATGTAATGCCGAAACTGGTAGTATACAAGAAGTTCATAAAATAAATTTCTACAGTACACGCGGGTGTTGGTAAATTATTGTATCAAGAAGTAGATGACATCCGTTGTCTCACAGTCCATAACAGATCAACAAAGACAAATGTCGGATGTTGTTATCTGGGCAGACTGGTAAAACAGGACAGACTTAAATGCTGGGCAGAGCACAAGTGTGTGTGAACACACAGTGCACCGAACACTCCTAAAGATTGACAGCCGCAGCCGGTGACCCATGCAGGTGTCAGTGTTAACACTACGATTGAAATTGGCACTTCATTATCGGCACTGCACGTTGGCGCAGTGGCAGAGAGTTGCATGGTCCGATGAATCCCGACACCTTCTTCATGAAGCCCATGGGAGGATGGGAATTCGTCGTCCTCCCGGGACGGGGGGGGGGGGGGTTGTTTAAGGGAAGAGACCAAACTGCGAGGCCATCGGTCTCATCGGATTAGGGAAGGACGGGGCAGGAAGTCGGCCGTGCCCTTTCAAAGGAACCATCCCGGTGTTTGCCTGGAGCGATTTAGGGAAATCACGTAAAACCTAGATCAGGATGGCCGGACGCGGGATTGAACCGTCGTCCTCCCGAATGCGAATCTTCCAGGGGGACGGAGACAGGTTGGTGGCGGCTCCATTATTCTCTGGGGAACATTCACGTGGGCATGCATGGGTCCAATGTAACTCGTGCAAGGCACCGCGACGGCCAAAGAGTACAATACACTGGTTGCAAACCATGTACACACCTTCATGAAGGTCCTGTTTGAGGACGGCAGTGGCATTTTTCGACAAGATAATGCGCCATGTGACAAGGCCAGGAGTGTGATGGAGTAGTTCGAGGAACACAGTGGAGAGTTCCAGTTGATGAGCTGGCCGCCCAACTTACCACGTCTGAACCAGACCGAACACATCGGGGATGTGGTTTGAGGCTTATCGCCCGCCCCCCTCCACGGAATTTATGGGAATTGTGAGGGCAGACGTCGGTACCAACTCCCTCCAGCGACCTACCAAAGCCTCATTGCTTCCATGCCACGACAAGTCGCCGCTGACATCCGTGTCAAATGTGGCAATACCGACAATTACGGCATAATGTTCTGGCTGATCAGTGTATATGAGATAAACATCAAAGTAATATAATACAGCTGCAAGGAAATTCACTTTCGTTGGACTAAAGTCTGCAGCATCATTTGACAGAATGTGTCGAAATCGATGATCACTACGTAAATTACGAAGGCCCGATACATCGAGGAAATACGCCGATTTTCCCGATGTATCGACGGTATAATAACAATGTACACTACTGGCCATTAAAATTGTTACACCATGAAGATGACGTGCTACAGACGCGAAATTTAACCGACAGGAACGTTGTTCTGATGCCTCGTGTAAGGAGGAGAAATGCGTCCCACTATGTTTCTTACTTTGATAAAGGTGGGATTCCAGCCTTTTGCGATTGCGGTTCATCGTATCACGACATTGCTGCTCGCGTTGGTCGAGATCCACTGACTGCTAGCAGAATATGGAATCGGTGGTTTCAGGAGGGTAATACGGAACGCCGTGCTCGATCCCAACGGCCTCGTTTCACCAGCAGTCGAGATGACAGGCATCTTATCCGCATGGCTGTAACGGATCGTGCAGCCACGTCTCGATCCCTGAGTCAACACATAGGAACGTTTGCAAGACAACAACCATCTGCACGAAAAGTTCGACGACGTTTGCAGCAGCATGGACTATCCTGCACGGAAAGTTCGACGACGTTTGCAGCAGCATGGACTATCAGCTGGGAGACCGTGGCTGCTGTTACCCTTGACGCTGCATCACAAGACAGGAGCGCCTGCGATGGTGTACTCAACGACAAACCTGGGTGCACGAATGGCAAAACGTCATTTTTTCGGATGAATCCAGGTTCTGTTTACAGCATCATGATGGTCGCATCCGTGTTCGGCGACATCGCAGTGAACGCACATTGGAAGCGTGTATTCGTCATCGTCATACTGGCTTATCGCCCTGCGTGATGGTATGGGGTGCCATTGGTTACACGTCTCGGTCACCTCTTGTTCGCATTGACGGCACTTTGAACGGTGGACGTTACGTTTCAGATGTGTTACGACCCGTGGCCCTAGCCTTCATTCGATCCCTGCGAAACGCTACATTTCAGCAGGATAATGCACGACCGCATGTTGCAGGTCCTGTACGGGCCTTTCTGGACACAGAAAATGTTCGACTACTGCCCTGGTCAGCACATTCTCCAAATTTCTCACCAACTGCAAACGCCTGGTTAATGGTGGCCGAGCAACTGGCTCGTCATAATACGCCAGTCACTACTGTTGATGAACTGTGGTATGGTGTTGAAGCTGCATAGGCAGCTGTACCTGTACACGCCATCCAAGCTCTGTTTGACTCAATGCTCTGGTGTATAAAGGCCGTTATTACGTCTAGAGTTGGTTGTTCTGGGTACTGATTTCTCAGGATCTACGCACCCAAATTGCGTGAAAATGTAATGACATGTTAGTTCTAGTATAATATATTTGTCCAATGAATACCCGTTTATCGTCTGCATTTCTTCTTGGTGTAGCAATTTTAATCGCCAGTAGTGTAGATATATCGTTTTTCTTGTCCAAAGATCCGTATTTCCGATATATCGTAGCCATCTAGAATCACTGGCACTAAAAGGGGTGTTGTTGCTATAAGATGTACTGTTCTAGACATTGATAAACGTTTATGTCCGTAACGGGACGAGACGTGATTGCCCCAACGTCTTGGCGCGGCATCGATCCTGCACCCCTGGGGTAGGGCCGCCGCGGCGCGCTCGGAGGCGTGGTCGGTTGCCAGGCAACCAGCAGCCGGCACCGCCGGCGGACGTCACGGCGTGCGTCCTGCAGCCACCCTAACGATCTGCAGGTGAACTCTGGCCGAGGCGGGGCCGGAGCAGTCTTCCCGGTTACGCACGCTCCACCCCACTTCCCCCCTCCCCCTCCCCCTCAACAACTGAATGCTTGTAGGTCGTCAGGTCACTGCGCTGCAGGGTTTAATTAACCAGACTACTGTGGCCTAGACGGTTTATGAGCAATTTTATTTAATTGTTGTTATTACAGAAAAGGCTAAGCCGAACTTAGGTTAGTCCTGGACAGAAGAAAGTTGAGTGACAGTGAGCTAGCCACTTTCGGGAAAAGTTCGGCAAGAGAAAAGCCATACCAGCTTTCAGCAGCGAAGTTCAAATGCTGCCGTCAGTACTGACTGAACCCAAAGACGCCTACAAACGCGGCGACACACAGAAGTAAACAAATTAACGTGGCTGACGTACGGAGCAGCATCTCCATGCCCACTTCAGTTGTCAGGAATCGTATCTGGCCGTAAGAATTGTATTGTTTATGTATTTAGTTACACTAGTGCAAGTGCTTGACAACATTTGAATATTGCTTATCAAATTAGACTATCTAAATATTTATGACATCATTTTAAAGTGGTTTCCTGCCAATACTGAATCTTAAACTGAGTTTAACAGTGTTAATCTTTTTTTATTTCTGGTCTTGAAACTCCCTGGCAGGTTAAAACTGTGTGCCGGACCGAGACTCGAACGCGGGACGTGTGAGGATGGGTCGTGAGTCGTGCTCAGTCGGCAGAGCACTTTCCCGCGAAAGGCAAGTTCGAGTCTCGGTCGGGCACACAGTTTTAATCTGCCAGGAAGTTTCATATCAGCGCACACTCCGCTGCAGAGTGAAAATCTCACTCTGGATTTTTGGTTTTGATTATCACCTATACGCTACTGTACATGTAATTTTCCTATGCTGTATTTTTCTATTCGCAAATCAGTTTATCTTTCTTGTCACAGAACAAGAGCCACATGTTTTCGTTATGTTGAGTCCGTTTTAACTAATTTTGCTATTGTGTTCGTTACCTGCTGCTGTTAAAACCATTAACAACAGCAACAGCTACAGCTACTGTTACCTATATTACTGTGTAACTGTATTGCAGCAGCTACCAAATCTTGTGTAACAAATACCGATATCCAACTTCTACTAAGATTACTTCTGGTAAAGCTTAGGTCGCTGATGCACAAAGCACAGCTAAGTAATATGCTGTCTTGCATAATTACCATAATTATTCTCGTTTGTCTTCACTATAAATTCTCTCTCTCCCCCCCCCCCCCCTCTCTCTCTCTCTCTCTCTCTCTCTCTCTCTCTCTCTCTCTCTCTCACACACACACACACACAGAGCAGCTGCCCACAAGCTAGGAGGCGATAGCGTGCTTACGCTCCCAACATGTTCCAGTCCCCCCCGTAAAAGGGCCAAGTTATATTATATTGTCTTCCCAGACAACATGTTACTAAAAGTGTTTATATTTTTGCACATATCCATTTTCAATACAGTAGCATAACTCTAATGCAGTAGCGTGTCTCTAAAATGGCGAAGATTACAGACAATTGCAGGGTATGTTGAACGCAGGATACTTTCGAGTTGCTAGCGTACGTGGACGATCCTGTGCTTGACCGGCTGCAGAGACCATTCCAGCGAAGTGAAGGCGCCCTTCACGTGACAACAAACCGGACACGGTTACCAAGTCAGTAGTACGAGGTGCATTTAAGTTCTAAGGCCTCCGATTTTTTTTCTAATTAACTACTCACCCGAAATCGATGAAACTGGCGTTACTTCTCGACGTAATCGCCCTGCAGACGTACACATTTTTCACAACGCTGACGCCATGAATCCATGGCAGCGGCGAAGGCTTCTTTAGGAGTCTGTTTTGACCACTGGAAAATCGCTGAGGCAATAGCAGAACGGTTGGTGAATGTGCGGCCACGGAGAGTGTCTTTCATTGTTGGAAAAAGCCAAAAGTCACTAGGAGCCATGTCAGGTGAGGAGGGAGCATGAGGAATCACTTCAAAGTTGTTATCACAAAGAAACTGTTGCGTAACGTTAGCTCGATGTGCGGGTGCGTTGTCTTGGTGAAACAGCACACGCGCAGCCCTTCCCGGACGTTTTTGTTGCAGTGCAGGAAGGAATTTGTTGTTCAAAACATTTTCGTAGGATGCACCTGTTACCGTAGTGCCCTTTGGAACGCAGTGGGTAAGGATTACGCCCTCGCTGTCCCATGTCCCAGAACATGGACACCATCATTTTTTCAGCACTGGCGGTTACCCGAAATTTGTTTGGTGGCGGTGAATCTGTGTGCTTCCATTGAGCTGACTGGCGCTTTGTTTCTGGATTGAAAAATGGCATCCACGTCTCATCCATTGTCACAACCGACGAAAAGAAAGTCCCATTCGTGCTGTCGTTACGCGTCAACATTGCTCGGCAACATGCCACACGGGCAGCCGTGTGGTCGTCCGTCAGCATTCGTGGCACCCACCTGGATGACACTTTTAGCATTTTCAGGTCGTCATGCAGGATTGTGTGCACAGAACCCACAGGAATGCCAACTCTGGAGGCGATCTGTTCAACAGTCATTCGGCGATCCCCCAAAACAATTCTCTCCACTTTCTCGATCGTGTCGTCAGACCGGCTTGTGCGAGCCCGAGGTTGTTTCGGTTTGTTGTCACACGATGTTCTGCCTTCATTAAACTGTCGCACCCACGAACAAATTCAGAAAACGAATGATTGCACGCTGTTCGAGTAAGGAAAACGTCGCCATTTTAAGTATTTAGAACAGTTCTCATTCTCGCCGCTGGCGGTAAAATTCCATCTGCCGTACGGCGCTGCCATCTCTGGAACTATTGACAATGAACGCGGCCTCATTTTAAAACAATGCGCATGTTTCTATCTCTTTCCAGTCCGGAGAAAAAAAAATCAGAGGCCTTAGAACTTGAATGCACCTCGTACGTCACAGATTAACACTTTCGCTGCAGTATCGGTGCAGGCGCACAACTCTCCAGTGCGGCCCGGTAACGTGCGAGTGCGGGCCCGTCTGTAACACTCCGAAACGGCAGGCACCGCTCGGAGCCGACGCTCCTAAGCACACCTGAGCTACAGGCTGACGTCAAGACCTCTTAAGATCAGTAGGATCACGTTCTATACTGACTTAATGATGACACCGTAGACGCATTACTTCAAATACGCTTCGACTGGATTGTGGGCATGTTTTGAAGTCTGTTTACTGTCTGACATCTATAGGGGTCACAGGCATCATTCAAATGTTCGTGATTTGTTCATAATGTGACAAAAAATACAATTCAAACAGCAACAAATCCACTGCATTCAGGAAACATTTGGATTCGATGTATATCTTAATGCCATATTTATTACGTTTGCTTTTTATGTATCGTCTAAATGGCAATCTTCCCCTCCAAAGAATCATCGATTCATCTATCGATAAATCTCTTCCCGGGTAATACACTTGAGATATTCTCGTGTTAAAACGTACCTTATATAAACGGTCGTCTGGTTTCGGGTTTCCTGGAAGTGGATTTTTTGCAAAATGCAGAGAGCGTAATATGATCAGATATCGGTCTCGGCTTATACTAATCGCTATTCCTATATGCTCAAACAGTGGTTCTTTCGTCGAGTAGTCTTGTAATCGCGAATATTTAACGTTACCCATATGTAACGAAACACCCAGGAAAACTAGTAATTCGCCTATACTTCGAGGTTTCCATTTACAGATCCTAGATCCCTCTTTTTTTTTGTCTCAGCAAATATGTTGACTGTGTTATTGTTCGTTTCGTGAACTACAAGTTGAGCACTTCGTCTGTTACCAATAATCTGAAGAAATCTATAGGAGAATTGCCAGCAGGATGAATTTGCAAAACTTCTTCCTTGGTAAATGGGTGATACTGCATATTATGTGGTTCTTTATGCCAGGTCTCACCTGGATTATCTCCGTGTGACAGGTCGGGCTCTTTTTCGTCGTCGATTTCCACACAACCGTCGTGATCCGTATCGTCAGATTCGGAACTGTCACGAAACAGATTCTAAAGCTGTGCTTCCACGCTGTCATCACTCTGCCCTCTAAATGACAGTCTCCGTGGTATGCCTCGTCCTCACTACACGGAAAATCACTATCGTCTAGTACACTAAGTAACTTTTCCTCTGTCAGTTTGACACTTTTCCCGCTGCCGGCCGCGGTGGCCGTGCGGTTCTAGGCGCTCCAGTCCGGAGCCGCGCTGCTGCTACGGTCGCAGGTTCGAATCCTGCCTCGGACATGGGTGTGTGTGATGTCCTTAGGTTAGTTAGGTTTAAGTAGTTCTAAGTTCTAGGGGACTGATGACCACAGCAGTTGAGTTCTGTAGTGCTCAGAGCCATTTGAACCATTTTGAACTTTTCCTGCTCTCTTTCACATTGGAAGGTCCAGGCATCGGTACATTAGCCGCCGTTACGAATAATATACGTTCGATAACTGACCACACGAAACAAAAGTTTTACTCGCTTTGATGCTAGCTTAGACGCTGCAACTAGACTGAGTAATCCGATAGTGAGCGCGGACGCTTATATGCGTCAGCCGCACTGACTCGTGGCTTGTTGTGACGCTTACAAGCGTCAGCCGCAGCGAAAGTGTTAAACATCATCGTGGACTGCTGTCGCGTTGCAGTGCAATCGCCGTGACCGCTCCGTAACCGGTATACGATAGCCCTGCGCGCTGTTTGTTGCTCGGCCGGATCCTGTCGGCACGTCCGTCGGACGTCCCCCACCTTCCGATGCCGGCTTCAGGTGCGCGGAACGCGGCCATCGCGCCATCTGCGGGCCGGTGCGGCAACTACGAGCTGCGATGAGGCAGTGGGTCAGGAGTCAGGTGTGTGACGCAACGCCGCCAGCGAAAGCGAAGCGAAGCTCCGGGGGTCGGTCAGCCGTGGAGGAGATGTGCGCCGGAGCGGGCAGGCCGCACCAGCGCTCGGCGGTTACGCGTTTCGGCGGCGCCGCGGGGCACTTTCGCGGAAACGGCAGCAGTTGGCGTAGTGACCAGCGATGCCAGACACCGCGATTGTCACGGCCGATTTTGGGGGGTGTTGTGAGTGGAGCCACGTAAGCCTCAAGCGGGACTCCGAATGTTCCGACTATAGAGCACTGCTAGCAACTGAAAAGTAATCGGTACCGTATAATACGAGGGTGAGTCAAATGAATACCTAAAATATTTTTTAAATATTTATTGTGCAGAAGTAGTACAAAGCTGTATAACATTTCAACATCATATCCCCCACGCTCAGTGCAAGTCCTCCAGCGCTTACAAAGTGCATAAAATTCTTTTGGTAGACCGCGCAACCATTCATACACCGCGTGGCGTACCTCTTCATCAGAACGGAACTTCTTTCTTCCCTTTGCGTCTTTGAGTGGTCCAAACGTATGGAAATCACTTCGGGACAAGGTCTGGCGACATTCCTGCACTACCAGAAGGTGACGGACTTTTGGACATCGACATTGACAAAAGAGCTGAAGAACTGACTACGGCAATAACTCGAGCGGTGAAGGCTGCCGTACCTACTAGGAGGAAGGCCATAGCGGCCTCTCCGTCACCATGGTCAGCTGAACTGGAGGAGATGCGTCGGTCTGTCAGAAGGCTCAGGAGGCACTACCAGCGCAGTGTCGTCTGGCATGAGAGACAAAGATGGCTGCAATTGTACCGGGAAGCGAAAGAAAATTTCCACGAACACTTACGTGAAGTACGATCCAAAAGTTGGGAGCACTTTGTTCTAAACCAACTTGCTCTCGATCCTTGGGGAATTCCCTATAAGCTTGTCCGGGAAAAAATCCGCTCTCCGATGGAGCTCTCAACTGTCAGGCGGGGGGACGGGATGACAGAGTCCTGGCAGGAAACTGCCGAGGTTCTTCTCCAGTCCCTGCTGCCTGATGATACAGCGGATGGAGAGACAAATGAACAACGGCAGCTGCGAGAGCACTACAGAAGCAATGTATACGGAAATGATACGGCAGTCTACCCATTCTCTGAAGAGGAGGTAGCTGCCCACACAAAAACCCTGGAGATAGGGAAAGCTCCCGGGCCGGATGGCATTGTGGCGGAGGTGGTGCAATTCCTGGCTCCCCAGATAGTCGCTCCCCTAACTCAACTATATAACGAATGTCTGAGGCAGCAAAAGTTCCCCCAAATTTGGAAGAGGGCAAATGTAGTTATCATCAAAAAAGGAGCTGACAAAGGCCCAGCAGAAACAAAATCTTACCGGCCAATCTGCCTGCTTGATCTGCTTGGGAAGGTTCTGGAGAGACTGCTGGCTGACAGACTGGCGGCGCACCGAGTGCTGTGCGGGATGAGCAGCAGGCAATTCGGCTTTAGGCCGGGGCGTTCGGCATCTGATGCAATCG
Source organism: Schistocerca cancellata (assembly GCF_023864275.1). Classification (NCBI taxonomy): domain Eukaryota; kingdom Metazoa; phylum Arthropoda; class Insecta; order Orthoptera; family Acrididae; genus Schistocerca; species Schistocerca cancellata. Next base: position 96,267,568 of record NC_064628.1, on the reverse strand, counting down.
CCCTGGCGGCTGAGGTCTGTGGCTCTACCCCGTACAAGTATGTTGTCGGCATCATGGTGGACATAAGTGGCGCCTTCGACAACCTGTGGTGGCCTTCGCTCTTCTCCTGCTTACGGGAGAAGGAGTGTCCAGGGCTGCTATATGGGTGTCTGAGGAGCTATTGTGAGGATCGGGAGGTCTGGCTATCATCCCCTAGCAAAAGGGTAACAAAAATAATTACCAAGGGATGTCCCCAGGGCTCCGTACTAGGTCCCCTATTCTGGGACATCCACATGGAACCTTTACTAGATAAATTACAGCAAACTGATGAAGTGCTAGAGGTGATAGCCTACGCAGATGACCTCCTTCTACTGGTTGGCGGCCGAAGCCGAGAAGACATAGAGCCCAAAATAGAACGAGCAATAGATACACTACAACTTTGGTGCCGGAATACTAAGATGACAATTTCACCAACTAAATCAACATACCTCCTTCTAAAGGGACAACTAGTCAGAAATCCAACAGTCAGGATAGAGGGCTCACCTGTTCTTAGGCGACATGAGACTCGATACCTGGGCATCATCATTGATGAGAGGTGGTCATTTGGCAGACACATTGAAACCGTAACACAAAGAGCTTTACAAGTACTCAACAACCTCATCTCCATTGGACACAAACGCTTCCACCTCCCACCACATCTTATCAAATTACATCATAACAGCATACTCACCTCCATAGTGGGTTACGGTTCAGGAGTCTGGGCACACAGGCTCACGAGGGTGGTGCCCGCCATGACAGTGAGAAGAGTGCAGAGGAATATGATTATGAGATCAATGGGGGCTTACAGGACCACACCGGGAGGAGCCCTGTTAGTCATAATGGGACTCTGCCCACTGGATATCAAAATTCGGGAGCAGGCCGCCTGGTATTGGGCAAAAAAGGGGAACTTGGATAAAATAGAGGAAATTCTAGGGAGTAGGACTGAAAACAAAGTAGAGATCAGGTTAAGAGGGGAACAGCTATGGCAACTTTCATGGGAAATGAAGAAACAGGGCGCAGGACTTTTGACTTACTACCAGATGTTAAGGAAAGAATAAAAATGACATATTTCGAACCAACCAGGGGACTCATCCATTTTCTCACTGGACATGGACCCTATTCGACATATCTCTGTCGATTTGGGAAAAAGGAACACCTGCGTGTGACTGTGGTGCTCCGGAAGGCACTCCTGACCATGTGGTCTACGAGTGCCCACTCTTCAATGATGTGGCCTCAGAGTTACGCGAACAACTACCTCATCACAATATATATAGACTGCTAAGACATCAAGACACCTTTCAGATCATTAACAAACTGGCTAACGCGGTATCACAGAAAGTCTTAAGGGACTACCTGAATGAACCAAATTAGCTCACGGTTAGAGACCTATTAAAACACTGATAAAGACAGCACCCTATTCCCAATCCGCCCGGGTACGGAAAGGTCGACTCTTCAGTCTAGAATCCGCCGAGCCCCGGGATTAGGGGGAGTGGGGTGCAACCCCACCTATCTAGACAATGCACCCGATTGTGACATTAGGTTAAGTTTAGTTGTAGGACCTAGACATAGATACTTCTTTTAGGAACCTGCAGCGACCAACTCCATGGCCTGCCCAGTGTCAGGGGCACGCTCATTGGGGTTAGCTCAATGAGCAGGGCCTAATAGTAGGTTTATATTAGTAGCTGACACCCTTGTAACGCTGCAGGCTTAGTGACTAGTATATAGTTAGTTAGGTCACCACTTAGTTTTAATCAACATACTAATTGCCCATTGTAGTTTTCATGTACTTTGCTACTTACTAACTAGTTACTAACTTAAATTTAGAAAAGCTGCACTTGTATAAATGTATGAGATCTCTGGCCCACTAATTAAATAAGGCAGTGGGCTACACTGTATAATTAATATGATATGGAAATAAAGTTAAGAAAAAAGGTCTGGTGACTATGGTGGATGAAAAATGGTTCAAATGGCTCTGATCACTATGAGACTTAACATCTGAGATCATCAGTCCCCTGGATTTAGAACTACTTCAGCCTAACTAACCTAAGGACATCACACACATCTATGCCCGAAGCACGATTCGAACCTGCGACCACAGCAGCAGCAGCGCGGTTCCGGACCGAAGCGCCTAGAACCGCTCGGCCACCGCGGCCGGCAGGGGGTGTCATGAGCGGCGTCACGTAAACCTCAAGCGGGACTCTGAACGTTCCGACTTTAGAGCACTGCTAGCAACTGAAAAGTAATGCGTATAATACCTTCAAGAATGGTCGAGTACATGAGAGTTACGAAATAAATTTCTGAACCTGGCGATGACCTATCCAAAAATATTACAGTACGATTCGCCGTGATATCGCGATCAGATGATGAAGTAAAGGGACACCTAAGCGCATGTCCGAGCATGATGGTGAAATATTGTCAAAATCATGGAACATAAAATGCTGTTGTTGTTTTCAGTCTTGAGACTGGTTTGATGCAGCTCTCCATGCTACTCTATCCTGTGCAAGCTACTTCATCTCCCAGTACCTACTGCAATCTACATCCTTCTGAATCTGCTTGGTGTATTCATCTCTTGGTCTCCCTCTGCGGTTTTTACCCTCCTCGCTGCCCTCCAATACTAAATTGGTGATCTCTTGATGCCTCAGAACATCTTCTACCAACCGATCCCTTCCTCTAGTCAAGTCGTGCCACAAATCCTCTTCTCCCCAATTCTGTTCAATACCTTCTCATTACTTATGTGATATACCCACCTAATCTTCAGCATTCTTCTGTAGCACCACGTTTCGAAAGCTTCTATTCTCTTGTTGTCCAAACTATTTATCGTCAATGTTTCACTTCCATACATCACTACACTCTATACATACTCTCAGAAACGACTTCTTGACACTTAAATCTATACTCGATGTTAGCAAATTTCTCTTCTTGAGAAACGCTTTCCTTGCCATTGCCAGTCTACATTTTATATCCTCTCTACTTCGACCATCATCAGTTATTTTGCTCCCCAAATAGCAAAACTCCTTTACTAATTTAAGTGTCTCATTTCCTAATCTAATACCCTCAACATCACCCGACTTAATTCGACTACATTCCATTATCCTCGTTTTGCTTTTGTTGATGTTCATCTTATATCCTCCTTTCAAGACACTGTCCATTCCGTTCAACTGCTCTTCCAAGTCCTTTGCTGTCTCTGACAGAATTACAATGTCATCGGCGAACCTCAAAGTTTTTGTTTCTTCTCCATGGATTTTAATACCTACTCCGAACTTTTCTTTTGTTTCCTTTACTGCTTGCTCAATATACAGATTGAAGAACATTGGGGAGAGGCTTTTACCCTGTCTCACTCCCTTCCCAACCACTGCTTCCCTTTCGTGGCCCTCGACTCTTATAACTGCCATGTGGTTTCTGTATAAATTGTAAATAGCCTTTCGGTCCCTGTATTTTACCCCTGCCACCTTCAGAATTTGAAAGACAGTATTCCAGTCAACATTGTCAAAAGCTTTCTCTAAGTCTACAAATTCTAGAAACGTAGGTTTGCCTTTCCTTAATCTTTCTTCTAAGATATGTCGTAAGGTCAGTATTGCCTCACGTGTTCCAACATTTCTACGGAATCCAAACTGATCTTCCCCGAGGTCGGCCTCTACCAGTTTTTCCATTCGTCTGTAAATAATTCGTATTAGTATTTTGCAGTCGTGACTTACTAAACTGAGAGTTCGGTAATTGTCACATCTGTCAACACCTGCTTTCTTTGGGATTGGAATTATTATATTCTTCTTGAAGTCTGAGGGTATTTCGTCTGTCTCATACATCTTGCTCACCAGATGGTAGAGTATTGTCAGGACTGGCTCTCCCAAGGCCGTCAGTAGTTCTAATGGAATGTTATCTACTCCCGGGGCCTTGTTTCAACTCAGATCTTTCAGTGCTCTGTCAAACTCTTCACGCAGTATCGGATCTCCCATTTCATCTTCATCTACATCCTCTTCCATTTCCATAATATTGTCCTCAAGTACATGGCCCTTGTATAGGCCCTCTATATACTCCTTCCACCGTTCTGCTTTCCCTTCTTTTCTTAAAACTGGGTTTCCATCTGAGCTGTTGACATTCATGCAAGTGGTTCTCTTTTCTCCAAAGGTCTCTGTAATTTTCCTGTAGGCAGTATCTATCTTACCCCTAGTGAGATAAGCCTCTACATCCTTACATTTGTCCTCTAGCCATGCCTGCTTAGCCATTTTGCACTTCCTGTCGATCTCATTTTTGAGACGTTTGTATTCCTTTTTGCCTGCTTTATTTACTGCATTATTGTATTTCCTCATTTCATCAATTAAATTCAATATCTCTTCTGTTACCCAAGGATTTCTACTAGCCCTCGTCTTTTTACCTAGTTGATCCTCTGCTGCCTTCACTACTTCATCTCTCAGGGCTACCCATTCTTCTTCTACTGTATTTCTTTCCCGCATTCGTGTCAATTATTCCCTTATGCTCTCCCTGAAACAACCTCTTGTTTAGTCAGTTTATCCAGGTCCCATCTCCTTAAATTCTCACCTTGTTGCAGTTTTTTCAGTTTCAATCTACAGTTCATAACCAGTAGATTGTGGATAGAGTCCACATCTGCCCCTGGAAATGTCTTACAATTTAAAACGGTTTTCTTTGCAGAGAGATCTATTTACGAAATTTCAATCACTAACTTTCTCTTCCGAATGCGTAAATATTTTGTTGACTCCCACCTACCTAGGGAGAAATGATCATAATAAAATAAGTGAATTCAGAGCTCGAACGGAAAGATTTAGGTTCCTTTTTCCCAAGCGCCATTTGAGAGTGGAATGGGAGAGAAGTAGTTTAAAGATGGTTCGATGAACCCTCTGCCAGGCACTTAAGTGTGAATTCCAGAGTAACCGTGTAGATTTGGATATAGCGCCAGTAACAGGAGAGAAGTGCAGACCACGGACCACCTCCTCGACGCCTGTTGTGTGGGTACTTTACAGTCTCTTCCTCGGTCCCTGGAGAGTGTCTCGCAAGGGCAGGCTTCTCCAGCCGCCGGAAGGAGGAGCAGCTGTGGCCATGCGTGACGCAACGCCGCACAGCATGGCGCCGCATTGTCGTTTTTGTGGAAGCGCGCCGCGCGTCTGGCGTAAACCGAACCGTCACGCGCGAAGCCCAGACAAATGAAAGCCGTAAACGTCGCCGCGAATCTTAACGCTGTAACTGTTCCCTTTGTCTGCGGTGGAGTGCCACCCGCCGTGCTGCGTACGAGTTGGATGACCGTTTGCAGTAAACAAAACTCACGTTTATGTACACCGAAGAGACGTAAAAACAGTTATCGATGTCAATCACTTTTATTATATCCCACGATTCGTTTCGAGGCCTTACACCCTCATCTTCAGGTGCATCGCTCGATTGCGTTACAGTATTAGTTGATGGGTGTAACCAGTACACGTTTCATTTCATTACGGATGAGGTATAACTGTCACTTGTTGATGTAATATAGTAGCACTGGAATTAAAAATTTATAACGATGAGAAAGGTTCTTACAAGATGGTCCAGCAGAAAGAACCGTAAGGGGCGTCATAAATACACGTTTTCGTCTTCAGATCGCACACAAAATGCGAAATATCTTATTTGTCGTGGAATACAACACAAAACAAATTGGTCATATCCACAAAGCAGTTTATGTAACGTAATGCAGTGATTTACCTGAAGATGAGGGTGCTAGATCTAGAACGCAGTTTTATCATTTTTGTCAAAACAGCCCTAATATCCAAACCTGAGCCCAACAGTGACGACAAAGTCAGACTTTTCAGACTACCAATCTTTGTCAGCCGAGATGCAAAGCCATATTGTTTCTTATTTTAAAGTGAAAACGGCGGTTGTATTTAATGACACTTTGCCATTGTCAGATACGCTCGTTACATCATTTCTCTGGTGTTGGTTGCATAACTAAGTGAATAAGATGAAATTAGTACCTATTTTTGTGGAGTGACGTGTCTTTTGATCCCACTTGGTAGTCGGCGTTATACAAAAATATCTTTTTTAAGACATGATTTCTCTTTCGTTATGTTGGAAATAATGATGCCGCTAACAAATATTTAAGAATTTTCATTGTTGGGAGCATGAACATTAATAGTTGTTTGGTCTGACTTCGTTTAGTTCATTGTTTGACGCTGATGTGAGGGGTTACAAATGCTGTTTGTGGTAGTGCAATAAAAATGTCAGAAATGACACTTGTGAACTAAATAACCTGGAGCATGTTCGTGAAGTAATTTGCATGATATGGAATGATAATGATAGTAAAGAACTAAATAGTGACAATGAATCACAATAATCATAAAATGATAATCTTTTAGAGGTAGAAGAAGAAATAGCATCTGAAACAGGAAATAGTGTTGATGCCAGTGGCCGATTCTCCGGCAAGGTCCCGACAGTCACAGAGGGCGGGCCTATTAGTTATAGGGAGCTCCAACGTTAGGCGGGTTATGGAGCCCCTCAGGAAAATAGCGGGTAGGTCGGGGAAGAATGCCAGTGTGCACTCGGTGTGCTTGCCGGGGGGTCTCGTCCGTAATGTGGAGGAGGCCCTTCCGGCAGCTATTGAACGCACTGGGTGTGACCGGCTGCAGATAGTAGCACATGTCGGAACGAATGACGCCTGCCGCTTGGGTTCTGAGGCCATCCTTGGTTCCTTCCGGCGGCTGGCTGATTTGGTGAAGACAACCAGCATCGCACGCGGAGTGCAAGCTGAGCTTAATATCTGCAGCATAGTGCCCAGAGTCGATCGCGGTCCTCTGGTTTGGAGCCGTGTGGAGGGTCTAAACCAGAGGCTCAGACGACTCTGCGACTATAATGGTTGCAAATTCATCGACCTCCGTTATTGGGTGGAGAACTGTAGGGCCCCCCTAGACAGGTCAGGCGTGCACTACACACCGGAAGCAGCTACTAGGGTAGCAGAGTACGTGTGGCGTGCACACGGGGGTTTTTTAGGTTAGAGGGACCCCCCCTTGGGCGAAACGATAAAATACCTGACGGCTTACCAGAGAGGACATTATCATCGTTGATAAAGAACGTCCGTCCTCAGAGACCAAAAACAGGAAAAGTTAACGTAATGTTGGTAAACTGCAGGAGTATCCAGGGCAAGGTTCCTGAATTAGTATCTCTTATTGAAGGAAATAGTGCGCATATAGTATTAGGAACGGAAAGTTGGTTAAAACCGGAAGTGAACAGTAACGAAATCCTAGACACAGAATGGAATATATACCGCAAGGATAGGATAAACGCCAATGGTGGAGGAGTATTTATAGCAGTAAAGAATTCAATAATATCCAGTGAAGTTATTAGCGAATGCGAATGTGAAATAATCTGGGTTAAGCTAAGTATCAAGGGTGGGTCAGATATGATAGTCGGATGCTTCTATAGACCACCTGCATCAGCAACCGTAGTAGTTGAGCGCCTCAGAGAGAACCTGCAGAACGTCGTGAAGAAGTTTCGTGATCATACTATTGTAATAGGGGGAGACTTCAATCTACCAGGTATAGAATGGGATAGTCACACAATCAGAACTGGAGCCAGGGACAGAGACTCTTGTGACATTATCCTGACTGCCTTATCCGAGAATTACTTCGAGCAGATAGTTAGAGAACCAACTCGTGAAGCTAACGTTTTAGACCTCATAGCAACAAATAGACCGGAACTTTTCGACTCCGTGAATGTAGAAGAGGGTATCAGTGATCATAAGTCAGTGGTTGCATCAATGACTACAAGTGTAATAAGAAATGCCAAGAAAGGAAGGAAAATATATTTGCTTAACAAGAGTGATAGGGCACAAATCGCAGAATATCTGAGTGACCACCATCAAACGTTCATTTCTGAGGAAGAGGATGTGGAACAAAAATGGAAAAAATTCAGAAACATCGTCCAGTACGCCTTAGATAAGTTCGTACCGACTAAGGTCCAAAGCGAGGGGAAAGATCCACCGTGGTATAACAATCATGTACGAAAGGTACTACGGAAACAAAGAAAGCTTCATCATAGGTTTAAGAGTAGTCGAATCATAGCTGATAAGGAAAAGCTGAACGAAGCGAAAAAGAGCGTAAAGAGAGCAATGAGAGAAGCATTCAACGAATTCGAACATAAAACATTGGCAAACAATCTAAACAAGAACCCTAAAAAGTTTTGGTCATATGTAAAATCGGTAAGCGGATCTAAATCCCCTATTCAGTCACTCGTTGACCACGATGGCACCGAAACAGAGGACGACCGAAGAAAGGCAGAAATACTGAATTCAGTGTTCCGAAACTGTTTCACTGCGGAAAATCGTAACACGGTCCCTGACTTCAGCCGTCGCACGGACGCCAAAATGGAAAATATTGAAATAAACGATATCGGAATTGAAAAACAACTGCTATCACTTAGTAGCGGAAAAGCATCCGGACCAGACGAGATACCCTTAAGATTCTACAGTGATTATGCTAAAGAACTTGCCCCCTTTCTATCAGCAATTTATCGTAGATCGCTGGAAGAACGTAAAGTACCTAGCGACTGGAAGAAAGCGCAGGTCGTTCCCATTTTCAAGAAGGGTCATAAATCAGATGCGAATAATTATAGGCCTATTTCGCTTACGTCAATCTGTTGTAGAATAATGGAACATGTTTTGTGTTCTCGTATTATGACGTTCTTAGATAATACAAATCTCCTTCATCATAACCAACATGGATTCCGCAAACAGAGATCATGTGAAACTCAGCTCGCCCTATTTGCCCAAGAAATTCACAGTGCCGTAGACACTGGCGAGCAGATTGATGCCGTATTCCTGGACTTCAGGAAGGCATTTGATACGGTTCCGCACTTACGTTTAGTGAAAAAAATACGAGCTTACGGAATATCGGACCAGGTTTGTGATTGGATTCAGGATTTCCTAGAAGAAAGAACACAACATGTCATTCTTAACGGTTCAAAATCTGCAGATGTAGAGGTAATTTCGGGAGTACCGCAAGGAAGCGTGATAGGACCTTTATTGTTTACAATATACATAAATGACTTAGTTGACAACATCGGTAGCTCCGTGAGGCTATTTGCAGATGACACGGTTGTCTACAAGAAAGTAGCAACATCAGAAGACTCGTACGTACTCCAGGAAGACCTGCAGAGGATTAATGCATGGTGCGACAGCTGGCAGCTTTCCCTAAACGTAGATAAATGTAATATAATGCGCATACATAGGGGCAGAAATCCATTCCAGTACGATTATGCCATAGGTGGTAAATCATTGGAAGCGGTAACGACCGTAAAATACTTAGGAGTTACTATCCGGAGCGATCTGAAGTGGAATGATCACATAAAACAAATAGTGGGAAAAGCAGGCGCCAGGTTGAGATTCATAGGAAGAATTCTAAGAAAATGTGACTCATCGACGAAAGAAGTAGCTTACAAAACGCTTGTTCGTCCGATTCTTGAGTATTGCTCATCAGTATGGGACCCTTACCAAGTTGGATTAATAGAAGAGATAGACATGATCCAGCGAAAAGCAGCGCGATTCGTCATGGGGACATTTAGTCAGCGCGAGAGCGTTACGGAGATGCTGAACAAGCTCCAGTGGCGGACACTTCAAGAAAGGCGTTACGCAATACGGAGAGGTTTATTATCGAAATTACGAGAGAGCACATTCCGGGAAGAGATGGGCAACATATTACTACCGCCCACATATATCTCGCGTAATGATCACAACGAAAAGATCCGAGAAATTAGAGCAAATACGGAGACTTACAAGCAGTCGTTCTTCCCACGCACAATTCGTGAATGGAACAGGGAAGGGGGGATCAGATAGTGGTACAATAAGTACCCTCCGCCACACACCGTAAGGTGGCTCGCGGAGTATAGATGTAGATGTAGATGTACACTGAAGAGCCAAAGAAACTGGTACTCCTGTCTATTATCGTGAAGGGTCCCCGCGAGCACGCAGAAGTGCCACAATACGACGTGGCATTGACTCGACTAATGTCCGGCGTAGTGCTGAGACGATGAAACCTGCAGGGCTGTCCATAAATCGTAAGAGTACGAGGCGGTGGAGATCTTTTCTGAACAGCACGCTGCAAGTCTCACTAATGTTCATGTCTGGAGAGTTTGATGGCCAAACTCAGGAGAGTGTTACTGGAGCCACTCTGTAGCAATTCTGGTTGTGTGGGGTGTCGCATTGTACCTCTGGAATTGTTCAAGTCCGTCGAAATGCCAATGGACATGAACAGACGCAGTGATCAAACAGGATGCTTACGTACGTGTCACCTGTCAGAGTCGTATGTATACGTATCAGGGGTTCCATATCGCTCCAACTGCACACGCTCCACACCATTACAAAGCCTCCACTAGCTTCAACAGTCCCCTGCTGATATGCAGGGTCAATGGATTCATGAGGTTGTCTCCATTCCCGTACACGTCCATCCGCTCGATACAATTTGAAACAAGACTCATCCGACTAGGCAACATGTTTCCAGTCATCAACAGTCAAATGTCGGTGATAACGGGCCCAGGCAAGGCGTAAAGCTTTGTGTCGTGCCTTCATCAAGGATGCACGAGTGGACCTTAGGCTCCGAAAGCCCATATCGATGACGTTTCGTTGAATGATTCGCATGCTGACACTTGTTGATGGCCCAGCACTGAAATCTGCAACAATTTGCAGGAGGGATGCACTTCAGCCACTCTGAACGATTCTCTCCTATCGTCGTTGGTCCCGTTCCTGCAGGATGTTTTTCCGGCCGCAGCTATTTCCGAGAGTTGATATTTAACCTCATTCGTGATATTCACGGTACACTCGTGAAATGGTCGTACGGGAAAATCCCCACTTCATCGCTACCTCGGAGATGCTGTGTACCATCGCTCGTGCGCCGACTATCACACCAAGTTCAAACTCAATTAAATCTTGATAACCTGCAATTGTAGCAACAGTGACCACTGCAACAACTGCGCCAGACACTCGTCTCATATAGGCGTTGTCCTAGCTTCAGTGTTTCGAAGTGGTTTTCAGCAGTTACCTATATTCATCAGAGATGTCTTCACATTGTCAACCAATGCAGGTGTAATTGCGGTCTTCATTCACATCTCACAGTATATGAAAACTTGTTTCTTTCCGAAGTAGTTGTCCCTTGTTGTTTATGATGTCACAACCTGCTAAGTATGGGGTTAAAGTATAGGCTTTGGTTGATGCCGAATCAAATTATGCACTGAAGTTAAAAGTATTTACTGGAAAAGAAAGAAATGCTCTAGAAAAAAGAGCAGGAAGAGTAGTGTTGGGTCGAACTATCTTAGTGGAGGTTGTGGCATCGCCACTGATAATTTCTTTTACTTCTCTTCCACTTGCAACTGAACTATGCAAGAGAAATGTGACCCTTTGTGGAACAGTGAGGAAGAAAAGCAAGAAATACCTAACGCTTTGTTGCCTAACCCTACAAAGAAGCTAATGTCATCTGTCTTCGTTTTTGATAACGAAGTTTGCTTGGTACACTATGTCCCGAAGAACAATAGTGCTCTGATTTTGCTCAGCACCGAGCATCCTGACATGAATGTAGGTAGTCATACTGAAAGCTGCACAGCTAAAGGGGGTGCAGATAAAAATGGTCAAAGAATATTCTGTGAAAACAACCACAAGATGATGGCCGTAGGCCCTATTCCACAACTTCGCCGACGTAAGGTGTTTGAATGCTTATATGTTAATGCAACACAAAAAAAAAATCAGCATCTTCCATGTAGTTCTACAATTGGGAGCAGAAATTTTCTGCTGGATATTGGCAAGGAGTGAATTATACCGCAAGTCCAACGATAGCTTGAGAGACCCATAGGTCTTACGAAGATGATAACTGCGATGAAAAACCTTGTTACGTAAACAGGGCCTAAGGGACTAGAGGATAGTGAACCTCCTGCACCCGTACACCTTTAAAAAGCAGCCGGTGTCAGCTGTGTCCAAGAAAGTTTGACAGAAAGTGTAGTGCATCCTACGAGATGTGTAAGAAACGTACATGCACGAAACACCTGAAGAAAATTGCACCATGGCATTGCGACATTGGCGGGATAGTAGTCACCGAGGTAATTCAATGTGCTTCGGCACCATAATGATGCCCTTGACGCTTTGATAGCCGACGCTGCATGCGCTGCCTCGAAGAGTTGTGTTCAAGGCTGCAGAAACTCGCGACGTAACTACTAGATGTCAAACATGACAGCACAAATAACCGGCTGGAAACCAACGCTCTCTGGGCGTCGGGTTTTGTTTATAGCTGCAGTCAGAGGTGTAGAACGTGATCCTCCGTTGTGGAAGCTATTCTTCTTCTCCTCGTACTTCTCTCTCTCTCTCTCTCTCTCTCTCTCTCTCTCTCTCTCTCTCTCTGTGTGTGTGTGTGTGTGTGTGTGTGTGTGTGTGTGTGTGTTGGCGATAGGAGTGAATTTATTTTCTTTGTATGATAGATGGGAAATACCAAAGGCCTATGTGACGAATAATACCTTCGATATAATCATGTGTACGTTGCGCTGCTTTTAAGCGAAGCGAAGTGGTTAATTTGCAGCTGATGTTTCAGGTTGCTAGTAATTTTTCTCGACGTAAAAATGTGGAACTCATTACTATTATACTGTTGCGTAATACGAATGTTTTTTGATTCATTAAAATTAGCATTCTGCCGTCCGGCGACACCACAGTGGTGTCGTGCACGAAATAGCGGTCAACGGCCGGCGACAGCACTTTAGTATCTTTTGCACTTTGTTGTTTTGTTTAGGTAACAGTAAGTTACACACGTCAAGTTTTTTGTTTTTATAATTACTTGTGCCTTTTCATCATGGCAGACGAAATAGACGATACGATTATTTACGATGAATGCGCGGACGTCTTGTCTGACGTTGCGGACGACTTGGCCGATTTGGAAGAAGACATTGGATATAAAAAAATGAAAGTGAAGCAGAGTCGTCTGAAGGTAGTGAAATACGTCCAAGAAGAATCCGGCGAACGCTACGGTTGCCAACTGATTCGGATGAATCAAACGAAGACGACGTTGCACAGTGGTCATACTTTGATTTACCGAGGACCAGTAATAAATTTGAAGAATCTCCGGGTCCAAACATATTTCCCAAAGAAACACGGAGCGTCGAGGATATCGTAGAATTATATATTGGGAACGATATATTTGAGTATATTAGCAACGAAACCAACAAGTACTACAGTCAAAATTGAAATAGAAGTAAACTGGATTAAAAAAATGTCACATTTATCGACGTTACTGGAGCCGAACGTAGAAAAAAGGTTTGGGCTTGCTATCCTTACGGGAATAAAAAAAAAAGCAAGGATCGATGGTTATTGGTCAACGAATCCGTTGATACACACACGGATATTTCGCAAAACGATGTTCCGCAACCGATTCAGACAAATATTGTCATTTTTACATTTTTCCGACAGCAACAATAAACCGGATAATGCCGACCGGCTTTCCAAAGTGCAATTAGTAATTTATTGTTTTTCCAAAACGTTTAAATAAACAAATATTTGAAAGATTTATTTTGTATTTATGTATGAATATCTTAGAAATTTCATGAAAGTAGATGAACAGGGTTGAAAACTTATGAGAAATAACGATGAGATTAGTAAAACTTAACAATTTACAATCTCCCGATAATGTCAAGAACGACCGGCGACAAGCCAAGTAATCCAAGTTAGCGCTGACGGCGCCAAGCGAATCAGTTTGTACGAGACGTGCGGGCGCCGAAGTGTTGACAACAAACATCCAGTGCTACATTCAACGTTCATGTCGCATGACATTGTTGTTGGAGCTACCCCATAGACTTCGGACAGTGGTTATAAATCTGGGGTATTTACTGCGTGAGGAGTAAAACGGGCCTCGCGGTATTAGCCGCGCGGTCTCAGGCGCTGCAGTCATGGACTGTGCGGCTGATGCCGGCGGAGGTTCGAGTCCTCCCTCGGACATGGGTGTGTGTGTTTGTCCTTAGGATAATTTAGGTCAAGTAGTGTGTAAGCTTAGGGACTGATGACCTTAGCAATTAAGTCCCATAAGATTTCACACACATTTGAACATTTTTGTTGTTGAGTAAAACGGTATTTTGTAAAGGGTAAAAACAAAAGGGATGGATTGTGTTTGTCAAGAAATTAAATTACTTTTTAAAAGACTATCACTATTTACTATCATCGCAATATTGATAACAATACCTGTCTTTCCAAATACTAGCATTAACACGTAACACGATGTAATGGAGGTTATAGCTTGTGAAGCGAACTCTTCTTTTTTCTCTCCTTTTTCCTTTTTTTCCCTCGAAAATCTTCCTCACAGAGTCCACCCATTACACACATACTTTGAACCATGCTTCTGTGAGAGTTAAACTGAGATATTCCTATGCTCCAATATCTTATTAAAATGTTTTTTCTCTGAATTGTTGATAGTCAGCGCAATGGAGTAGATAACGCTTCATTGTTCACCTAACAAATAAACCAACTACTTGGCAACACAATACAACACTATGTCATGGCTAATAAGTTGCTGTAGGGTCTACGCATTATCATCATTTTTATTTGTGGCAGTGGTGAGGCACAAAACACCGGCACCTTACTTTATGCCAGTCGAGAAGTAATGAGTCCAACAGTCAAGTGATTTATAAAAACTAAGTAGTGCACACATGGTAACTTGGATAATTTTAAATTTGGGCGCCGAGTGTGGGCGAAGCAGATATTGCTAGGAAAAGGATTGGTGCAGAGGAAACTTGTTTTTCTATCACGTGTCTGCCTTTAGTATGGAAGGTTAGCTTTCTTTTCTAAGGCGGAATTGTAACTGACGTTAGCATTGCACTGAGAATGGCTTCATCATTACGCGAAAAGAAAGGTTGATAGAAATAATCAGTACCAATTGTCTCACTGGCTCATTAGTTCGTGGTTCAGTAAAACACCTCCAAAAACCAAAAATCATCCATCTTTCGTCGTTTTAAAAATAACGGCGTTCAAAGAAAATTCTTGATCATTCTAAAGTTTACTCATATAATGTTGATGGCAAGGGGAGTAGAGTGGGATATTAGGTAATATCAGATTGCACTCAATGATAATGGCCTCAGGCTTAGTTGGAAAGATTTTGTTTTTAATACACATCGGAAACCCACCGCTTGTCTGTAGCATCTGGAGTTCACCCTTCAGTATAGGTGGCTGAAGAGTACGTTTGTTGTGCCGTGTTGTTGTTGTTGTTGTTGTTGTGGCCGAGCAGTTCTAGGCGCTTCAGTCTGGAACCACGCGACCGCTAAAGTTGCAGGTTCGAATCCTGCCTCGGGTATGGATGTGTGTAATGTCTTCTAAGTGCACACATCTGACCTCAGATGTTAAAGTTCCATAGTGCTCAGAGTCATTTGAACCAGTTGTTGTTGTTGTTGTTGTTGTTGGTCGTCGTCGTCGTCGTCGTCGTCGTCGTCGTCGTCGTGGGTGGTGAGGAAGAAAAGGGAAGATGTTTAAACTCAGTGCTTGACTCACAGCCCAATTCTCTCGTAAAACACCAAGGGTTGTTCCTATTAGTCGTATGGATCACAATCAGCTTTGGTGGGGTGTTCTCACTTCAAGACACACTGCGTAGAGATTTCGAATGTAATCCGAGACATTAGCGTCAAGTCTGGTGATAAAAACTTAACGCCGGCAGCTCCAAGTTTTCTTCCACCAACACGATTCGAACTAGGTATCTCAGATTAGAACGTCAACTGCACTAGCATACCGTAGCTGCCTCTGCTGTGAACACTGGCTTTTCTTTAGTAGTTTAGGGCAGTTTAGGTTGCACGAAACTAGCCATATTTTGTGCTTCCCTACGTTCATAGACTTTCGTAGCCCCACGGAGAGTCAAGGGTAGATACCCGGGAGTTCACTGTCGATCTTCTCATATCTGTTGCGCTGAAGACATCCAAGTTCCCATTAACGTGTGTGGTTGGCAAATACAAGTTGAAAGTTCCGTAGTTTCGTCTATATTTGGCCCAAGAACTTTTCAGGCAGCGTAAATGACTTTCCTGTCTGGCAGTGCTTTGTATATGCGAAAAATTCCGCTTGCAGACATATTTGGATTCCACACTAGACTGTGTGTTCCCGTGTAACTAATTAGCTGGGTGGGCTAAGCAAGAATACGTAACAGAATTTTTCTAATAAAGCACCACCAACTTAGCGATTGCTTACTCGTCCGCAGCTCGTGGTCGTGCGGTAGCGTTCTCGCTTCCCGCGCCCGGGTTCCCGGGTTCGATTCCCGGCGGGGTCAGGGATTTTCTCTGCCTCGTGATGACCGGGTGTTGTGTGATGCCCTTAGGTTAGTTAGGTTTAAGTAGTTTTAAGTTCTTGGGGACTGATGACCATAGATGTTAAGTCCCATAGTGCTCAGAGCCATTTTTGATTGATTACTGCTGACTTATTTATGTTAATTTGTAGATGACTGCATACTGCGTAGGTGAATATCATTTGAGGGTTTTAAATGTACCGAAAAACTGATCTCGAACCCCTTCTAAACTTTTGTACGTTCCTTACATGTTTACACCATTGTATAGCTTTCTTTCTTTCCTTTTTAATACTGGCCATTCTGACCAATGTTAATTGAAGCTTAAAGAACATAATGATTACTATTACCGCTTGGTTCTTGCTACTTGAATGGTGAAAACAGTTGTAGTTTAGGCGTGACGATGTAATGGGCGGCGACCTTCAATAAAAATCCATCTTTCATCAAAACAATGCCTCGAGCCATACTTGGATTAATTAATACCCTGTATCGATTTTAATTAGCTTAACATCACTGTGATAGTGAACACTAGAGCGATCCTTACTCTCTGCAACCTCCATCCATCCCCCCCCCCCAATCTCTCTCTCTCTCTCTCTCTCTCTCTCTCTCTCTCTCTCTCTCTCTCTCTCTCTCTCTCGACTTGCGCACATTGCGCAGACAACATTGTAAGACTCTAAAAATAGCTCGCATCGTTATCAGCGGTTACTCATCTAGCTGCTGAGCTACTGTTAGTAATATAAAATGTACAACATAAACAGGCAAATTGTGGTAAAGAAATTATCAAAACTAAGTAAGTAGATGATATTGTGAGCAAGTTATTCTAGCAACTGGCAGGACGTTTTCGAATAAATGTACGTAGAGAACGGATTCGACTGATTGTAAGGCACAATATACACATGTTCCCATTTCCATACAGATTACCAGTACATTTACACAAATAATTTTAAGTTTTGAAGCAATATTTCGTTTAAAATTGTCTACTTTTCTGTTTTTACTGTCCTTGCGTCGTTCGGAGTATGTTTAAGCTAATTGACGCCCATAAAATTTTTGTGTAGAATCCTTTTACCAAACCAAACCTGTGGATATGCGGAAAGGTGGTGGTTCGAATTGACACTTCGCATTCTGAGAGAAGTTTTTCGTGCTTTCCAAAATTTACTTCAGGCAAACCCTAGGATAGTCCCTTCCCCCCATTCTTCTCCACTTGGACCAGAGCTCTGACGTAGCTGATGTTCACATCTAAGAGGCATTAATCTTTGAATGTCATTTCTTCCCATCCCCTTGTCGGTGTATTTTGAGCAGACTACGTGAGAAGGGACTGCATAGCTACCCCTCCATCACTCTAGGATTTAAAAAGAGAGTTTTCAGCATGAAACGTTGTTCGAGGATGACGCGCGGTCCAGCGAAGCCGGTTGCCTTGACGACGACTGTCGTAGCCTGACGTCACGAGCGGTGCTGCCCTCCCGCGGCGCGCAGGCTGAACTACGGTCGTGGAGCGCGGGTGAGAGCAGTCGTGATCTCGACGCTAGCGGTGGAAGTCGTGCGTGTGTGCGGCGCGCCTTTCGTTTCGGTTTGACGCTCGGTTCTGGCCATACACGCCGTTGCCGACAGGTAAGACACGGTCAGTCAGCATCAGCAGGAGGCAGCCGCGGCGTCTTCCTGCTGGGAGACACATCTCGGAAGAGACGCAACCCGGTGGGTGCGGTCCTGCGCCTCTGGTTTGTTTTCGCGCGCGCGTTAAGACAGGGCAAGCAGCCCAGTGTTGGAAGTTACCGTGCGTGACTGCAGAGCACACTTTACAGCTTCCGGTCCACTGCACACCCGTGCCCACCTCCGTGTAAATCGTATATTGTTGCATTTTTGTGAACTGAGACAGAAATTTCGTCGCCGTCGTCGGGGGCGTTTAAGAACAACTCAAACAACTTTCGTTTTTGAGTGCTGTCATTAACATTTAAAGGATCTTGGCCAAAGATGGAATCGTTTCACTAAAGCGATTCAATAGGTGCAACTTTTTTTAATTTTGTGAAACAATTCGGCCTGGTAGTTTGCGGGAAATAAGCTGAGCGTCACAACTGATCAGTTAACTATATTGTGGTGTGTAAAGATAACAGTGAAAGACAACATAAAATTGCAGAATTAGGGTTCACTGCTTCGTCGTCAGTTTTGATGTCCATTTTTGTTTTAGTCTGTACTATTGTCCGGGTGCTAGAAAACTGACGTGCCAAACAACACTTGTCACCGCATCAAAAAAGAAGTACAGAGCTGATTATTATAATTCTAATTTAAGAATCTGTAAAACTTTCATTTTTGCCGTAATTCTTTTATAATGTTTTTCCGTTCTCTTACACGCAAATGCTTTTTTTTTAAAAAATCATGCTAAACTGTTCCTGGGCATTTGGTTTTTATGTATAGGGTAAAGTTGGTTGTTCCTTTCAAGTTTTGTTATTTTCGTAAACAGGATGCGTGTAAGAGTCAGGGCTCACGCACAATTTTCATAGAAGTCTTGTAGCTATTTTTGGTTTAAGGAAAACATTACTGTTTCATGCGAGACACTTACAAAATGGCTCTGAGCACTATGCGACTTAACTTCTGAGGTCATCAGTCGCCTAGAACTTAGAACTAATTAAAGCTAACTAACCTAAGGACACCACACACATCCATGCCCGAGGCAGGATTCGAACCTGCGACCGTAGCGGTCGCTCGGCTCCAGACGGTAGCGCCCTAGAACCGCACAGCCACTCCGGCCGGCGCGAGCCACTTACTTGTTATTTTATCTATATACGTATTTAGACCTAATTGGATTATTCATGGGAAGGGTGCGGCTAAAATAAAAATAAGTAATTACTTTTTGCGTATCGGTACCGATAACTGCCAGTACAGCATAACGTAAACAGTTGTTGCAACGTCCAGACGAATTGACCAGGAAAATGTGAAAGCGAATTGATCGGAAGTATCTCGTCAGGTCGTAGATTTTTAAGTATTTACAGCTCACTTTGGTGAAAGCAATAAAAAGTTCTCTGATGGTGCCGTTTCCTGGTGA
Source organism: Schistocerca cancellata (assembly GCF_023864275.1). Taxonomy (NCBI): domain Eukaryota; kingdom Metazoa; phylum Arthropoda; class Insecta; order Orthoptera; family Acrididae; genus Schistocerca; species Schistocerca cancellata. The sequence continues at coordinate 96,248,266 of NC_064628.1, read as the reverse complement.
CGCAGAGGCGCACATGTGCTAACGTCGGTGTCAAGGTTGCACTCGGCGTGTTTACAGAAGAGCATTCATTAGGCATGCAGCATTCCGCGCCGTTGATTGGAATGCTAAGGCATTTGTGGAAAGCTAGACAGCACTCTCCTGCAACGAGTACACCTTAATCTTCCTGCCCGCGTCTGTGGCGTATTCAGATATCGCACGATGCTTCTCTCTAACTTCAGGTTTTTTCGTTATGTATGTTTTAAAAGGGTGATCTATTTGTACGGAGCGCTGATGAATGAAAAGTGCAGCTGTGAATGAAATAACAAGATTTGTTGAGTCGTATCATCTGCTCTTAACTTGTTAGTTGCAGTTTCATAAACTTTTACGTTTTTTAGCTTTCAGCCAACTGATAACACTTCACTAAATACAGTTAGTACATATTAGCTTCCAAATCGACACGCGCGTTTACATTAACACAGGCGACCGTATGACACTGCATACGTTTTCTGCAAGCAAGATATAATTGATGGCGTTCCTAAACAAAAATCTGTTCTTCCAGTTGAACCTATTAATCCTTTCCGGTCAGCTGTTTAATGTGAAAGTGATTCAGGTGTACAGGTTCAGTTGCTCTACATCCGAAGCAGCGTTTCAGAGAGATACACACAATGTTATCTGTGGAGTTCTGTTGCAGCCAGAAAGTCGTGCCTTACTTTTTTATCTCGCGCGAAGAAGGGCCGTAAATGTTATCATACGAAAACATTGTTTTTGGGCATCGAGATGAACTAAGCTTTAAAAAAGAAAGATCCACTGTGTGTGAAGGATGTTCCACTACAATGTATGCTAAAGGCACGTGTCATACTTCCATGATTCAACCAATAATGCGCAACACAGCGAAATACTATACCGTAAAAATACTTTCCACCCATGTTCGTTGGCTTTAGTTTTTCTGCTTGTTTTGTATTTCATTTCAGTATCCGTTTTGCAGCTCGATCTTGAAGACAAAAGTTTTTTCTCTTCCTGTGCTTAGGAGTACCAGTAAACACCCTTCCCCGATTCATTAAAGAAATGAATTCCGATGAATAAAACAGCTTCAGACCTCTGATGGAGGCAGTCTAAGAGAGGTTAAGAGAACGCAACAACTGTTTTCAACTCCTGCATAAGACGAGTGTTTCCGAATTAGCGTCGGATTGTAAATCACTTGAAGAGGATCTTCGGCGATCTGAATGAAGGTAGAATTCGTCAAAACAGAAGTCACAAAACATTAAGCTACGAAGTGGAGGAAGAAGAGAAGCTGATTTTTTCAGCTACATAGAACTGTGTGCCCATGTACTATGCTTTCGAGAATCGAAATATTCGTAGCAGAAGGAAAAACATTGCAAATATCTGATTCACAAGAAACACTAGCGTAAACGCAACGAATGGGCCTAGTTTCACTGCCGGCCGTGTGGCGGAGCGGTTCTACGCGCTACAGTCTGGAACCGCGCGACCGCTACGGTCGCAGGTTCGAATCCTGCCTCGGGCATGGATGTGTGTGATGTCCTTATGTTAGTTAGGTTTAAGTAATTCTAAGTTCTAGGGGACGGATGACCTCAGAAGTTAAGTCCCATAGTGCTCAGAGCCATTTGAACCAACCTAGTTTCACTCCCAGCAGTTTAAGCTGTGCTATTAGGTCCTTACCTAACCACAGCTTCGGTCACGTGTCCTGTGCTGTGATTGGCTGACGAGATACCGTGTCCTATGCTGTGACTTGCTGCCAGAAGCAAATATAGGAGCCACCATGTTGATTTCAGTGTTATGCGAAGCTGACATGCTGTATTTGATTGTTAGTATTTGTATTTGGCGCATTACGGAAATATGCAGTTTCAGTTATACACCTCAAGATCTCTTCAAAACGCGTCATTTTTGTACGCTTCGTTACGAAAGTAGCGAACTATTAAAAATACGTATTTGTCGCGAACGCAGGGGAACAGCTTTCAGACATTTTTCTGCCTCGGACGTATATTTCGTACTGGCTCATTGCCTAGCATTGCCTGGTTATTAATATTTCCCAAAATTACCCTTCACAGGAAAAGGAACGAAATCTCTTTGTAGGGTAAAGATAAACGTAGTTTGCTTTCAGTTATTACAAGTATAAGTGCAGTGTACAGTTTCTTACATGATCAGATGTTTACCAAGTTTGGCTGCATTTGCCGCAAGCATCCCAGAGTTACGCAATACGTGCCATTCTTTCGTTCGCCACCACCTACCCTTGGACTGTTACTAGTCAGTGTAGCGATTCCGAAAGCTGCGGGTTCGACGTTAGTATCGTCCGTTTGTACTTACTTCTACTTTTGTTGAGAGAGAGCTGGACATACAAGTGCGTCACAGGACATTAAGACGTCGAAAAAGGCATATAGAGTATAATCTTTGGGCGTCCTTCCGTCTTTCTGTTCGTGAATAGGGCGGAGAGGGAGCGGATAGCGCCTTTCGTCGTGCAGTGCCGTAACTTAGCCGCCAACACAGCTAACCGTTGTGGGTACACACACGCTACCGAAGCAGAAATTACCACCGGCAGCTGCTCGTGAAATCTGTCATCTTGGCCCCACATTTAACGTTCCAACGTTGGTGTGGTCACTGGATACAGCACAATTGGCGGGAGTTACGAGCGATGTGGTCAACGCAGTACAGAATTATTTATCACCTCGCAGCAAGCCGTAGTTCAGCACTCTAGTTTCCTCATAAGTTCCAGCGCGTTTCGTAGTATTTCGTCGGTCTACTGACTGTGGTTACAGCGAAACATTAACAGAAATACTGTAAAGACCCAATGCGAAATTATCTTAAAATGTGTTTCTACGTTTCATTAGATTTGTCGTCGTCAGTGGCCTCGGTACTTTGATTTTTATAGTTTCTGAGATTTCTCATTGTCAGCAATGTACGTTTGGTATATCTATCGCAAGACCGGTTTTTTGTGTTAGGAGTAAACTATTTAGAGCCGATTGATTGATGTCGATTTTTACTGATGGGAAAGAGTACGCATTTAGTATTTAACCGCTCATAACTAGTAGATGAGAAGGTAAAAACAAACATATCGTATAGTACGATGGTGAGTCAAATGAAAACCTTGAATATTTTTTAAATATTATTTATTGTGCAGAAGTGGTACAAAGGTGTATCACTTTTCAACATAATCCCGCCCACACTCGATGCAAGTCCTCCAGCGCTTACAAAGTGCATAAATTCCTTTAGAAAAAAATTCTTTTGGTAGTCCACGCAACCACTCATGCACCGCGTGGCGTATCTCTTCATTAGAACGGAACTTCTTTCCTCCCATTGCGTCTTTGAGTGGTCCAAACATATGGAAATCACTTGGGGCAAGGTCTGGCGAGTATGGTGGATGAGGAAGACACTCTAAATTGTTGCAACTGTTGTACGGGCAGTGTGGGGCCTTGCATTGTCATGTTGCAAAAGGCCACCTGCTGACAGCAATCCACGTCGCTTTGATTTGATTGCAGGCCGCAGATGATTTTTTAGGAAATCTGTGTATGATGTACTGGTGACAGTGGTCCCTATAGGAATGTAATGCTCCAAAATGACGCCTTTTTCGACCCAAAACAGTGGCAGCATAACCTTCCCTGCTGATGGTTCTGTTCGAAACTTCTTTGGTTTTGGTGATCAGAAACGGCGCCATTCCTTGCTCGCTCTCTTCGTTTCTGGTTGGTGGAAGTGAACCCAGGTTTCGTCCCCAGTAACTGTTCTTGCAAGGAAGCCATCACCTTCTCGTTCAAAGCGCCGAAGAAGTTCTTTTAGAAGCATCAACACGTCGTTCTTTCATTTCAGGAGTCAGCTGCCGTGGCACCCATCTTGCAGACACTTCGTGAAACTGGAGCACATCGTGCACAATGTGGTGTGCTGACCCATGACTAATCTGTAAACATGCTGCAGTGCCATTCAGTGGTTTTCCTTCACTATGGGTTCAACTGGTGCAATGTTCTGTGGAGTCACAACTCGTTGTGCCTGACCTGGACGAGGAGCATCTTCCACTGAAGTCACACTATTTGCGAACTTCCTACTACATTCGTAGACTTGCTGCTGTGACAAACATGCATCATCGTACTGAACCTTCATTCGTTGACGAATTTCAATAGGTTTCACACCTCCACTACGCAAAAACCGAATGACAGAGCGCTTTTCATCCCTGGTGCAAGTCGCAAGTGGGGCGGCCATCTTTATACTGATACTGCGACGGCATGTGTGCATCTGCACTATGCTGCCACCTACAGGCCATTCTGCACGCTGTTTGTAGCGCGCTTACCAGCTTACAGGATAACGGCGCGAAATTTCGATTTGTTATGACAAATTTAAGGTTTTCATTTGACTCACTCTCGTATATCATTGCTGGTTTATTTAGGAACAACATATGTCAGTTACAGCTGCCCATTTTGGAGCACAAAACTTAATTGTCAAGATATGTGAGACGATGCTTAGACGCATGTCCGGCAGTACTAAGCGACATGTAGTCGAAGAGTACGCACGAACATAAATCTGGAAAAAATTCATCACGTCCTTCAGAAAACCTGTGCATTCTTCACTCCTCCATAGGGAGCCACTATCACACACAATAGAATCTTGCGCGATAGGCTCCTTCTAGGTTTCACCGCACCCTGGGCACTTCAAAACATCGAATCCCTCCTTGGATTTGTACCTTGTTGTTCCTGACGGCGCTTCAGGTGATCCAGTAGGAGGAGTACCAAGACTGCTTCCGGAAGTGAATACGGCATTAGGAGCGGTGTATCAGTTGTGGAGGAGAGTATTTCGAAGGAGACCACGCACAATAAGTAAAAGGGGTAAGTGCAGAAAAAAATTTGTGGGCAACGCTCCGGAATTTTTTGTACAGATTTTGTATACGATGTTAAGTATTGCAATAACTCAAAGGATCTCTCTTCGTTCTAGGTAGTTACTGAGTCGTATTCTTTTTCAACTTTTAGCTCTTTCAGAAGATTAACATGTGAGAGTGTTAAAAGTTTAAGATACCACTGTTTTTCCATCTTCTCCGTTCTGATATTTCTCTGTTCATAACTTGCGAAATAATACCAGACAGAATAATTGTACTGTAAGCAAATTCACTTAATTTGGCCATGGTCAGAAAATACCCTGCACTCTCATTTAACAGATTCAGGACTGTGCGAAAGCTGCATTGTGGTTGGATGGTGTAGATGCGAATTGAATACTACAGACCAGATGTACGGACGGTCGTATTGAACCTGTTCTGCTCAAATCTTAGCGTGTAAAGGGCCCTTAAGTGATGGATAGGGTAAAAAGTTATCCGACCTTCGATTTTCCCGCGCAAAATAGACGCAATAGTGCGGCGTCACTGTACACAGTAAAGGAAGAGATCTTTACGCGTATACGTGAATTTTGTCCCCGCCGTCCAGCACATCAGTCATTGCCTGTCGGCCGCTGAGTGAGATGCTACACGACGTGTTCGTCGGATTACCGATTCTCTCAAGATGGCTGAACGTGTTGAGCAAAGATACTGCATCAAATTTTGTCAAAAGCTTGGTGATTCTCAAAACGAAACAATTCGTAAGATTCAGCAGGTGTTTGGAGAAGATGCGATGGGTGTAACACAGATTAAGGAGTGGTTCAACCGATTCAAAAATGATCACACATCAGCGGAGAGTGACCAGCGGTCTGACAGGCCCCAAACTGCTCGGAGTGCATCTGTTGTTGAGTGGGTGCAAAATTTGGTGGTGGCAGATCGTCGTTTGACCGTGCGGGAGATTGCCCAAGAGGTTGGAGTGAGTAAAGATTCTACACATGCAAATTTTGCGTGATGATTTGAACATGCACCGAGTGGCTGCGAAGTCCGTGTCCACGTTGTTGTCGCCGGAACAAAAAGACCTCCGTTTTGACTTTGCACAGGACCGTCTGGACACCACCAACACTGATCCTGGGTTTCTGAACATCTTCGTAACTGGAGATGAGACGTGGTTGTATGAGTACGACCCAGAAACAAAAAGACACTCGCAATGGAAGCATCCTGAGTCTCCAAGGCTGAAGAAAGTGCGGCAGATGCGAAACAAAATCAAGGTGATGCTGACTGTCTTTTTTGATGTCCATGGAACTGTGCATCACGAATACGCTCCGGAAGGACAAACAGTGACTAAGGAGTACTATCAACATTTTCTCCGGCGACTCTGACGCACTTCGGCGCAAAAGACCGGACATGTGGATGGTGAAAAACTGGCAACTGCATCGCGGCAACGCCCCCGCGCATTCATCCCACTTGATCCAAAATTTCTTGGCCAAACATGGAATTAAAGCTATTCGCCAACGTCCCAAATCTCCACACATGGCTCCTTGCGACTTCTGGTTGTTTCCAAAATTGAAGACGCCACTGAAAGAGTCCCGTTGTGAGAGTGGAGAAGAGAGAATGCGGAACAGGACGACGGAGCTGAAGACCACAAGAAGACTTCCAGAGGTGTTTCCAGCAGTGGAAGGATCGGTGGGCTAAGTGTGTGCAAGCATAAGGGGCCTGCTTTGAAGGGGATTAGGGTCCCAACCCCGTCTGATATTCGAAATATTTTTTTGTGGCCAAAGGTCGGATACTTTTTAGACAGGCCTCGTATACATCGGATTACGGTGCAGGAGCATCAGCTTCGGTTCATTATGCTACTCTCCAAGCCGCTGCAACACCGTTCTTGGCCTTTGGACGTGATCGATTGTTCTGCTGAAAACTGTGTGTCTGTTGGGGACCTCGAGGGGTATGAAATGGTCATCAGTTGTAGTGACATAACCACGGTGCCTTCTGTCGAAACCACAGGTAGTGCGAGGCCCAGGTCATTGCCACCACAGCGGCACGAGCGCAGAACAGGCGCCTCTCCGGAAGTCAGCGTATCGTGACACAAACATCGACGTGATGTAACGGGAAGCGTGATTCATCTCACCACGCAGTTTTCGTTTTCGTTTGCGCTGTGCTGTCGTCTGGTCCTGACGTTTCCGTATCACTGCAGTTTGTATCTGACCGTTCCGTCGGATCACTAACTGCACACTTGTTGTTCTTTCGTTACAAGGCCGCTTTTGTAGCAGAGATCCGGTGAATGGGGCGTCCCCGAATACATTCGCAATCTTCACTATTGAACTCCGCTCTCATCTGTCACACAGATATCTCTTAGTGGGGGACAAGACTGTTGATCTATTTCTCTCTGATGACGTATGCAAGTCCAGTGCTTTTTTCTGTACAAACGGTCGCCGCTATTTGTCCACTTCTGGGATTGTCGTGTTGCTCTGTTTGATCACTATGTACTCATGAGAAACAGAATTGTACACATACAATTTAGCTTGTATTTCTCCCCTTTCGACCTGAAGGCGAGGGAGAACTGTCGTTCAAATGGCTCCGAGCACTATGGGACTTAATATCTGAGGTCATCAGTCCCCTAGAACTTAGAACTAATTAAACCTAACTAACCTAGGCAGGATTCGAACCTGCGACCGAAGCGGTCGCGCGGTTCCAGACGGAAGCGCCTAGAACCGCTCGGTCACACCGGCCGGCAGCACTGTCGTGGCATGGATCCCTTGGTATCTGGTAACTAGTGACACAGTAAGTGAATTTCTTACACCCATTTACCTTTGTATATGAACTGCACTGAAAATACCTGTGTGTATTTGTTTGGTAACGTCCGCCCCATTAGCTGAATGGTCAACGCGCTCGATTACCACGCACGGGGGCCCGGGTTCGATTCCCGGTTGGGCAGGGAGATTTTCTCCCCTCAGGGACTGGGTGTTGTCCTGTTCTCATTTCATCCCCATTGTCGACGCGCAAGTCGCCTAATGTGGCGTCGCACTCATTAATACTTGCACTTGGCGGCCGAATTTCCCGACTGGGCACTCCCGCCCACTGACGCCATACGCTCATTTGCATTTACAGGTTTGGTAACACCCCTGTTGGATTCACTCATGGTACTTGCCGTTGACAGTAGTAGTGCCAACTTCACTCTTCACCGTCAAACTTGCATTCAGTACTGCCCGGCTCCGTCTCGGGCTCGTTTTTTTCCGGCAATGTTAGTTGTACGTTACCAGAGATTCGTGGCATCATGGATAGGTTTACACATGAAGAGTTTGCCGATATCTACCTCGTGTTTCGCGTGACTGAATGTAACGGAAGGGCGCCTCGACGACGCCACGGTGCGTTGTTCCCACAGCGACCGGAAACAAGTATTGCAGGCTTTTTCACTGTTATGAAGGTATAAATTATCATCGAAGCTAAGATAATTGGGGTAAAGCCAACGTAGACACCACTCAGGAGTCAGGTGTGTTCAGACTGGTCGACTGTTGACAAAAAGACAGTCGAGGAGCGTCTATGATCGTACGACAATGATGCAAGTCCCTCTAGTCGTTATTGCCTGGAGATGAATACTCCTAATGCCGCTGATCTTTACTCAAGCACCTCCTAATCTGGCCTGAGTAGGGTGAATGGACCATTTTCGAGATCGATCTATCTCAGATAAAAATCTAAACTGTTACCGGCAGTTGAACATCCATATCCTTCCGCACCGAAGACAGCGACACCAACCACCCCCTCCCCCCTCCCGGAACAATCATGGTTATATTATTACTTCTTTACGAAGAACCGGAGACCCTCTTGTCCCTTACAGCAAAATACTAAGAAAACAACCCTGAATAAGAATGAGATTTTCACTCTGCAGCGGAGTGTGCGCTGATATGAAACTTCCTGGCAGATTAAAACTGTGTGCCGGACCAGCCTAATTAGGCATTAACTGAGTTTCTTTCCTGTACAAGTTGATGTACATTCATGCAAAACAACACGTAGTAACACTGCATAATATACGGAATTTTAGAACCAGAAAATCTATTGAACTGATAATTTCACTTTCCGTACTTATATGGATAATCCACATATACCTTGCACTACACTATAATGTTTACTACAAAATTTCGTACTGTCTATTGATCTGATTAAAATCGGGCATAGGTTACCATAGAAATAGCAATTTCGAGCCACAAACAAAATGTCAATTTTAATAAAGATAAAACACTGATAAATTTTTGCTTTTATATTTACTTTAACTTTGCTGGTCAAATCAGTTTAGAACACTTCAGAATTCAAATGAATAAAAAAAAGGGGGGGGGGCCTGAAACTGTTATGATCACTGTGTTAAAAAAAAATTAATTACTGACACCATTATGCGTTCAAGATTTCCAATATATGAGTTACTACTCTCTTTATCTTATTTCCTACTCATTTAAATACCTTTATATCTGTCTCGAAATAATTAAACTTAATTACTAAATCAATATCAAAGTTATCTTCCAACTTTGTCAGACCTTCGTTATTCATTTACTGGTTCATTAACAAAACAGTTCTTTAAACACCATTCTTACATAGGTCTGCAAGTAATTATTATTAACACAAAATTTAATTTTTCGTTTCGGGACACTCGGATTGCACAACATTTGGAAAGGACCCTATCTAGGTTAGTTGTGAGGATAATTAAATGATAGGACAGTTCTGGTAAAATTTAAGTTGTTAATGAACAGTATGGAACAAAAGTAACACTGGTCCATACGAATACAGTACTAAAAGTTTCAACCTGTTTGTATCGATGCGGCGGTTGGCGGGCCGCGAGATGGCAAAGCACAGAGCACACATACAACCACAGCTATGGCTCTTGATGTATCGGCACTTTACTTCTTCTTAGCGTCGCAATGCTTTTCCATTTAGTGCCTGTGGAATTTTGCCATGCTGTATAGACGTTGGAACGGCATACCCGAGGCTCAGTGAAACTACGTCTTCGAGGAGAGCCTCCTCGCTCCAGGACGTGTTGCTCAGACCAGTGCCAAACTCCAACTACTACTGCTGAGCCCGTTGTGCCGTGCAGCGCCCGTGTGCATTTTCCCGCGCTCGCCTGCCATCCACCTTCTACCGCTCCCTGACAGACAGGGTATTCACCCGGGGTTTTGCATTCTACATATCCTAATACATTGCTTACGTATGGACCAGACGCACAGTTACAATTTTAAACATCTTACAACAGTTTCAACGTTTCTTACATTTCAATTCTGTTACAATATTGTTTGACATTTGACATAAACATTAATATTCACATTGAAAATTGTTTACAGGTTTCTTAACACAATGGCATGAAACAAGAAAACAAATGAAATCAGAACATCAATACTCAAGTTTAACGAAAAATCAGGTGGGAAAAAAAAATTATTTATATGTACAATAGTACAACGTCGTTGTTGTTACAAATTGTGCCGTATTGACGACTGGGATGATAGCCTCACGTGGTTTTCGATTTGCTCTTGCCTCGCCCTACCTTGGTACCGCGACTTACAAGACCAGACTATATTTTTACGTGATTGGAACGTTCAGAGTCGGCATTCCTAAGCCCATGATAATCCGTGTGCCCTGTAACGTGCTGTGGCTTTAGTTTATGGGTGGTACGGCTATTCACCAGCGAAGCCATTTAGCGTTGACTTGACGTCTAGTTTGATACAGTAAAATCGACACATTGTGACAGTTGGCTCCTGATTCTGGCAGTGGCGGTTTCCATTGAATCGCGGTATCAATACCTGGCACGATGGTTAACGATGAGTTTGCTGCTATGAAAAACGCTGCTATTGCACATCTTGGCGCGCGACTGTCACGTCAGATGCCATTACAAGTTTAGTTGAGATCCCAGCCACATAATACGCCGAACTGTTGTATCTTGGTAGTGACAGGAGCGCTCGTTCTGCAATGTCTCTGTTCTTATTGCATATAAATGTGTACGCACGTTTATAAACTTTTATTTTCTTCATTTGCGGCTACCGTTTGCTTATGATAGTGTTTGTGTTAGAACTCTCTGTTCGAGAACTAGATTCGTACCTCGGATCTCCTCTATTTTGTACTCCTTGGTTTAGTGTAGATTACTGCTAGTACTATGTTAAAGAGGCGTGGGTTCTACCTTAATTGCTCGTGTCATTTTCGCTAATTGCTCGCATAATATAGTCATTGTCTTAGTATACGCCAGTGAAGTCGACGCAAATGTTTCGCTAACATTGTCCTCGAAGACGGGTGACGACTGCGTAACAAGGTAGAAAATCTCTCTAGTTGTTAGTATAGTAACTGTTTACTTTGGAAAGATTTTATGAAATATAGTCGGTGCTATACCAGTGCACGTAAATTCAGGATGGGATTGCGCTTATGGGAAAAAAAAGTATGCCCAGCGTAAACGCATCCTTACTTGCTTTTAAAAGTTGGAAGAATCATAATACTTCCATACGGTATCCTTTTCCCCTCCTTTCTATAGGTAACAATTATTTCACATTAACCGCTTGTCATTTTCGACGGGAAGGAAGGAAGATTATGTTTAACGCACTGCCGACGTCGCGATCATTAGAGACACGTTTTGGGAAACAATCTGAGCAGCCGTCTTCGGTTTTTTGCAGATGATGCTGTCATTTATCGACTACTAAAGTCATCAGAAGATCAAAACAGACTGCAAAACGATTTAGAAAAAATAACTGAATGGTGCGAAAAGTGGCAGTTTGACCCTAAATAACGAAAAGTGTGAGGTCACCCACATGAGTGCTAAAAGGAACTCGTTGAACTTCGATTACACGATAAATCAGTCCAACCGAAAAGCCGTAAATTCAACTAAATACCTAGGTATTACAATTACGAACAACTTAAATTGGAAGGAACACACATAAAATGTTGTGGGGAAGGCTAACCAAAGACTGCGTTTTATTGGCAGGACACTTAGAAAATGTAACAGACCTACTAAGGAGACTGCCTACACTACGCTTGTCCGTCCTCTTTTGGAATACTGTTGCGCGGTGTGGGATCCTTACCAGATAGGACTGACGGCGTACATCGAAAAAGTTCAAAGAAAGGCAGCACGTTTTGTATTATCGCGAAATATGGGAGAGAGTGTCACAGAAATGATACAGGATTTGGGATGGAAATCATTATAAGGAAGGCGTTTTTCATTGCGATGGAATCTTCTTACGAAATTGCAATCACCAACTTTCTCCTGCGAATGCGAAAATATTTTGTTGACACCGACTTACTTACGGAGGAACGATCACCACGGTAAACTAAGGCAAATCAGAGCTGGTACGGAAAGATGTAGTTGTTCATTCTTTCCGCACGCTATACGAGATTGGAATAATAGAGAATTGTGAAGGTGGTTCGATAAACCCTCTACCAGGCACTTAAATGTCATTTGCAGAGTATCCATGTAGATGTAGATGTAGAGCAGAGGATCAGATTGGGGAAGTAAAACTGGCGGTGCCATTTCAGAGGAACTGTGTGGACATTCGCCTTAACAGCTCTAGGGAAACCACCGAAAATGTAAATGTGGATGGCCGGACGGGGATCTGAACCGCCGTCCTGCCGAATCCGCGTCCAGTGCATTACCATTGTGCCACCTCCTCCGTATTTTCACGGCAAGAGACCGCGGTAACGTGTCAGCGCAGTGAAAGGGCGATGTACTGGCTGGTCGTTCTTCGGTGTGTAGTACTCCACAGCTGCTGTGGATGTCGTGTCGTGTTCTTATTGCACGAGTGCCGCCTCATGACATCGCGTGACCATACGGGGCAGCTGCAACAACCTCCGGTTGTCCTTAACTGTTTCACTGCGCTTGACAGTATGATGACTGAGACGATCTATTTTCAATGAAACTGACTCTTCTCTCCCCACTCCGACCCATCACGATTTTGCAGACGTGTTTGAATAGTCTAGTAATACCGCTAGTCACTTTTTCCTGCTTGTTTCAAAATCATCACGCTGTGTCGATGGCTGTCTCATTGCCTGTGGAGACCCTATGAATTTACTATGCATGATGTACCTGGATGCGCCGGCCGCTGTGGCCGAGCGGTTCTAGGCGCTTCAATCCGGAACCGCGCTGCTGCTAAGGTCGCGGGTTCGAACCTTGCCTCAGACATTCATGTGTGTAATGTCCTTAGGTTAGTTAGGTTTAAGTAGTTCTAAGTCTAGGGGACTGACGACCTAAGATGTTAAGTCCCATAGTGCTCAGAGCCATTTGATTTTTTTGTACCTGGATGTACTGACGACTTATTTGCAAGTAAATTTGAAATGTTTACGACATACATTTCTGCGCCCTCCATGGCTTGTAAACTGTTTACGTAGAGAGTACGGAAGTTACTATGATTCCATTGTACGAGGTGCATTCGAGTTCTAAGGCCTCCGATATTTTTTTTTCTCCGGACTGGAAAGAGATAGAAACATGCGCATTGTTTTAAAATGAGGCCGCGTTCATTGTCAATAGTCCCAGAGATGGCAGCACTGTACGGCAGATGGAATTTTACCGCCAGCGGCGAGAATGTGAACTGTTTTAAATACTTAAAATGGCGACGTTTTCCTTACTCGAACAGCGTGCAATCATTCGTTTTCTGAATTTGCGTGGTGTGAAACCAATTGAAATTCATCGACAGTTGAAGGAGACATGTGGTGATGGAGCTATGGATGTATCGAAAGTGCGTTCGTGGGTGCGACAGTTTAATGAAGGCAGAACATCGTGTGACAACAAACCGAAACAACCTCGGGCTCGCACAAGCTGGTCTGACGACACGATCGGGAAAGTGGAGAGAAATGTTTTGGGGGATCGCCGAATGACTGTTGAACAGATCGCCTCCAGAGTTGGCATTTATGTGGGTTCTGTGCACACAATCCTGCATGACGACCTGAAAATGCGAAAAGTGTCATCCAGGTGGGTGCCACGAATGCTGACGGACGACCACCCGGCTGCCCGTGTGGCATGTTGCCGAGCAATGTTGACGCGTAACCACAGCACGAATGGGACTTTCTTTTCGTCGGTTGTGACAATGGATGAGACGTGGATGCCATTTTTCAATCCAGAAACAAAGCGCCAGTCAGCTCAATGGAAGCACACAGATTCACCGCCACCAAAAAAATTTCGGGTAACCGCCAGTGCTGAAAAAATGATGGTGTCCATGTTCTCGGACAGCGAGGGCGTAATCGTTACCCTATTGCGTTCCAAAGGGCACTACGGTAACAGGTGCATCCTACGAAAATGTTTTGAACAACAAATTCCTTCCTGCACTGCAACAAAAACGTCCGGGAAGGGCTGCGCGTGTGCTGTTTCACCAAGACAACGCACCCGCATCCGCACATCGAGCTAACGTTACGCAACAGTTTCTTCGTGATAGCAACTTTGAAGTGATTCCTCATGCTCCCTACTCACCTGACCTGGCTCCTAGTGACTTTTGGCTTTTTCCAACAATGAAAGACACTCTCCGTGGCCGCACATTCACCAGCCGTGCTGCTATTGCCTCAGCAATTTTCCAGTGGTCAAAACAGATTCCTAAAGAAGCCTTCGCCGCTGCCATGGAATCATGGCGACAGCGTTGTGAAAAGTGTGTACGTCTGCAGGGCGATTACGTCGTGAAGTAACGCCAGTTTCATCGATTTCGGTTGAGTAGTTAATTAGAAAAAAAATCGGAGGCCTTACAACTTGAATGCACCTCGTAGTGAGGTAATCGGATATCGGATTCATAACGTCCCGAGCGGTGTGTGTGTGTGTGTGTGTGTGTGTGTGTGTGTGTGTGTGTGTGTGTGTGTGTGTGTAAGATGAAGGGTAGGGGGAGCATAATCGATGGGTGCCACTAGTGTGACTTTGCGATCCTCTCGGGAAGGGCTAAGGAGGGCGTCATTCGAGAGGGAAGCCCAGGTGGCGAGTCGTGAAACGTTATATGCAGTGGCGAGAAGTGGATTGTACATTCCGCACTACGACTTGCGTAACAGGGCACGAGTTCTGTGTGTGGCTCTGAAGGCGCGATTAAGTTGGGATGGAACCAACAGGACACAAAACTCTTCTGAAAAGTCGTATGAAATGTTACTTCGGAAACTAAATAGAGGATCACAAATTATTTGTGTTGTTTTGATTAATAGTAGGTTGTGCAGTATGGGAAAAACTTGCTCCACATGCTAAGATGTGCGCCGAGAGGTTTCATGAAATACCAGAATACACTACTGGCCATTAAAATTGCTTCACCACGAATATGACGTGCTAGAGACGCGAAATTTAACAGACAGGAAGAAGATGCTCTGATATGCAAATGATCAGCTTTTCAGAGCATTCACACAAGGTTGGCGCCGGTGGCAACACCTACAACGTGCTGACATGAGGAAAGTTTCCAACCGATTTCTCATACACAAACAGCAGTTGACCGGCGTTGCCTGGTGAAACGTTGTTGTGATGTCTCGTGTAAGGAGGAGAAATACGTACCATCACGTTTCCGACTTTGATAAATGTCGGATTGTTGCCTATCGCGATTGCGGTTTATCGTATCGCGACATTGCTGCTCGCGTTGGTCGAGATCCGATGACTGTTAGCAGAATATGGAGTCGGTGGGTTCAGGAGGGTAATACAGAACGCCGTGCTGGATCCCAATGGCCTCGTATCACTAGCACTCGAGATGACAAGCATCTTATCTCCGTGGCTGTAACGGATCGTGCAGCCACGTATCAATCCCTGAGTCGACAGATGGGGACGTCTGCAAGACAACAACCATCTGCACGAACAGTTGGACGACGTTTGCAGCAGCACGGACTGTCAGCTCGGAGACCGTGGCTGCGGTTACCCTTGACGCTGCATCACAGACAGGAGCGCCTGCGATGGTGTACTCAACGACGAACCTGGGTGCACGAATGGAAAAACGTCATTGTTTGCGACGAATCCAGGTCTGTTTACAGCATCATGATGGCCGACATCGCGGTGAACGGACATTGGAAGCGTATCACCCGGCGTGATGGTATGGTTACACGTCTCGGTCACCTCTTGTCCGCATTTACGGCACTTTGACCAGTGGATGTTACATTTGAGATGTGTTACGACCCGTGGCTCTACCGTTCATTCGATTCCTGCGAAACCGTACGTTTCAGCAGGATAATGAACGACCGCATGTTGCAGGTCCTGTACGGGCCTTTCTGGATACAGAAAATGTTCGACTGCTGCCCTGGCCAGCACATTCTCCAGATCTCTCACCAATTGAAAACGTCTGGTCAGTGGTGGCCGAGCAACTGGCTCGTCACAATACGCCAGTCACTACTCTTGATGAACTGTGGTATCGTGTTGAAGCTGCGTTTGTAGCTGTACCTATACACGCCATCCAAGCTCTGTTTGACTCAATGGCCATGCGTATCAAGGCCGTTATTACTGCCAGAGTTGGTTGTTTTGGATACTGATTTCTCAGGATCTATGCACCCAAAATGCGTGAAAATGTAATCACATGTCAGTTCTAGTATAATATATTTGTCCAATGAATACCCGTTTATCATTTGCATTTCTTCTTGGTGTAACAATTTTAATGGCCAGTAGTGTAATCCCCCCCCCCTCCTTCCTAATGCCTTCGTGGATGCTGAACTTGAAGAAAGATTTTTCGTTGCCACTCTGAATACGTCAGAATTTTTCCGCTCCTTGCCTTAACATGAGATACACGAAGCGTGTCCGAAAAGTAAGGGCCTTTCGATCATTAAAAAAACCAGAGAAATTTCGTTAGAAAAAGCTTTTATTGCAGACGTTAAGTTTCCTACAACCCTGCTTCACTTTTTCCCGTAATGACCGTTATTTCGTAATTTTGTATTAGCGTCTACAACCCTTATGCACAGCAGGTATACGCCTGGAATCTGAAATGACTGAGCCGGCCGAAGTGGCCGTGCGGTTAAAGGCGCTGCAGTCTGGAACCGCAAGACCGCTACGGTCGCAGGTTCGAATCCTGCCTCGGGCATGGATGTTTGTGATGTCCTTAGGTTAGTTAGGTTTAAGTAGTTCTAAGTTCTAGGGGACTAATGACCTCAGCAGTTGAGTCCCATAGTGCTCAGAGCCATTTGAACCATTTTTGAAATGACTGATAACGGCGGATTGATTTTTTTCGCCGTCTTCCAACCGTTCTCTTCTAAATCATTTTTAAAGTGCAAGTCCCTGTGTGTGAGATCGGGACTGTACGCTGGGTGATGGAAAAGTCCCCAGCGGCAATTCTGAATCATATCCTTGCTACGGGCAACAGTATATGGTCGCATGTTGTCGTGCAGGAAGACTATTGCAGACGATTTGCGATGTCCGAGATAGTATGTAGCCGTACCATCAGTGCAGCCGCATCAGTTGATAAGATTGGAATTGGAAACTTTTCGGTTTGTCGATGAAATTGTAATTCTGCCAGAGACCGGAAGGGACGTGGAAGGTCGGTTGAAATGAATGGTTAATGTCTTTAAAAGAGGCTATAAAATCAATATCAACACAAGTAAAGCAAGAGTAATGAAACGTAGTCGAATTAACTCAGGCGATGGTGAGGGAATTAGATTAGAAAATAAGATGCTAAAGGCCACTTTCGCTACGAGTTTTTTCCGCTTGGGCAACTAAATAAATCTCGATAGTCGAAGTACGAGGTGCAGTCAAGTTCTGAGGCCTCCGACTTTTTTTTTTCTAATTAACTACTCACCCGAAATCGATGAAACTGGCGTTACTTCTCGACGTAATTGCCCTGCAGACGTACACATTTTTCACAACGCTGACGCCATGATTCCATGGCAGCGGCGAAGGCTTCTTTAGGAGTCTGTTTTGACCACTGGAAAATAGCTGAGGCAGTAGCAGTACGGCTGGTGGATGTGCGGCCACGAGTGTCTTTCATTGTTGGAAAAAGCCAAAAGTCACTAGGAGCCAGGTCAGGTGAGTAGGGAGCATGAGGAATCACTACAAAGTTGTTATCACGAAGAAACTGTTGCGTAACGTTAGCTCGATGTGCGGATGCGGGTGCGTTGTCTTGGTGAAACAGCACACGCGCAGCCCTTCCCGGACGTTTTTGTTGCAGTGCAGGAAGGAATTTGTTGTTCAAAACATTTTCGTAGGATGCACCTGTTACCGTAGTGCCCTTTGGAACGCAATAGGGTAACGATTACGCCCTCGCTGTCCCAGAACATGGACACCATCATTTTTTCAGCACTGGCGGTTACCCGAAATTTTTTTGGTGGCGGTGAATCTGTGTGCTTCCATTGAGCTGACTGGCGCTTTGTTTCTGGATTGAAAAATGGCATCCACGTCTCATCCATTGTCACAACCGACGAAAAGAAAGTCCCATTCATGCTGTTGTTGCGCGTCAACATTGCTCGGCAACATGCCACACGGGCAGCTGGGTGGTCGTCCGTCAGCATTCGTGGCACCCACCTGGATGACACTTTTCGCATTTTCAGGTCGTCATGCAGGATTGTGTGCACAGAACCCACAGAAATGCCAACTCTGGAGGCGATCTGTTCAACAGTCATTCGGCGATCCCCCAAAACAATTCTCTCCACTTTCTCGATCGTGTCGTCATACCGGCTTGTGCGAGCTCGAGGTTGTTTCGGTTTGTTGTCACACAATGTTCTGCCTTCATTAAACTGTCGCACCCACGAACGCACTTTCTACACATCCATAACTCCATCACCACATGTCTCCTTCAACTGTCGATGAATTTCAATTGGTTTCACACCACGCAAATTCAGAAAACGAATGACTGCACGCAGTTCAAGTAAGGAAAACGTCGCCATATTAAGCATTTAAAACAGTTCTCATTCTCGCCGCTGGCGGTAAAATTCCATCTGCCGTACGGTGCTGCCATCTCTGGGACGTATTGACAACGAACGCGGCCTCATTTTAAAACAATGCGCATGTTTCTATCTCTTTCCAGTCCGGAGAAAAAAAATAGGAGGCCTTAGAACTTGAATGCACCTCGTAGAGGGAACAGCCGTTCAGATAACCGAGCGCTTTAACGTGCCGCTACCGGGATTCGGAAGGCGATCCTGACGCGGGACAAATCCGCCTCGCGGATTAACCACGAGGGGTGGTGAGCCAGGCAGCCCGGACGTGGTGTTCAGGTGGTTTCCCACATCCAACTAGACGAGAACAGAGCTTGGACTCGCATGCCGCCTCAGGTAGTTGCTACGCGAACATTTAGAACGTGTTCTCACACTTGGATATGAGATTTACTCTTAAAGGGGAGAAGGAAGGCAATTTTTATCCCTATTCTGCCAGTGCTATTTTACCCTTTGAATAGGTACACTTTTCAAAAGAACTGTAAGTGATAAAGCAATGAAATGTTTGCAGCATATATATGACATATATGCCTCTATTTACAAGTAAAATGAACATTATACCTCTTATGGTTTTGAAGAAAAAAACGTATTCCTTCACTAGCAAAATTGAACTTTTTTGTACATTAATTATTATAAAACAGTTTCTGGTTGTTTGGTGGTTCTTAGTTTACTTGTAATAGTTTATTACCATTTGCAGTACAAATGTTTCTAACCCCATTAGTTTATCAAATAATGGTACCTGAAAGTAAAAAAAAAAATGTAGTTTTGAGAAAAATCCATTTAAAGTTCAATATTGCAATTATAGTGTAGTTATTGATGAGAATTACTTACCACTAATATTTTCCTGCACCATAGTGAGCATCATCTTAATCATATTGATATTCCTTTCTTCTCTTGGTCCCTCTTCTTTAATGTTGGCTTCTTTTGTGCATTATAAATTAGCAATATCTGCTCTGCGGATTCTCTCTTTATCTATTTGCACCAAGAATTTTGCAGTTTTTCCACTAGATTTTATGCCCAATAATTCCAAAACATCCAGTTTCCTATTTTCACCGTCAGTGAAGCATAAAATACATCATAAACACGAAATTTGAGCCGGCCGGTGTGGCCGAGCGGTTCTAGGCACTTCAGTCCGGAACCGTCCGACTGATACGGTCGCAGGTTCGAATCCTGCCTCGGGCATGGATGTGTGTGATGTCCTTAGGTTAGTTAGGTTTAAGTAGTTCTAAGTTCTAGGGGACTGATGATCTCAGATGTGAAGTCCCATAGTGCTCAGAGCCATTTGAACCATTCTGAACTGCCCCCTGATTTCACAGAGCGTCAGGAAAACCGTCATATCTCACGGAAAAATTGTCGTATTTATATAAAATAAAAGCTGTTTCACACAGGAAAGACCAGGCATTTCAGATATGCTAAAATCTAAAAATGGAATTTTTTAAGCCCACTTGCCTTCCGTCTCCCCTTAACGCTGACAGACAGGATAACAGTTTCGGGGGGGGGGGGGGGGGGACGTGGTGATGTCTGCTGGGGGCATCCGGTCACCAGCCTTCGCTAACATTTCCAAAACCCGTATAACAAAGTCTACCCAATAGAGCAGGGGAACTGGCAACGAAGAAGTTGAAATGGAGAGGTTTAATGCAGACTCCCGACAACAAGGAAACGAGAAATTTGTAAACAACGAATGTATTTAAAAGTTAGGAAATCTTTTCTGACGATATTGTCTGGCATGTAGCCTTGGAAAGTGGCGACTCTTCGGTAGTAAACAATTCTCTCAAGAAGTAAACATAAGCTTTTTGAGTATAGTGCTGCAGAAAAATGAAGCAGATTAGATGGGTAGATCGCGTAACTGATGTGGAGGTACTGACTGGAATCGGTGAAAAAAGAAATGTGCGACACAACTTGACTAAAATGATGTATGGGTTGATAGGAGACATAAAGGAATCATTAATTTAGTACTGGAGGGAAGAGAGTGTGTGTGTGTGTGTGTGTGTGTGTGTGTGTGTGTGTGGTGCGGAGGGGGGGGGGGCAGGGGGTTAAAAAATTGTGTAAGGAGATACCACAGATTGACTACAGAAGGAGAGTTGAAATGGCGTAGGTTGCAATAGTTACTTGCAGAGATAAGACGACGACGACAACAACAACAACAACAACAACAGCGAAATTACCTCTATGCGTGATATGCCTGTCACAGTGCGTCACGTAGTAGCCTTGCGCAAAAGTGGAGCCAGTACTTCCTGAAGCAAAAACGGAACTGATGTATAATGGGACTGTGGAGGAAGGATGAAGACCCCGCGGACAGCTCTTGCGTCGCTCGGCCGGCGTATGGATGAGTCACTTCCCTCGGCAGTTCCTCGTAGTCTCTCCGTCTGCCCGCGCCCCTTCCTGCGACCGGCCCCGAGAAAATCGCGATGCGAGCGGTGTGTCAGGCCCGCTTATGTCATACCACGTACTGTGCCCGCCGTTCTCTTAGCCCAGGCAGGCATCATGTGCACCTCGACGGCGCCCCTCCAATGGCTGTGTCCACTCCATTCGCTACATCTGTCGCAATCAGCCGCGGGAGTGCGTAATATCTATCTCTCTCTCTCTCTCTCTCTCTCTCTCTCTCTCTCTCTCACACACACACACACACACACACACACACACACACACACACACCTCATAAGAAATTTACACGTCAGTACATTATGAGTGAAAGTGGATTTGCGGGAAGTTTCCTTTTGCGGTTCGATCCGCTCTCCGCCGTAACTTTTGTAACTTCTTACTCGCAAACGAATCAGGACAAAGTCGGGAAACCCTGTATCGGGTTAGGAAATGAGAAGGGCAGGTAGTGTGTTCGAAGGACATAACCCGTCCAGTTGCTACCAACAACTTTGAGTTCGACTCTTAGTCTTACGTTTACAAGAATTAAGCCGTCGGCACACGGGCCGTGCATCCGAACTTTGAGCGTGCCGAGTTTCTGACGTCATAGTGTGGAATAGCACGTTCGGGAGTCTTTCCGAACGTGCAGAGCAGTATCTGGCTTGTCAGATATCCTGAGCGTGCGTCTGATCGTTGACCAATGAGATGGCACAACGCCATCTACGTCACACGCACGCCGTCCCCCTTCAGTACAGAGTTGTCAGGCGCCATATTGGCATTCATTTCAAGCCTGTACGTATATATGCCGTTTCTGAGCACCAGAAAATTGAGAATCACTGGAAAACCCGTTGTTTGTTGCGTGATTCGTTCCAATAAAATACTGAGAAACATAATATTCGTCGCAAAAGAATTATTGTAAGTTGCGTATTATGAGAGTAGGCTGAAGGCAGCAACACACTGAAGATCCACCCAAAACGCATTCCTCTAGGTACAATTTGTTATAATTAAATTTCAATTAGTAACATAATTATGTACGATTAACGTTTTTAAGCAAAAGTAGTGCAATATGATGAAGTATAAGTGGTGTCTTGTTGGATTAGCGTAATGAGTTTAGACTTGGATTTTTTCTAAAATGCCAAGGAACCTGTAATTAATTTTAGTTTGTTTTACTACTTTTAGATGTCAGTAGAAAATTATGTACTACTGTGAAATGTTATGCCTAATAAATTGCAGAAAAAAAGTAGAGTCTGTCCGATAATGAGTTTTTGTTGGGGCGGTGGATCGCTCTTAACACTTCCAATTTCTTTTTTCGTAACATTCGCGTTTTATTAGGTTTTGTTACTTTATTATTAGTTTAATATAAGTGTATGCTATAATATTTGATGTTATATTTACATAAGTTCACCTGTTTTTGAGCGGTGACTTTGTTGGATTGGATTAATCTACACGATAGCTTGCGGTACTCGTATAAAGATATTTTGCTCCTTTTTCTTTTACGCTACGTAATTAATATGTTGCAAAGATTCTGCTACTGGATAGGAACAGTGATCTAGTAAGACTGACCTTGGGCTTTTACCAAAATGTGGGAATGGTGAAATATGCGGAGAAGTATTCCAAATTTGTACCGCACTGTTTGTAATGGAACTTTTACAAAATCTGTGTTCTTATTGATTGGACATAGTACTTTCCTTTTCGTGGGCTATGGAGGAAATATGCGTTTTAATAGAGCTAACGTGGGAATTTTACGCGCGCCCGTTGAGTAAGCAGTGTGATTTACGAACTAGAAACATCCCACAACTGCCGCTCGATTGCGTTGCGATCACGTGTACCGCGTTGGGGCCCACGTACCGTATGCACAAGTCGCGTCGTTCCTGAGCGTTCAGCAGCACGTTGAACTTGGCACGCTCAGCGTTAACGTTCGACAGCACGGCCCAGTGTGCCGACGGCTTTAGGCATCTGCCTGTTCTGCCCTTACGATTTTTACGACCATAGTCTTCTTTCTTACCATTATGAGTAAGGATTTTCTTGGGTAGGTTATACACTGCCGGTATACCTCGCCTAACTCCCAGGAACGATGGCTTAGCTTTTGTACGCGGACGACACTGTATATTAGGGCCACGACAGAGCAGAAGGACGACAACTAATGAAGATTCAGTACATCAGCAAACTAGAAAAATGGCACAGTATGTGGCTCACAGAACTTAATGCCCGAAAAACATAGCTTGTCATCGTCGTTCTCCGACTCTCTTGATGGTATCACCCTTAGAATCCATATCGAGTGTCTAGTCACTGAAAATTATCAACCCACGCAGTCTTTACCTAGTGCACAGCTAGTGGGAAAATGTAGATCTACGGCGAAATGCGCCTCTCTCGCTGCAGAATGCTGTCGTCCACATAGTGCTGACGTCCATAGATAAAAAAAACTTTACACGAATTAAATGCTGAACACCAGCAGACGTAAAATTAAAGTTATGGGGCTCGGAAATAACGTCAAAAACTAAAGCTAGTGATCCCTAACTGACTGGAGATACTGAATTACTGTGGAAGCCTCACGTAGACAACATCATAGCAAAAGTAAGACGACGAATTGAACTCTCAGAAGTAATTATTGGACGCATAAAGCTAAACTTATGCCTAAAAATACCATGAGTGTTCTCGTTAAGAGCGTACTCATTGAATTCATTACTTATTTCTGCCTCTCTAATTACTTCCCTTTCTGTCCAACTCGTCTCTCTTGAGTATATTGTGCCGTCTTCTTTCCTGTTCAAACGAACGTTTTTTTTTTTTAAAAGGTTTCCGAATACGCTGCGCCTATCTGGATGGCTAACCAAAACCAAATGAAAACTTTATGCAGCACAGAAAAAAGAATCATAAGAGTGGCTACAAAATTTAACATGTTCTCGCCAAACAACGCCGTATACGAAATAGCCGATGTAAAACCTTTAAAACACCGACTCAACGAATAATTGAGGCAAAGAACCCTGGTCCGGAAACGTCGAGAGTCGAAAGTTAGAGCCGAAAATTGTTGTGACATCTCTGACAGTGGACCTTTTCTATGTAAAACTCTTTGCTTTCCATACTTTGTGGGGTGTTCCTCTGGACCAAAACTAGATAAATATGTTCAGTAAAAATGGGCTCTAAAGTGTATACCTTAAGAACTACGTTCACAGCTCATGAGGTATATATTTTAGAGCCCATGCTTACTTGATAATCAGAATCCATACTACGTCCTACCATATATGGAAAGCAGAGAGATTACGGTAGAAGAGGTGCAGTCAGAGGTATCAAAGACTGAGTCGTTTCCAGGCCAGGGTCTCTTACCTCAAATTGACACGTTTACCATTCTGCATCGTCTCTGAAAGTTTGTAACATCGTTACGGAATCACCCCGTATGACATTGTAAGCATAGTAGTCGCAGAGACTTCTTCTAATAATTTATCTAAATTTACCCAACAGGATTTCGCGAGAACTAAAGTGCCTTTGCCCTTATAATTACCGTTTAAGTTCCCTCTTGGTAAGGACTCCAAACAGTGGAACAGAACTCCATATTTCTCACACTACTGTTTCGTATGCCATTTCCTTTATAGATAGATTGTATTTTCCCAGAGCCTTTCCAACAAATCTGAGTCCTCCAGTCAGTTTCCCTAACACAGATTTCACTACGTGATCGTCCCATCTCATATAGTTCCTTACCGCCACTACACGCTTGTGAGATGTGAAGCGCTCAAGATGTTGGGCACTAATGTTCTAAAGACATCGAATGAATTCGCGGTTGCGGGTAAGGACTACCATCGTGCACGTATGTCCAAAGGAACTTTGCGGCGTAATCAGAATACACAGGCCCTGCAATATCGTAATGGTCTACACCGTCGGAGTCCTTCTGTTTCTTATAACCATTACCTTACATTTATCTACATCTAGATAGAGCTGCCATTTTTGTAAATTAGACTTTTTCTAGAGTCACCGACATTTTTAATCGAAGTACTACTTCGTGTTTCAGTTTTGCTACGCGTAGCCTATACCCTCCAGAGCGCTAAGCAACACGACCTAGACTGCGTTCCTCCCGAGAAGCTCGGTGGTCGTGATGCCAGCCGCGAACGTGCTCCGTGTCGAGGGAGCAAATACAGTCTGGACACGCCTTCGTGCTTGTTCATGTTTGCTTTAAGCTTACGCTGCAAGATTCGGGCAACTCGTCCACAATATCCGCGAGGTAGACGGGGTACTATTGACATTGTCCTCGTCAGTCAAAACTCATCCACTGCGACCCCTACTCACATTCAGTCATGGTAACACCTGGTTATATCAACATATGGCTTTATTATCAAACAGGATTACAAAATACTAAAGTTATTAATAATATAACAAAACACTGAATCGTAGTCTAGGTAAGAATTACGTCTTATTGTGGCATGGGCTGGACAAATACTGTACGTAAGGCTAAATGGCTCTTAGCACTATGGGACTTAACATCTGAGGTCGTCAGTCCCCTAGACTTATAACTACGTAAACCTAACTAACCTAAGGACATCACACACATCCATGCCCGAGGCAGGATTCGAACCTGCGACCGTAGCAGCCGCGTGGTTCCAGACTGAAGCACCTAGAACCGTTCGACCACAGCGGCCGGCCTGCACGTAAGGGACGAGACGACACAACCATCCCTGGCTCAAAAGATCAAGACGACCGACCCTATCCCATTGCTACTACCCCTAACTTTGGTGACGTTATTCCGTTTGCTCCTAGAAGATGTCTTGTAGAATACAATTCGCGAATTCAGCGGGGCTTCGTGACTCGCTGTTGACTGTTCGTCGTTGTATACGGTCTCTTGTTTTTAATGTGCGTTCTATGGAGTGCTGACGAGTCTTCGTGCTGCTCGAGTCTCCATCTACATCCATACTCGGCAAATCACGGTGACTTGCATGGCAGAGGGTACTCCCTTTGTTCAAATCATAAGGGCTTTTTACTTAATTAGCCCAATTTTTTACTTACCCGGCCAGACACGGGTGCTTATTAAAGCGACACTTCCGGGATGGGGATGCGCCAACCCCGGATCTAATCCGCCTGGCGGATTAAGACGACAGTCGGTGTAACGGTCAGCGTGGACGCGGCTTCTAGACTGTTTCCCACACCCCACTAGGTTAATAGCAGGCTTGTACCCAAGTCGTGCTCGATTCGCATACGTTTTGAAAACTTCCGCTTACTTTCACATGAATAACACTATCTGCAGACAGTTTACAAACATTCCGTACCGGAGGGTAAGCCGGCCGTTGTGGCAGAGCGGTTCTAGGCGCTTCCGTCCGGAACAGCGCTGCTGCTACGGTCGCAGGTTCGAATCCTGCCTCGGACATGCATCTGTGTGATGTCCTTAGGTTAGTTAGGTTTAAGTAGTTCTAAGTTCTAGGGGACTGATGACCTCCCATAGTGCTCAGAGCCATTTGAACCGGAGGGTAACATGGTAGTGACAATAAGGGCATCTGGCAACCCAATAAATTAGCTATGGCACATCCATTAATAGCCATGCCAACCCTGCGCAGATGCAGGACAAATTCACAAGAAAAAAGGTAGTAGTATTAGTTCCATTTTGTCCTCGCGATCTGTATGACAGCGATATATAGCAAATTGCACTATGTTTCTAGATTTATAATTTAATGCTGGTTCTTGGAACTTGATAAGCACTCATTCTCGGTAAAGTTTACTTCTTAACTCCAAATGCCTGCTAGTTCCAGCTGTTAAGGAGGTGGTTATAGTGTTTCGGTTGATGATAGTATTCGCTAATCATTTAATCAATCCCGTAACCTGTCAACATTTCCAGAACGCAGCAACTCCAATGACCTTTTTATTTGCGATCAAGTGTTGCGCAGTGTTGTTCCAGTGGAGGGGCGGATGTTGTGTCGCTCTGGACTAGCTGGACACGTCTGTCAGCTGGAAGGATGCCACGGTTTTGTGCATTGGTCTTGCAGTGGGGGACGCCCAACCTCAGACGGTTGAGTGATCTCCAGAGAGCGTGCGCCAGAGCGTTTCCTAGGACTAGATCTTGCTTTGCAGAGACATCTGGCCGCAGCTTACACTTCCATCTGGTGATTCGGTCAGACTACTGTGTTATCCCCAGTGACTGAGCCCTAGCATGGAAAGCTCTCGCTAGGTTTGAGTCGACGTACGGTAAAATAAAGGAGATCAGGAATGGTAGAGGACAGTAACTTTTTCCCTCGCTCCGTTTTGCGATTGGAGCAATGAAGGCTAGTGATGGTAGAATGTAACATCCCCGAAACACCGTGCAGTGTCCTTCAGAGTGTGAAGTGTGACCCGCGCAACGTGAGGCTGCCGTGGCGCGGTGTGCGGACGACACTCTGTGTGTGTGTGTGTGTGTGTGTGTGTGTGTGTGTGTGTGTGTGTGTGGCGGGGGGGGGGGGGGCGCAGCTGCGCTTATCGGAACGGCGGCTACATGACCCCGGTGCTGGCGAAGCCGACGCCATTCCCGTGGGACTGCACGGCTGTGCGCGCTTCTGCACCTCCACGTGGACGGGACGACTGCTGAAAGAAACAAAGAAAAAAGAAGTCACTGCAAAATGTCGCCCACTGCCGGGAAGGGTGGGATATCCGTACTGACACCGACAAGGGAAGCATACACCCACCCAAACGGTGTTTCGCACAAGCGGTGATTGAGAAGGGAGTGACGCAGGGCTGTAGCGAATCCCCGATGTTCTTCAGTCTGTACATAGAGTAATCAGTAATAAAAACCAAGGAAGAAGTTGAAAGCTTTAAGAAGGTGTGTCAGAGACAGCAAAGGACTTGAAAGATCAGTTGAACGGAATGGGTAGTGAAACTTTCGGGCAGATTAAAACTGTGTGCCGGACCGAGACTCGAACTCGAGACATTTGCCTGTCGCGGGCAAGTGCTCTACGGGGGCGTGAGTCGTGGTTACTTGGTAAAGTTGGTAGAGCACTTGCCCGCGAAAGGCAAAGGTCTCGAATTCGAGTCTCGGTCCGGCACACAGTTTTATTCTGCCAGGAAGTTTCATATCAGCGCACACTCTGCTGCAGAGTGAAAATCTCATTCTGGAATGTGGAATGGCTAGTGGTTGAAAAAACATAAGATGAATATCAACGAAAATGAGACAAGGGTGGCAGAATGGAGTTGGATTAAATCAGGCGGTACTGAAAAATTAGAAAATAAGACACTAAAGTTAGTGGTTGAGTTTTGATACGTGGGCAGGGAAATAACTGATTGATGGCCGAAGTAGAGGGATATAAAATACAGACTGGCAGTAGCGAACAAAGCGTTTCTGAAAAAGAGGAATTTGTTGACGTCGAATATATAAGGGCTAGTCAAATGAAAACGGGGCGAATGGGAAGAAGTAAATACTAGCATTACTTTTGAATACATTATGGGAGAACAGTGATCCATGTGTTACAAATATTTACTATCGAAAACAGTCTTGATCACAATTTATTTAGTACGGTGACCGGTTTCGACCACTACTGTGGTCATTTTCAGAGCAATGAGTAAGAACCTCCTTCTGCTGGAGAATCACTACTCGCAGTGATTCTCCAGCAGGAGGTGGTTCTTACTCATTGGTGTGAAGATGACTACAGTAGTCTTCGTTGATCCATTATGGATCGTGGGACGACGGCTGGCATGAACTTCTTGATGCAATAATTTACCAACAGCCGTATGATTTGTAGAAGTTTATGTGCTGCTACCAGTTTCGGCATTACATTGATGCCATCTTTAGGCCCCACTCGTCATAGTCGTACAATCGCTACGCTATACGGAAGGAGCCATGTAACTGGATCCGTGAATCAAATCGTCCTGAAACAGCTCTTGGTGGCCAGGCGACACAGACTGAGTCTTTCTTGCAATGTACTCTAAGAAAGCTCAAAGACTGGACACATCTGCTATAGAAGTATGTCCGCACTGTGTTGCAGCCACGTTATTTCTTTCTTTTTCAGTAAATCATATACCACACACGTGTACCACTGCATCGAACTATGTTTCTTCAGAAAGGGGCAATAATGCAGATGTAGGTCCGAGAAGGGGAGAACAGAGCTGTATGGCACAGACTACCTTAAAGAAGGGGGATAGGTTTATACTTGGGGGAAGGGGAGGTATCAATGAATAGTAATTTTGGTAATTGAGGGAGGTTAATGGCCGGGTGGGGGGGGGGGGGTTACAGAACGGGTGACCAAGGCTTGAATACAGTAATCTGGTTCAAATGGACGGATGTGGGTTCGTAGGCTTTCGCGGCGGATATGCTGGTTGAATATCTCTCGGGCGCAAAGTCAGATCGGTTGGCCATTGGAAAACGGACTTTCGACAGCGTATCGTGCCATGCCGGTTTCCCAGTTAGGCTATGACTAGTGGCAATGCCGGGTTGCTGCCTGATAGCAGGAATTTGGCTTGAGTGTGGTTCTGCGGCCATGGAACTAGTCGCAAGGAGCGAAACAGAAATAAATAAAATAAAAAGAAGTACTTTTATCAGCCACTGACCCACCAGTAAAATACTCCTCCCCAAGTAATGGAAAAGATCACAAAACATTTGTTCGTCACAGCGATATTGTACTACTGTTATACATTTTGGAAGTTGGTGTCCCAGTGCCTACTGTTATGCAATGCGACAGCCGTGTTGAAACCCCCCACCCCTATCCTCCCCCCCCCCCCCCCGCACTCACCCGTCTCCGCCTTAGTTTTCTAAGAAAGTGTGTCAAACAGGGTGGACGCGGTTGCTTCGCGATATTGTGGCCGTAAACACAATTCTCCCAGTAAAGATGACGCCACCAGTCGCGCCTGCTGTTAAAGGACTGCCCATTAGCAGAGCAGACCAAGTGCAGGCACGCGTCGAAGATCTGCTGATAGCGCCCGACTCTGCCGGTCTGTGTCAGTTTAACTGTGGCCCTACTGTGTGAGTGTGCGGTTTTGAGTGGGGAGGGGGATTGTGTGCGACCGCCCATTTCTGTGACGAAGACGCATAATTATGCTTTTTATTCAGCCCTTGTTAACTTAGCTTTAAGGAATTTGCCAGCTCTGAAAAATTCCAACTACTAGCGCTGAAGTGACGTAAATCTGAAAGCAGCAACTGTTTCAGAATCGTCCTGAAATTAACGGCTATTTTCTCGCAGGCGGTGATAATGAAAGCCAACATCAATTTCATACAAACCAACAGCAGACACGATGAATAATTCTAACAAATTGTGAGTTACGAGTAAAAAAAACAGGCGGCACAAGTGTAATATTCTGGCGGTTTTTGACCGTTACATCACCGTCGGGTGCAGAGAGAAATATGTGTGGTTGTAAAACTGTTGGTTCAAAGAT
The DNA here is from genome assembly GCF_023864275.1 of Schistocerca cancellata. NCBI lineage: Eukaryota > Metazoa > Arthropoda > Insecta > Orthoptera > Acrididae > Schistocerca > Schistocerca cancellata. The sequence goes on along the minus strand of NC_064628.1, from coordinate 96,218,019 downwards.
TTAAAAGTAGTGCAACTACAGAGTATCTCTGGTGGTTTCCAAAGATTATGCTTGTTATTAATTTAAGACTAAAACAAGTCGGATTATGCAAGTAAAAACGCCGTGTAAAATTATTTAGATTAGATGAAATATGTGGCATATTTTAAATGACCTACACGACCAACTACAATATTTGTTCTGAAAGGCAAAATGAGTTGAACACTACATATATAGTAAAATTTGGTGAAGTGTTTCAGTTGGGTGATTGAACAACTTATTCTTGTTCTTAAGAATTTCAATATTACAATCTGATACACTATAACAAGTGAGACCAAACATGCAAATGAAACAACAGTAATTATAAAGACTAATATTTTAACAGGGCAAGTAAAACTACAGTAACTGAAGTAAAGGAAAAAATGGGCCATTTGAGTAAGAGGAGTAATATACAAAGTGGTATAGATGGGTTATTAGGAGTATTGCAGAGATTATTTCCGGTATTTGTAGAAATGGATATATTGAAAATTCGATTTTTTTCCTCTTTTATATTGTGATTTTCTGCTGTTTTGTTTGATGTAACTAGTTAGAACTACATATATGAGCACTGCACTGTAATCACATATAGTTAATTAGTAACGACGAATTTAAATGCTGTGGGACCATAATAAACACGCTATCTTGTTACACGCAAATCATAGACGACGCACTTCGGAGTTAGTCTCGTTAAAAATAGGTGCAAGTACTACTAACTACGTGTTTTAGATCTGAAACAATAACAGAATACAATCATACATATCGATCTTTTGTATAAGACGGTGTTACAGAAGCGATATTTATTATGCAGTCAAGAAATAACGAGATAAAGAGCTTCAAAATTCAACAAGACGAATGTCCTCAAGCAGAACGTGCGATCCCTCTCTCTGTCCACGTCTCCCTCCCTCCCTCCGTCTCTCCGTCCTTTCTTTCCGCTTCCTTATCCCCGTCTTACGGGGAACGCCCGCCGTGTGTTTGGCAATGGGAGGGAACGAGAATTTCTTCAGTTTTGTTACCAGGTACTAACAAAATCTGATTCTTAGCTCCCTCTTTAATGACCTCATTCTCAGTGGCATGTTAAACATTTTTCAATTTGCAACTTCGTTCTATGCTTCCTGGCCGTCCTCGGGCCGGTACGCACAGATGTCTTCGGTTGTAACTGGCTTGAATTGAGATGATATTCCTTTCGCAACTATTACGTGAACTTGCCAGGTGTTATCCATTGCAATTCTTGAGGTACCGTTGGTGCGTAACCCTGTAACCTAACGTGCTGTTTGTTTCCGTTAATCCTCACACATCAATGACATGTTAAGCAGCGATGTCCCTACTACAGTGCCACATATTCCTTTGTCGATAAGTCCAAAGATCGACGCACGACGTGGCGTCATGGTTAAGATTTTACCTACACGGTCCAGTCACATCAGTGTGACGACTGTCTGTGTTAGACGTCATGCGATAAGGACTAACAGACGCGTGTAAAGGGGGAGGGGGGACGCGGAAAGCATGGCTGCCGTTGTTGTCGTAATGCGGAAACGGAACGATTTATCAGACCTCCAAAAGGGGCATGATCATCGGCTGTCGGGCCGAAGGTGGAAGCATTTCAGGAACGGCAAAGTTCGTAACAGTTCGCTTGTCACTGTGGTTAATGCGTCCGCCCCCATAGCTGAATGATCAGCGTGACGGACTGCCGTCCTGAGGGGCCCGGGTTCGCTTGCCGGCTGGGTCGGGGATTTTCTCCGCTCGGGGACTGGGTGTTGTGTTGTCATTTCATCCCCATCCGGCGCGCAGGTCGCCCAATGTGGCGTCGAATGCAATAAGACCTGCACCAAGGCGGCCGAACCTGCCGCCTGAGGGGCCTCCCGGCCAATGACGCCAAACGCTCATTTCCATTTCCCCTGTGGTTGAAGTATACCGCGCATGCCAAAATGGCGCTATCCAATAACGGCGCATGGGGAACTGTGGTGCACCACTGGTCATAAGTGAGAGGGATGGACGACGGCTGTAGAGATGTTGTAACCTCCCCCTCACTTACCGACCTTAATGACAGTGAAAAATGAAACCGCGTGTACCTAATGGGAGTTTTGGAAAAAGCAATCGTCACCGAAGTTATCCTGTCGGTAAGGAGGGAGGAAAGGGCTACATCAAAATGAAAGGAAATCTGCTAATGAAACTGGTGGAAATTAATTTTGAAAAGGGGTAAAGTTAATAAAGAAAGTAAATGTGCAGCCGTTACGTTAACAATTAACTAGCGGTAATTAGATATTTGAGATTTGGGGGAAATCACGGTCGCCAGTCCTAAGGACAATTACTATAGTAACTGAAAAAGAAAGGTTATTACACATATAATTAGCACTAGAAGCGTGGCAACTGAAGGTTGACACGTGTAGTGTGAAAACTGAAAGTTTGTCAGCAGTAATAAATTTCGCTACACCCTGACTTAATTTAGCAAAAGAATTAATAAAACCGGAAAATCGAAAGTTAATTTAGTGACTGAAGTTAATAGTGAGCTTTCTTTCTCAAGCACATCGAAATTCAGTAAAATACGGTTAGTCTTGGACTACCTCAACAATCATTTCAAAAGCTACTTGAATCTACGCAATTTAAAAATAAGAGATTTAACTTTGAACTTGAATTAAATGATTCCGAACAATTAACAATAGTAAAATTTAGTACGTACCAAGCTGAGCTGCAGTCACAGGTAAGCTAAAATATGGTAACAAAACTCGCACTCTTAATTTGTGCTTGGGTAATCTAGTAGCCAGCTATAAATACTTTAACCGAATTTTGAAATTAAAGCAGTGAAAACGAGTTAGCTATATTACTTTAATGCTGGCGTTTGAATTTCAACGACACTCGGGTTCATTTCGGAAAAGGAAGGGACTCTGCTTGGTAATGCAATTGGGACAATGAGCAACAAACGTTCATGCTAAGTTGCTGTAATTATAGTGACGAAAATGGAACAGTTTGAAAAGCTGAGGTCTGCCATACAGTTCTAAAACTTTACTTGCGTCCAGTCTTCCTTGTCGGTTGATTGAAGGTTTGAAGCCGTCGGTCGAGGAGGTGGCGACAGTCACTCATTGTCGGCCGTCGCTGTTGCAGAAGCTGGATGTAGGCGCGCCTTCTTCTCGACACGGTCACCAGACGAAACGGGCTCTTGATGTGCGCTAGTTAATGTTTCCCGTCCGCGACACCATGTCAGAAACTATCATCGCAAGTCGAGCGCAATTACATGCTGCCAAACCCCGAAAGCGCGGCAACTCGCGGGAGCGTCACACAACACACCTGCTCCACTCGCTACTCCCGCCACACTCCTTCTGCTCAGCCCGCGCTCCACGCGGCAGAGTTAACACTACCAAAGATCCTACACACTTTGATTCTTCACACGACCTATCGACGTAATCGTTCGATAGCAGTTTTCCCTAGGCAAGACCCAGCGTAAAAATACAAATAATATTTACGAAACAAACCAATTATACATCGACATAAATGCATAACTATACAAATAGTAAAACAATTACAATATACAAAGAGACAGAAATGTCATATCTTGAGGTAACAAAGCAAGGAAAGAAAATAATAGCACAATAGGTGGAAATAGGAGGATATGCATTTCCGGCGTTACAATGTGTACGGGCGAGTAGACCTGCAACTGTTGAGCAACTGACGGCGCACATGAACCAAGGGGCGTTCTCTCGTCAGCGACCGTTCAGCGAACTTTGCAGCGTATGGACCCCAGCAGTAGGCGCCTGGTTCACGCACCCATGCTGACTGCCGTTCTGCGGCGTCGAAGGCTGCAATTTGCACTTCAGTACCGGAAATGGACGTTCGCTGGGTGGCGACTGGTGGCTTTTCCAGATGGATCACGTTTTATGCTCCATCGGGCAGATGGCCGTTGGCATGTAAGGCGCAAAGTACCCTGCAACGGAAGGGTCCAGCTCGGAGGAGGGATCATTATGGTCTGGGGAATGTTTTGTTGGTATTCCCTGAGTGATCCCGTCATTGTAGAAAACCACAGTGAATCAACACAAGTATCTATCTGTCCTTGGGTAGCATATCCACCACTACATGCAGTTTGTTTTTCGTCGGCATGATGGCATGTACCAACAATAGGCCTACAATGTATCATGCCACACAGCTCGCAGTGAACGTGCGTGGTTCGAAGAGCACCAGCATGAGTATACCGTATTTCCCCGGCCACCAAACTACTCCCGGATTTAAAGCTAATCGAGAATATGTGGGATCGGCGCTATCGGGCAGTTAGCACTATGGATCCTCAACCGAAACTTAGCGCAACTGGGCAAAACACTGGAGTTATCATGGCTCCACATGCATGTCTGTACCTTATTGACACTCTTCCTGCACATCTCGCAACGGTTCGCGCTGAAAAGTTGATTCTTCAGGCTTTTGACAGGTGGTCACATTAATTTGACTGGGCAGTGTGTGTCGAGATGTAAAGTTCGTCATAACTCTTAAACACGAGTACATACTTCTAATAACTGAAAAGGCCTCCTGTCGATCATTCAGTGTCAATAAATACTTAAATCTGTCATTACGCAAAGTAATATACAGGGTGGTCCATTGATAGTGACCGGGCCAAATATCTCTCGAAATAACGAAAAAACTACAAAGAACGAAAATCGTCTAGCTTGAAGGGCGAAAGCAGATGGCGCTATGGTTGGCCCGCTAGATGGTGCTGCCATAGGTCAAACGGATATCAACTGCGTTTTTTTTTTTTTTTAAATAGGAACCCCCATTTTGTTAATACATATTCGTATAGTACGTAAAGAAATATGAATGTTTTAGTTGGACCACTTTTTTCGCTTTGTGATAGATGGCGCTGTAATAGTCACAAACGTAAAAGTACGTCGTATCACGTAACATTCCGCCTGTGCGGACGGTATTTGCTTCGTGATACATCACCAGTGTTAAAATGGACCGTTTACCAATTGCGGAAAAGGTCGATATCGTGTTGATGTATGGCTATTGTGATCAAAATGCCCAACGGGCGTGTGGTATGTATGCTGCTCAGTATCCTGGACGACATCATACAAGTGCCCGGACCGTCCGCCGGATAGTTATGTTATTTAAGGAAACAGGAAGTGTTCAGCCACATGTGAAACGTCAACCACGACCTGCAACAAATGATGATGCCCAGGTAGGTGTTTTAGCTGCTGTCGCGGATAATTCGCACATCAGTAGCAGACAAATTGCGCGAGAATCGGGAATCTCAAAAACGTCGCTGTTGAGAGTGCTACATCAACATAGATTGCACCCGTACCATATTTCTATGCACCAGGAATTGCATGGCGACGACTTTGAACGGCGTGTACAGTTCTGCCACTGGGCACAAGAGAAATTCCGGGACGATGACACATTTTTTGCACGCGTTCTGTTTAGCGACGAAGCGTCATTCAGCAACAGCGGTAACGTAAACCGGCATACTATGCACTATTGGGCAACGGAAAATCCACGATGGCTGCGACAAGTGGAACATCAGCGACCTTGGCGGGTTAATGTATGGTGCGGCAATATGGGAGGAAGGATAATTGGCCCCCATTTTATCGATGGCAATCTAAATGGTGCAATGTATGCTGATTTCCTACGTACTGTTCTACCGATTTTACTACAAGATGTTTCACTGCATGACAGAATTGCGATGTACTTCCATCATGATGGATGTCCGGCACATAGCTCGCTTGCGGTTGGAGCGGTATTGAATAGCATGTTTCATGACAGATGGATTAGTCGTCGAAGCACCATACCATGGCCCGCACGTTCACCGGATCTGACGTGCCCGGATTTCTTTATCTGGGGAAAGTTGAAGGATATTTACTATCGTGATCCACCGACAACGCCCGACAACATGCGTCAGCGCATTGTCAATGCATGTGCGAACATTACGGAAGGCGAACTACTCGCTGTTGAGAGGAATGTCGTTACACGTATTGCCAAATGCATTGAGGTTGACGCACATCATTTTGAACATCTACCGCATTAATGTGGTATTTATAGGTAATCACGCTGTAACAGCATGCGTTCTCAGAAATAAGTTCACAAAGGTACATGTATCCCAGTGGAACAACCGAAATAAAATGTTCAAACGTACCTACGTTCTGTATTTTAATTTAAAAAACGTACCTGTTACCAAGTGTTCGTCCAAAATTGTGAGCCATATGTTTGTGACTATTACAGCGCCATCTGTCACAAAGCGAAAAAAGTGGTCCCACTAAAACATTCATATTTCTTTACGTACCATACGAATATGTAATAAAAAATGGGGGTTCCTATTTAAAAAACGCAGTTGATATCCGTCTGACCTATGGCAGCGCCATCTAGCGGGCCAACCATAGCGCCATCTGGTTTCCCCCTTCAAGCTAGACAAGTTTCGTTCTTAGTAGTTTTTTCGTTTGACTCTTACTTTGTGAGATATTTGGCCCGGTCACTATCAGTGGACCACCCTCCATTCGCTTTCCCTAAAAGCAAGACAGAAGTGACGGTAGATGTCATTGCAATGTCGTCGAAACTATCTGTTAGAGTTAATTGTAACAGAAGTTGTGTGAACGAAACTTCACACACTACAGGATCACAAATAAACAGTTCCACAATCTTCTGAAGTTTAATACTACACGGAATGCTATATGAAATCGTGATTAGAATGAAGTACTCCTTTTGTTATTTTAGTCTCAAAGCTTGTGGCACTTGTTAGTGAAACTGGAAGAAACTGGTCCAGTATTCGTGTGAAACGGTAGCCCATAACGTCGATAGGTGCCCAATTGATGAAACTCCACATCGGAATCAGGTGTGCAGTTTCGTACAGTTAGAAGGCATCACTAGAGCTGGCAGTGAGTGGAGTCGGACCTTAGTCATGACCTGCGATCTTGGCGCCGCGCCAGCTCCACTGCTGACAGCCAATCGCCGCCGCGTAATGTGCCAATCCTCAGAAGCAATGACATCAGTACAGTACAGCGCACTGGAGCTGCCAGCTGCAACTAAATGGTTTAGAGTCCATTCCCCAGTCGTTTCCACGAACAACGGCAACAGCACACACAGGCAACACACGTTTGCAGACAATGGTCGCAGTTTCTCGGCAACAAAAAATGAGAATCTACGGTTAATACAGCATTTAAAATTACGGCTTTTGTGAAATTTAATGAATAAAGGAGACTGTGCAGTATTTGCTGAGAAATTCTGTTAATTGAGATTTAAATAATAAACTACTGCACCAGTTACTTATTTTCATGCACAGCACGAACTCATTTCAGTAATTTATTCGCATTTCCAACTGGTGCGGTTGAAAATGAGAATACATTTCCGAAATTCATTGTATTGTGTATGAAAAAGCTTAAGAAGTGCAGCATTTTCTTATTTAAATCAGTATTGTCAAAGCTGCAGGCTGTCGAAAAACATCGTTTATGATCAATGAAATTAATGCTGTTACTCGCTAGCACAACTTTGAAATGTCTAAGTGCAGAGGTTATTGTACACTGGTGGGGAAAAACTGAAGGACGAAAGTAGCTTTCAGGCGACGTGTCGCTGCCAAGTAACATATTTAGACGAAACTTAGACCACACATAAAAAACTTTTGCAGAAGTTAAGGGGACATTGTATGTCCTGTGCCGCCAGTGTTAAATTATCGAATTTTGTGACCCATTATCTTGGAACCTTTTTAAGACACCAACTTACAATTTTCCATAATTATTGACTGCAGCTTTCTAGATACACTGAACTAGAATTATTACTAAAATTATATTGTGGGGCATGTTATCTTTTTTGTTTTCAAACACTCAATTTTTTGACAGAATTTTGTAAACAAATGAACATAAAAACAAAACAACAACACAGGATATTTTATTTTACTTTCATATGTGTAGGATCTCACACTTGGCATGCCGTGAAAATTTCCTGTCTCTACCACAGGTACTCTTTTTAGAAAACGGGTCATTTATTGCAAAAAATGCAGTTCAGAGATAGTGAGGTTTAAACTTTTTTTATTACAAATTCTTATGCAGACTTACAATGTTACTTATAATCCGTGTTGATTGCAAAAATGTTTATTAACATGACCGGTTTCGGTTCCTCTAGAACCATCTTGAGATCTGAAACGATAATCATAGTAACTTACTATTTCACATATGCAAAACTTTTCTTCACATTTGTGAAATAGTAAATTAGTATCATTATCGTTTCAGATCTGAAGACGGTTCTAGAGGAATCCTAAACGGTCATCTGAATAAACATTTTTGCAATCAAGACGGATTATAAGTAACATTGTATAACCAGTGATTGCGGTATCCCATGAGGTCTGTTTTTGCTTGTACGGGCTTACATTTCTGCGTCTTTTATGCACTAGTCTTGCCCTGGCCCATGGTCTGTGTCTTCTTCAGTGTCACAACAGCCCAGTGTTTGCCTCCTACTTTTCTTTCGTGCGTCTTTTTTCATTTGCTGAGCAGCTAACTCTGCTTCACGTACACCAAGCTCATCCAGTTCCCGCAGTCCTTTAGCCGTGTTCTGTCCAAATCTTACCTCTAACTTCTCCAGAACCTTAAGTCTTTCATAGTTCCCACCATTAAAAGTTATTACAGCATCATACACTGCTAACTTTACAGTCATAAGGCCAAAAAATACATTTTTAGCCACACGGCACCACACAACATTATTGAAGGACTCCTCCACATTCTGGGTCTTCCCATGTAAACAGTTCTTTAGTAGCTCAGGGTTTACCAAATCTCTGTAAATAGGTTTGATTGCCTCCATTACTGCCAAAGGAAGAGAATGTTTGTGTGTAGATTCATGCAGGGTTCCAGAAAATCCAGCTTGCCTATATTTACACCAAGTGTTTGGTGGAGGTGGACACAAAGCGTGACATGGATTATCATCGGTTGATATTCGATGAAAGAAAGCACTTAAGACGAAAATGCAAGTCTCACGTATCTGTTACTCGCAAATTTGCGTTGCTTGAAGTTACTTTTACGCTTATTCATTTTATTTACGTATAAAAAAGCAATAGAAGTTAGCTACCTACAAAAATAGCCGATAATCACACTACTTTCAACGAAAACTAGTATCAGAAACATAGGACTGATTTGTTTATTCGTAATGCCAAGTTCTGAGACGTGGCAGTAGGCACAAAACGAAGCAATTGAAGCCTTCTAGACTGTGTAGTTCCCAAGGTATGACTGCTCTCAACCGTGGCAGTATATGCGTAGCCGCGGAATTTGACAGTCTGACGTCAACATTCATAATATTATGAATGTTCAAATAAAAATGCGTCGTAAATAGATATGTACGAGGGGAAACGAGTAACGGGGGCAAAATCTCAGATTCTAAAAGTGCGCCCTACGTCGCAACCTACCTCGTAACAGGCTATTAGTGAACCTACCGGTAGCCGAAAGCCTTTAGAGACTGTTGACCTGTCAGTAGCTGGTTAGCCTACGTTCAGATATAGCTCGTCAAGCGTGAGGTGCGTCCTGTGATGCGCACGTGGGGTCAGTGTGCAGCTGATGGTCGCTCACGTAGGCGACCTCGCAGTCTCATGGCCGTAACGAATGGCATTGTGTTAGCACAGCAGTGGAATGCTCTATCAGCTTACAGCCCGTTCGCAACTTGTGCTAGATTCGCTCTCTTGCCAACATGCCTTTTCGCTTAATATTTTCTGTCGTGTACATTTGGGATACTTGGGTATTCACGGCTGTGTTTACGTACAGTAGCTCCTTATCGGGGTGAAGGGGAGGGAGAGGAAACTCAAGAGGGAATAAATTAAACTCGAGTGTAGGCATGTACTAAAGACACTGAGGGTATGAATTAAAAAAAAAGCCAGTAGTCACAAATTTTCGATTTATTAAATACATGATGCATTTAGGACCCTATGGGTCCATCATCAGGTGTAACTTCTCTTAATACATGATTTATTTTTGCTTTGTGAAGTGTTTACAAACATGTGCATGCAAATATGCTTCTTGAGTGGAGTGATATGCATGAATAGGATGGAGAAAAGAATGTGTGATGGTGTTAAAAAGTTATTGGATTACGTGGAATATGCAATTCGCCTCATTCAAGAGCAAAAATAAATCATGTATTAAGACAAGTTACACCTGACGATGGAGCCACATGGTCCTAAATGCTTCGTGTATTTAATAAAACACGAAAATTTGTGACTGAAGGCGTTTTTTTTTAAAAAAAAAATTCTCATAAAGCCACACTCTCCCAGTGTGTTGAATACAGTCACGTTCGAGGCTGCAAAATATGGATAAAATTAAAATTTACTAAAGAGCCAACAACAGAGGAATAGGACGTCGTCGGAGATACTTGGGTTTACTTGTCTTCCAGCCCAACTAGACTTCTTATATTTCGACCTAAACAAATATCGCAGTGGAGCAATGTTATGAATAAATTTAGATAATTCTAGATAGGGAGAAATATGACCATCGCAATAAAACGAGAGAAATATGAGCTTGCACGGAAAGAACTGTTTCCTCGCGCGCTGTTCGACACTGTAACAGTACAGAAACGTTCTGAACGTGATTAGATAAACCATTTGCCAGGCACGTAAGTGTGAATTGCAGAGTACCGGGTGATGAAAAAGTCAGTATAAATTTGAAAACTGAATAAATCACGGAATAATGTAGATAGAGAGGTACAAATTGACACACATGCTTGGAATGACATGGGGTTTTATTAGAACCAAAAAAATACAAAAGTTCAAAAAATGTCCGACAGATAGCGCTTCATCTGATCAGAATAGCAATAATTAGAATAACAAAGTAAGACAAAGCAAAGATCATGTTCTTTACAGGAAATGCTCAATATGTCAACCATCATTCCTCAACAATAGCTGTAGTCGAGGAATAATGTTGTGATCAGCATGTAAAGCATGTCCGGAGTTACGGTGAGGCATGGGCGTCGGATGGTGTCTTTCAGCATCCGTAGAGATGTCGGTCAATCACGATACACTTGCGACTTCAGGTAACCCCAAAGCCAATAATCGCACGGACTGAGGTCTGGGGACCTGGGAGGCCAAGCATGACGAAAGTGGCGGCTGAGCACACGATCATCACCAAACGACGCGCGCAAGAGATCTTTCACGCGTCTAGCAATATGTGGTGGAGGGCCTGGTTCTAATAAAATCCCATGTCATTCCAAGCATGTGTGTCAATTTTTACCTCTCTATCTACATTATTCCATGGTTTCTTAAGTTTTCAAATTTATACTGACCTTTTGATCACCCGGTAGATTAAGGAAAATGCTTACATACAATTTTGTTAAAAGGAAAGGGAAAAAAAACGGATCACAACGCGAAGGTTGTTTTCAACATCGCAGTGGTTCACTAGGTATGATCCAATTTGGGTGGTGTGTTCTCAGCTTCCTCCGACCTTTGAACTGAGAAAGCGCGATATTAAGTTTGACAGAATCTGAGATACGTTGCAACTTGATAATTTTCACATTAACAAATCACTGCCAGAGCTGAAAGGAGGGATTAGGGACCAAAAAAACTATTTAAACCGACCAGGGATTAAACGCCAGACGATTGGATTAACAGCCTCGCACTTAGTCACTATTTTTGTACTTCATTTTTATTGTCAAATAACTTTTGAGACTATTACAATTGAACAACGAGAATATTAAACACAATAATTAACTCGAGACGTAGTGCGAAGACATAATACATTGGCTTTGCTCTAATCAGGGCACCAAACACGTGGATGTCACGATGACTTTCTTGCATAACAGATGTACTCTGTTATTATGTACAGTCGAAAATGGACGCTGCGTGACTGCTCTGTTTAAGCAGCTGACGCTTACGTCGCAGCTGCCCAGTGAAAACACCAGAAGTGGACTGACCTTTCCGCGTACCGTGTTGTAATATCTAAATATACATGGATTACGCTGGTGTGCTACACACGCGTCACAAATCTATAGCTGGACAGTTGATTACGCAGCGTGGAATTTGGAACAGATCGCGTAAAATACCTCTGAACTCCATCATTCGCGGCTGAGAAAACACACAAACAAGACTGGAGACTTTCACGGTTCCAGCTCGTCTCTCATTAATCAGAACGCAAGTTGACGAAAGCGCTCAGTATGCGATTTTCCCACAACCGTGGAGCTACGTTCTTCCAGAATGTGTTCCTACGAAAGTGTCTGTTCCATTTCTCAATTATTTTCTGGAGAATAGTTCTGTACAGTTATTCTGCAGACGTTTTATGCAACGGAATACAAAACTCGGTGTAACGCTGCGTTACGGACTGTATGGAAAGAATGGAACGAGCTGAGATTCGTATCCGAATGATTTCGTACATTTTGGTGCCTTTATACATACGAACTGGTATTTAACTAAGTCCATTTAGGAACCGAGTGTCTGTCTGTTGGTTCGTGGCTTTTTGCAGCCGAAGTCAGTGTATCTCCAAAATTCGTCTGAGTTGCAGCCCTAAGCCATGTTTCGTTCGTATGTACAACATTGTGGACTATTACCGAAACTGTTAGTGAATAAATAACTTAACAAGATAGCACTGTGTTCATCAGTCATTTTTCCAAGTATATCGATGCTGATAATAGTTGCTTGAAAGAAAGCTAACTAAAAACTTAGTATGCGTCTTTGTTGTTCGCTTGATCTGTCGGTATGGAAGTCGTACTTTGACAAACAAAGATTAGCGGTGTGATTCTTGAGTTTCTCCCGGCGTATTTGATAATCAAAATATCCACGGGTGTGCTGCCGGTCTATAGTGTCCAACGGGCACAATATTTCGGCGATCATACATGGCGCCATCATCAGGTGAACTGACGGACTGAGCTCCTGTGAACGTGCCGGCACGGAGATCCGTACGCTATGGCTGCTCAGAGGGAACTGGGTTCGGTCGCGGCGGCGTAGTGAAAATGTTTGAAATATCTAGATTGTACAGAATTAGGTCTTGACGTCAGCTCCAGGTTGGAATTGTGTAAAGTCGGTGATAGATGATCTTCATTTGCGTAATTCCGCCGAAACAATAAATTCTGCATGGATTCGTATTTGGATTAATCACCACCGTGAGAAACCACCATGTTAATGTTAGCGGATGTGTAAAAGGTGTGCATATATCGGCCTCTGGTCCTAGTGTCTTACGTGTCAATTTTGTATAACGATCGCGCCCACGATTTGCGACCACACCAAGTTCTTAAGAAATACGAACAATGTTGACTATGAAATTTTTGTAACTGATGTCGAAGGATTGTGAATTGAACAGCAGCTGTCGTATTATACTTTCGTTCTTAGCTGCTCAGCGCGTTGGCGCAAACGCTAAGTATGTCGCTTATCTCCTGGCTGTGAACATTTGAACACCGCCTCTAAATTCTTCTTTCTTCACTTTCCCTCCAGTAATTACAGCTAAGTTCATACAGCCACTGACAATAAACGTCAGCAGTTGCTCTCTTCCATTGTCTCAAGCTGAGTCTGGCTGGAGTTTATTTTCCTGATCGTAGCTCACTGTTATATAAGTGGCTATAGAAGGCTGATAACGAAGAGAGGGAAGGAACTTTTATCAGCCACAGTATTTCACCTTTTTTAAAAAAATCTATCACATCGAGCTTCGAAGCCTCTCGCCCATCTTCCAGCTAAGCTCTTCTCGTGACCAGCACACTTGTTCCCTTCTCATTGACACATATGGTTTTTTTTTTGTGTTTGGGACACACATCACTCAACAGAGAACAAAAAATGGAGCGTAGGTGTTGCGCAGTGTTTGTTGCTTCAAATAACTGAAAAACTCCGACTGGTCACTTTATTTTCTACTAGCCTAGTATCTGGCTTTCGCTAGGTATGTATATGTTACGGTAAAAGTAAGATGATTGGTAACACATATATTCCAATCTTCTATGAGTCCATGTCCTCTTTCCTCCTCTCTCCGTCTCTCTCTTATTTCACCCCCTCTTTGGCCATCTCCTTCACCCGCTCTCTGTCCATCTTCTCCACCCGCTCTCTCTGCCCATCTCATCCTCTTCCCTTTCTCTATCCATTTCTTCTTCCCACTCTCTCCGTTCATCTCCTCGTCCCCCTTTCTTTGTCCACTCTCTCGCTCTCACTCCAATGGGAGGGTGGTGTTCCTTTCCCCGTCAGTATTTCTTGCCAGATCGTTACTAATGTGTGTACTAGATTTGGTTGGAATTGTTCCAGGGGTTTAGGATGAGCTTTTTACCCGTGTCTTCGTTCGGCTTATGCACGTGTCAAATATTTCATACGAATTTAACATACCTCACACGCACATGCACACACGTCTCAAAAAATGGTTCAAATGGCTCTGAGCACTATGGGACTTAACATCTGAGGTCATCAGTCCCCTAGAACTTAGAACAACTTAAACCTAACTAATCTAAGGACATCACACACATCCATGCCCGAGGCAGGATTCGAACCTGCGACCGTAGCGGTCGCTCGGTTCCAGACTGTAGCGCCTAGAACCGCACGGACACTCCGGCCGGCTGATGCAGGCTTTGTTTATTTGTTGTTATATCTTTGCAATTTTCAAGCTGCTAGGTTAGTTTCTTTATCGCTGCCGTGTTGTTAATCATGGCTGCTCCGCTGTCTATTTGCAACAAAGAGCAACGTTCAGTGATCTGTTTTTTGTGGTCGGAAGGCGTATCAGGCGCCGAAATTCATCGAAGAACAGTTTTCTGCCACAACGGAGTGTCTACGAATGGATTGAAAAATTACGAAATGGCCGCACAAGTGTTACGCGCGATGAAGGAGCCGGACGACCATTTACCGCCACAAATGAAGAAACCACTGAGAGTTCACGTGAAATGATTCTCTTAGACAGACGATTAACTATAGACGAAGTGGCACATCGTCTGCAAATTAGTCACGGCTCTGCCTACGATATCATCCACAACAGACTTGGATTTCATAAAGTTTGTGCAAGATGGGTCCCAAAACAACTCATACGTTTGCATAAAAAAACGCGCTTGGACATCTGCAAAAAACGTTTGGATCACTATGGTAACGAAGAGGACAACTTATTAGACAGGATCATTACTGGTGACGAAACATGGATCCATAATTACGAGCCGGAGAGTAAACGGCAGAGTATGGAATGGAAACATCGAAATTCGCCGTGCAAAAAAAGAGTTAAAGACCCAACCGTTCGCAGGAAAACTGATGCTTACGGTTGTTTCGGACGCACAAGGTCCAGTACTGGACCATTATGGGGAAAGGGGCACAACAATAAACAGTGTACGTTACAGTGAGATGCTTCCGGCCAGGCTAAAGCTTGCAATTCGAAGCAAACGCCGAGGACTGCTGTCGAAAGATGTTGTGTTGTTGCACGACTATGCCCGTCCGCATACTGCTGCCCACACTGCTGAAACACTCCAGAAACACTCAAATTTGAAGTACTGTATCATCCTCCATGTAGTCCTGATCTTGCCCCTTATGACTATCTCTTGATTGGGCCACTCAGACAGGCATTAAGGGCCCGTCGATTTGCCTCGGACGAAACAGTGAAAGAAGCGGTGCACTCCTGGCTCGCAGCTCAACCGAGAACCTTCTTTTATGAGGCCATCAGGAAGCTTGTACAACGATGGACCAAGTGCGTTGAAGCGTAAGGAGACTAGTCGAAAAATGATGTCCTTGTAAGTTTCCTATTTTATTGCAATAAAATTTTGTAACTACTTTGCGGATAATAGTTGACTTACCCTCGTATAAGAAATAAAATCGTCCTAACTTCTGAACGGTTTGCTTTAGGACGGTCACACTGCACGGTTGGCCGTGGGGTATGATGGAAATTAGTATGGTTTGGTTTAGCGACGAAGCCCACTTTGATTTTCATAGGTTCGTCAATAAGCAAAATTAGCGCATTTGGGGGACTGAGAGTCCGCATTTTCCGACCTAGAAGGCTCTTCACCCTCAACGGGTGACTGTGTGGTGTGGAACGTCCTGTCACGGAATAATCGGTGCGAAATTCCTTGATGGCACGGTGACTACCGAACGGTACGTGAAGGTTCTGGAAGGTAATTTTATCCCCATTATCCAAAGTGACCCTGATTTCGACGTGGTTCATGCAAGACGGAGCTCAAGCCCCTGGAAGCAGGAGAGTTTTTGGTGTCCTGGAGGAGCATTCTGGAGACTGCATTCTGGCTGGTGGGGTGCCCAGAGTCCGCTAGCATGGATCTCTATTGGACTCAAAATTCTCCGGGTCTGAAAACACGCGACTCCTTTTTGTAGGGCTGCATTAAAGACAAGGTGTACAGCAATAATCCCAAAACCAATGCTGAGCTGAAAACAGCCATTTAGGAAGTTACCTACAGGATCGATGTTCTGACACTTAAGGGACTCACACAGAATTTCGCTATTCGTCTGCGCCGCATCATCGACAATGATGGCAGACATATCGAAAATGTCGTAACCTAAATCCGAATATCTGTAGTGACGTTTACAGGTTGAATAAAGTGCGTGCACGCCGTAGTTTGTAACTAATTTACGTTTAGTTCAATACTTGTCATCCTATAAGAACAGCAGTAGAATCTAGAATGAAATTTTCACTCTGCAGCGGAGTGTGCGCTGATAACGAAACTTCCTGGCAGATTAAAACTGCGTGCCGGACCGAGACTCGAACTCGGGACCTTTGCCTTTCGCGGGCAAGTGCTCTACCGTCTGAGCTACCCAGGCACGACTCACGCCCCCTTCCTCACAGCTTTGCCATGGTGTTTCATATCACCGCACACTCCGCTGCAAAGTGAAAATCTCATTCTGGAAACATCCCCCAGGCTGTGGCTAAGCCATGTCTCCGCAATATCCTTTCTTTCAGGAGTGCTAGTTCTGCAAGGTTCGCAGGAGAGCTTCTGTAAAGTTTGGAAGGTAGGAGACGAGGTACTGGCAGAAGTAAAGCTGTGACTACCGGGCGTGCGTCGTGCTTCGGTAGCTGAGATGGTAGAGCACTTGCCCGCGAAAGGCAAAGGTCCCGAGTTCGAGTCTCGGTCGGGCACACAGTTTTAATCTGCCAGGAAGTTTCATATCAGCGCACACTCCGCTGCAGAGTGAAAATCTCATTCTGGAAACATCCCCCAGGCTGTGGCTAAGCCATGTCTCCGCAATATCCTTTCTTTCAGGAGTGCTAGTTCTGCAAGGTTTCGCAGAAGAGTTTCTGTGATGTTTGGAAAGTAGGAGACGAGATACTGGCGGAATTAAAGCTGTGCGGAAGGGGCGTGAGTCGTGCCTGGGTAGCTCAGATGGTAGAGCACTTGCCCGCGAAAGGCAAAGGTCCTGAGTTCGAGTCTCGGTCCGGCACATAGTTTCAATTCTGCCAGGAAGTTTCAGCAGTAGAATCATTTGTGTGAAGCGCCCTTGGCAGTCCCGTCTCACTGTTGTTATTGTTGTTTTTGGTGTTGTTGTTTTTGTTGTTGTTGTTGTTGTGGTCTTCAGTCCTGAGACTGGTTTGATGCAGCTCTTGATGCTAATCCATCCTGTGCAAGCTCCTTCATCTCCCAGTACCTACTGCAACCTACATCCTTCTGAATCTGCTTAGTGTATTCATCTCTTGGTCTCCCCCTACGATTTTTACCCTCCACACTGCCCTCCAATGCTAAATTTGTGATCCCTTGATGCCTCAGGACATTTCCTATTAACCGATCCCTTCTTCTAGTCAAGTTGTGCCACAAACTTCTCTTCTCCCCAATCCTATTGAGTAACTCCTCATTAGTTATGTGATCTACCCATCTACTCTTCAGCATTCTTCTGTAGCGCCACATTTCGAAAGCTTCTATTCTCTTGTTGTCCAAACTATTTATCGTCCACGTTTCACTTCCATACATGGCTACACTCCATACGAATACTTTCAGAAACGACTTCCTGACACTTAACTGTAGACTCGATGTTAACAAATTTCTCTTCTTCAGAAGCGCTTTCCTTGCCATTGCCAGTCTACATTTTATATCCTCTCTACTTCGACCATCATCGGTTATTTTGCTCCCCAAATAGCAAAACTCCTTTACTTCTTTAAGTGTCTCATTTCCTAATCTAATACCCTCAGCATCACCCGACTACATTCCATTATCCTCGTTTTTCTCTTGTTGATGTTCATCTTATATCCTCCTTTCAAGACACTGTCCATTCCGTTCAATTGCTCTTCCAGGTTCTTTGCTGTCTGACAGAATTACAATGTCATCGGCGAACCTCAAAGTTTTTATTTCTTCTCCCTGGATTTTAATACCTACTCGAAATTTTTCTTTTGTTTCCTTTACTGCTTGCTCAATATACAGATTGAATAACATCGGGGAGAGGCTACAACCCTGTCTTACTCCTTTCCCAACCACTGCTTCCCTTTCATGTCCCTCGACTCTTATAACTGCCATCTGGTTTCTGTACAAATTGTAAATAGCCTTTCGCTCCCTGTATTTTACCCCTGCCACCTTTAGAATTTGAAATCGAGTATTCCAGTCAACATTGTCAAAAGCTTTCTCTAAGTCTACAAATGCTAGAAACGTAGGTTTGCCTTTCCTTAATCTTTCTTCTAAGATAAGTCGTAAGGTCAGTATTGCCTCACGAGTTCGAACATTTCTACGGAATCCAAACTGATCTTCCCCGAGGTCGGCTTCTACCGGTTTTTCCATTCGTCTGTAAAGAATTCGCGTCAGTATTTTGCAGCTGTGACTTATTAAACTGATAGTTCGGTAATTTTCACATCTGTCAACACCTGCTTTCTTTGGGATTGGAATTATTACTGCCATACCGCACACATCAACCATTGTTGGTAGTTATCTCATTAGAGACGGTCTCAGCGAAATACTCGTGACGCGGGGAGGGTGCGCGCAGCAGGTTGTTTGGCGGAGCCCAGTGCGTAGGCGCCGCGACTGTACCGCGTTGTGAGTCTCCGCTTAGCACATCCGCCCGTGGCTGGCGGTGCGGCAGAGGCAGCTACACACGGCACGGTCCCCACACACCACACCAGTACGTCGCCACGCCTGCGAGCCGCCACAGCAGACCCTTCTTCGCGTCTCGCGCTGCCGCCGCGAACCATTCGCCGCAGTTTCGTGTGATTCACCTGTCTCTCAGCTGCTGCCGTTTCGAAACCGCCTGCTGTCCTGGAACTGAGTCGCGTGCGAATAGTACGTACGTGAGCGTGCCCCACTGCTCCCCAGCAGTACGTCTCACTACGTCGGTGCTCCGCGAACAGTGATTGCTCTTTTTGCGTGCTGTTGGAAAAGCGACAGCGAGTGAAATATTCGTTTTTGTGCCAAATCTGGCTTTCTGATTAGGTTTTCCCGCAACAAAGCTTCGTAGTAAGCTTCCGATATGTGAGAATCGAGGATGAATCGCTCCGAGAGAAATGATTACGTCTTTCCGAGTGCAGTGAAAAGTGTGACCTGACAATAGCCTTGTGAAAAAGAACTGCACCATCGCAGTTGATTGGTGTTTTTTTGCTTGTTTTTACTGTGGATCATAAATACTTCACAACGCAATGGCAGTTTGTGTGTAGCAGTTACAGAAGTGATGTCATTACCTGGAGGAGTACATTTGATGGTGTCTTGATTTTAATTTACCATCTTTTCCCCCACTAAATCTCGGCTGAGAAATGCCGGGATGGTTCTTCTCTCAAGGCCGCGGCCTGCTACGCCATAGATCATTGTCAAGTCTTGGTAAGTACTTCTATTTTAGTGCGCTCCCCCCTCCTCCCTCCCTCCCTCCCTCTCTCTCTCTCTCTCTCTCTCTCTCTCTCTCTCTCTCTCTCTGACGCGAAATAACAAGCACTTTGGTCCGCTTATCATCGTGACGTTTTTATGAATTATTGGTACAGTTTCAAATTTCAATTAGACAATGTTGACTCGTACATGGCAAATATATAAAAGTTTACGGCTCACAGTTGCCGTGACTTAAATCGCTCTAAGCACTATGGGACTTACCATCTGGGGTCATCAGTCCCCTAGAACTTAGAACTACTTAAACCTAACTAACCTAAGAACATCACACACATCTATGCCCGAGGCAGGATTCGAACCTGCGACCGTAGCGGTCTCGCGGTTCCGCACTGAAGCGCCTAGAACCGCTCGGCCACAAAGGCCGGCTGCCTTGAGTTAAATGACTCCACGTGTCCTTCAACTGTTTAGTTTATATATGGACTATAGCGCTCGTCAGCGTGTTCGGTTCCCGGTGCTGCCAAGGACCCATCCGTGGTGGGAGGACTGGAACAGGATCCAAACACTCGGCGTATTGATGCCATTTCAACAGCTACTTGAATGAACTGATGTCATTTTGGCAGCTACTTCAATGAAAAGTAGCGACTCTGACGTCTGAAAAGCGTACAGGCCAGCTGTTGTGGCCGAGCGGTTCTAGGCGCTTGAGTCCGGAACCGCGCTACCACTACGGTCGCAGGTTCGAATCCTGCCTTGGGCATTGATGGTTGTGATGTACTTAGGTTTAAGTAGTTCTAAGTTCTAGGGGAATGATGACCACAGATATTGAGTCCCATAGTGCTCAGAGCCATTTGAACCATTTGATAGCGGACAACAGGTGGAAGATCGGTATACTAACCCCACGCTGCCCCATACCGCATCGGAATGTCGCTGTGTGGCAAAGGATGACTGCATGATGGTGACGTTTACTTTGAGTCTGTACACCATGTGATCAAAAGTGTCCGGACAAATATTATCGTAAATGAGTATGTCCAACTTAGCCTTGAAGACAGCTTGAAATCTATTAGGAACACTTTTAACAAGGTGGAGGAATGGCAGCCGGTTCTTGTTCAAGAGCCGAAACCAGAGAACACCTGATACCGGGATATGGAGCGAAGTCGACGTCCTAACTCATCCCAAAGGTGTTCCATTGGCTTCAGGTTGGAACTTTGGGCAGACAAGTCCATTTCAGAAATATTATTGGCTGGCAGATGATGCTTCATGACAGAGTGCATTTCATGCGATTACCGTCATCGTGTACTAACTGTTCCTCTACAGTAGGCGGTTTACAATGCTGTAAGATGTGATCGTATTGTCCCACAATCAGCGTTTTCTTAACGCACTGAGGGGACCACCCTGTAATCATGAAAAGCACCCCCATATCGTAACACAACCTCATCTATACTTCACAGTTGGCACTACCCATGATGGTAGGTAACGTTCTCCAGGCATTCACCAAACTGAAACCCATCCATTGGATTGCCAGAGACTACAGGGTGAGTCAAAAAGGACTTAGCAACTTTGGAATGATATAAAAAATTTATTGGGACAACTTGCAGAATCGTAGATTTGCCATTTGTAGCAAACAGCCTCATGTTTCACGTAAGTGTCAAGTGTCACTTCGGTTCTGTGTGACTACCATTTGTGATGCGGCAAACATGCGACCGGTAATCAGTTTTTTCCTACACTCGTTGCGTGAAAGTAGGCCTAACTTGTGCAACTGCAGCATAGATTCGATTTTTCAGGTCGGCTAAATTGTGTGGTAGGTGAGGAACACACACGCAGTCTTTAATGAAACGCCAGAGAAAGAAATTCAGCGGTGTCAAGTCTGGGGAGCGAAGTGGTCTTTCCATTGGCGCTTCACGGCCAATCCATCTTCCTGGGAAACTATTACTGAGGAAACCAAGAACTTCCGAGAGGAAATGAGGTGGTTCACCGCCTTGCTGGTAGTAAACCATCCCATCTCGGATATCTTCATCGATCTGTCGAATTAAAAAGTTTTCGAGCATATCCAATCCACAATACCAGTAACCAGTTGGACATAATCATCAACACGCAGGCCACTAACAACCCATCTCAACAAAGTTCTTGATACAAGAGTAAATTGTAGGCCTGCTTGGAGATTCTTTAGCGTACTCGCTGCGAAATTTACGCCGAAAGTTGTTGGAGAGTAGTACTTGAAAATGATTTAAGGCCGAAATTAAATAGTGCGTAGAGAATCTTAGTCAACATTTACAGGCAGCATGGCGTCGTTTATGGAACTGCAGCGTTCGCTAGTTCAACGCAAAACTTAGTGCTATCGTAGCTACGAGACAACCGTTACCGTTGTGTCCAAAACGCTGCAACAAATATGGTTTATAGAGAAAAGGTACGCGTTTAGCTCATCGTACTGTGGTTAGTCACGGATTGTTTGTGTGAAAGTGACAGATACTTTCGCTGTCATGTAGCTCGGTAATCGGTGCAGTTTTAACGGCTAACGTGTGCACAAAAGCGTACCCCGGATGTGAGCCGGGTTGGGGTGAAGGGCAACTCAGATAAGTTTGTGGTAAATGGTGGAAGAAAGGAAGCACAATTTCGTACAAAGTAGAGCTCGAGAACTACCTGCTGAGAAAACTGTGTTTATTTATAAGCAAATATACTAATCCTACCTCTTTGACAGGTCTCTACTACCTATAATGTATTTTAACGCAGAGACTGCAGTTCGTATGAGAACTTTACAGACAGTTAAGATACATGTGAATACATTCAGTATTCATAGTAAAATTAGCGGGTAGAAAAAGATCGCGAATTCAAAGTTCAGTACTACTAGTCATTACCCATTACGCGTTCTTGCTTTCTTGAAACTGATACCGAAGTGTTACGCGTTTGTGTGCGTGCGAAGCAGGAAGCTAGTTCCTTTTTTAATGTAATATTTTTTTCTTGGAGGAAAAAAGGGAGTAGGGGTTTCGACAGTTGCCCCTCGTTATGTATGTACGGCCTCGCATTTACACAGGATTCTCTGGCTGGGACTGAGTGACCTGTACTCGGGTTGGATAACGGAAAAGGTCAGCTTCGACAGAAAACATAGCGAGGAAGTCGCTGGATTGCTGAAAGCAACCTTCGATTTATGGCTTCTTTGTATATCGTAATATCTTGTCAGTTGTCGGTGTACGGTCTGCAAATTATTAAAAGGCTACACTAACTAGTTACGGCATGTTATGTGCTTCATACCTCGCCGAATATAGAGGAAGTGGACGATTTATGGTTAATTGAAAAACAGATATTTGGAAGGTGAAGTTAGACACTTCTTTCAGTGCAAAGTGATGTGTAGCTTTCTAGTTAAATGATACCCACAGCCTGTTAAAACTATAGTTCAATTTAGAACTCATAAAATGTAACCATAGGACATTTGTGAAGCTTCTTTCAGCAGATAACGGAAGTGTTGTTGGAAAAGAAGGTGTGCTCGCTAGCTGAATTTGCAACCCGAATTGAAATTTCCTCCTCTGTGGAGCGAGACTGTGAAACGTTTGTTGTTACACTCCACAGCTCCTGAAATACGTGCACGCACTGATTCCGTCGGAATGCTATAATGTGCGTGCGTATTGTTCTCGTGAAGTGGGTGGCGTAGAAGATGACGGAGAGTTGTGTTCCACACCGCCGGCTGTGCGATACACGACATTTGCTGAGTAGGTGTTGTGTGTTCCAGCTGTGCTTTTGTGGATGCACCAAGATCTTCCTTCTCGACCAAAGTTTTGTCACTGCTTCTGGAACATCGCCTCGATGCAGTCGCTGATTGCGCCTGTTTATGCGTTCATAAAACAGCGTCTGTTGGTTCCCGGCCGCGCGGGATTAG
The DNA here is from genome assembly GCF_023864275.1 of Schistocerca cancellata. Taxonomy (NCBI): domain Eukaryota; kingdom Metazoa; phylum Arthropoda; class Insecta; order Orthoptera; family Acrididae; genus Schistocerca; species Schistocerca cancellata. Next base: position 96,194,546 of record NC_064628.1, on the reverse strand, counting down.
CCGAGCGGTCTGAGGCGCTGCAGTAATGGACTGTGCGGCTGGTCCCGGGGGAGGTTCGAGTCCTCCCCCGGGCATGGGTGTGTGTGTGTGTGTGTGTGTGTGTGTGTGTGTTTGTGCTTAGGATAACTTAGGTTAAGTAGTGTGTAAGCTTAGGGACTGATGACCTTAGCAGTTAAGTCCCATAAGATTTCACACACATTTGAACATTTGTTGGTTCCCGCCAGGAAACGGAGAACTGTACCCGAATCCGGAGAGTTGACAGTAACTTGTCCATCACTTGCGGAGCAACACAATTACACTGAGGCGACAAAAGTCATGGGATAACTCCTAATACCGTATAGCAACTCCGTAAACGTTCGGTGGGATTCATGGCGGACGATCTGGGTGGTCAAATCATTTCCTGAAATTGTGCAGCAGTGTGTTCTTCAAACCAACGGCGAACAATTATGGCCCGGTGGTATGGAGCACAATCATCCATAAAAATGCCATCGTTGTTTGGAATAATAAATTCCATGAATGGCTGCAAATGGTCTCCAAGTAGCTGAACATGACCAATGCAGTCAATGATCGGTTCAGTTGGACCAGAGGACCCAGCCCCTTCCAAGGAAACGCAGCCCACACCATTATGGAGCCACCACCAACTTGCTCAGTACCTTGTTGACATCTTGGATCTATGGATACGTTGGATCTGCGCCACACGCGAACCCTACCATTAGCTCTTACCATCTGACCCCGCCGTGGTTTTCAGTCGTCTAGACTCCAACTAATATGGTCACGAGCCCAGGAGAGGCGCTGTAAGCAGTGTCGTGCTGTTAACAAACGCACTCGCGTCTGTCGTTTGCTGCCATGTCGCAATAACGCCGAGGGTTGCCCGACATGACAGGCAACGCCAGAAATTGGGTATTTTCGGCATACTCTTGACACCGTGGATCTCGGACTATTTATTTATTTATTTATTTATTTATTGTTCCGTGGGACCAAATTAAGGAGAAGTCTCCATGGTCATGGATCGAGTCAATACATGAAATTATAACACGATATTAGAAACAGATAAAACGAAATATAAAAAAAAAACATATTCAGGTGACAAGTCGTAAATTTAAATAAAGAAAATCAACAATGTAACACTGGAATTTGCTTAATTTTTTAGCTCTTCCAGGAGCTCCTCGACAGAATAGAAGGAGTGAGCCATGAGGAAACTCTTCAGTTTAGACTTAAGTGTTTGGGGTACTGCTAAGATTTTTGAGTTCTTGTGGTAGCTTATTGAAAATGGATGCAGCAGAATACTGCACTCCTTTCTGCACAAGAGTCAAGGAAGTGCATTCCACATGCAGATTGCGTTTCTGCCTAGTATTAACTGAGTGAAAGCTGCTAACTCTTGGGAATAGGCTAATATTGCTAACAACAAACGACATTAAAGAAAATATATACTGTGAGGGCAATGTCAGAATTCCCAGACTATTGAATAGGGGTCGACAAGAGGTTCTCGAACTTACACCACATATAGCTCGAACAGCCCGTTTTTGAGCCAAAAATACCCTTTTGAATCAGAAGAATTACCCCAAAAAATAATACCAGACCACATAAGCGTATGGAAATATGCGAAGTAGACTACTTTTCGTGTTGAAGTGTCACTTATTTCAGATACTGCTCTAATGGTAAATAAAGCAGCATTTAGTTTCTGAACAAGATCCTGAACATGGGCTTTCCACAACAGCTTACTATCTATCCGAACTCCTAGGAACTTGAGCTGTTCCGTCTCGCTTATAATATGCCCATTCTGCCTGATCAAAATATCGGTTCTTGTTGAATTGTGTGTTAGAATCTGTAAAAACTGAGTCTTACTGTGATTTAGCATCAAATTATTTTCCACAAGCCACGAACTTATTTCATGAACTACGTTATTTGATACTGTTTCAATATTACACACAAGATCCTTCACTATCAAGCTGGTGTCATCAGCAAACAGAAATATTTTTGAATCACCTGTAATACTAGAATACTATTGAATACTATTGAATTCCCTAATGATTTCCGAAATGGAATGTCAGATGCGTCTAGCTCCAGCTCTCATTCCGCGTTCAAAATTTGTTTATCCCCGTCGTGCGGCCATAATCACGCCGGACAGCTCTTCAAATGAATCACCTGAGTACTCCACGCTGCCTATAAATGTTGACTAAGATCCTCTAAGCACTATTTAATTTCGGCCTTAGAGCATTTTCAAGTACTACTCGTCGGTTTTTTTTTTTTTTTTTTTTTTTTTTTTTTTTTTTTTTTTTTTTTTTTTGCCATGAAAACTCTGAGATGGCAAATATTGCCATTCCGGTCTGTTGTATGTGGTGTACTCAATCACGTCACTTAGTCTAGTACTTCTGGTGCAAACATCATGTGCCCAATGAGCACTGTCGGTATAGCACTAGGTTAAATCACATATAATGCTAAATACAGTCACATTCGACGCATAAGCTAGCCTCTATCTAGAGTGTTTTAATCGCACATATTATACTTGCACTTCTAAGTACTAGGCTAAGAGCCGTGCTGCATTTACAACACGTACAACGGACCATTATGGCAGTACTTATCATACAAATCTGATGGCCAAACATCCAACAAATGGTACTTCAAAATGAAGTTAAGACCGAAATTGTGCAGTAGATACATACACTATGTGACCAAAAGCACCCGCACATCCTGAGTACTGCCCTTTTATACTTTGTGTACGTGATATTACCGCCATTTGTATACGTTCGAATCGCTATTCCATGATTTTCGTCACCGTAGCATAGTTTGTGTTAATCTGACCTTCGTTGTTCTTCTTGGTTTGGCCATAATTGTATGGGTGTTTTCTCTATGTAATTATTTTCAACAAAATCGGTATCTTGACGCCTGAATAAAGTTGAAAGCGCGCTGTTTATTGTTGTTTCGCTGGCGCTCTGCTTTGTTATTGCTCGCGTAACAACTAATATATGAGATAAAATATGTTGCCACGAAAAGAGCCCTGAAATACTTTTTGGGGATGCTGTGCTGTGACTTTCTTTGGATCATTAATTTTCAACAAAACAAAATATTTTATGTTCTTATTATTCTGGATCTGGCTTTCTATTAAAGGAACATTGTTTCGTTACTGTAACTCGCTATAAAGTTCAACGTATCTTCCTTACTTTACTGTTATTGAAAAGGTCACTGAAAATTATTTCGTTATCAATACTGATGTTACCGATTAACGCGAGAACATGAGACTATCGTCAGAGAAAAGGATGTTTTTACTATAATGTTTGCCAGACCAGAACTACGCACAGCAAGATTTGTTTTATGTCATGAAGATTCAAATGGCTCTGAGCACTATGGGACTCAACATCTTAGGTCATAAGTCCCCTAGAACTTAGAACTACTTAAACCTAACTAACCTAAGGACATCACACACATCCATGCCCGAGGCAGGATTCGAACCTGCGACCGTAGCAGTCCCGCGGTTCCGGACTGCAGCGCCAGAACCGCTAGACCACCGCGGCCGGCAGTCATGAAGGTAAATTATCTTTTTGCACGGTTAATAATATATCATACGCAGCCCGCGTCCACCTGTAAAACACATCATAAAATCTGCTGCTCTGCCCTACAATCCCGAAAGCTGAAAGAAATAATTTTAGTTCACTATTGCCTGTCCGCTTCTTTGCGGTATGATTGGTTTCATTTAATGCAGTTTGAATGCGCCGCGGCAGCGGCTCGTTCGTTCGTAGCGCAGCTATGCACCACGAATAATATTTAAATAGCTCAAAATGTCTTAAAAGGGTGGGATAAAATACCAGGCAAGCTTATTACAAATCATAATGCAAGTTTTCACTAAGTAACTCTATTCAAAACGTTTAGACAGATTAAATTATAACACACCTTTACAAATCAGTACCTAATGGCGTCCTTTTCTCAATCTTGACAAATTAATGCTACACAAGCACACAATATAGCGTCACAGGCTCTTCCTACTCACGTAACTCCAAGAAGACGACAGAGACCTTAATGCTCGGTCACTACTATTTATACTCGTTGTGACATATTCTCATCTTTGTGTGATATTTAATAAGTATCGCCTGTGGTGGTTTCAGTACTCACCGCCACAGATATTATCTTTTTTAAAAAAAATCGGTACATAATTCTATACAAGTATAAAACATGACACACAATGGTTTCTCTTTATTACATAAATTTCACACAGTCATTGTCCACGCAATTACAATCATCCAGTTCAATTATTCTGTTCTTTTTTTTACCACATGTAATACGTATTTTGCCAGGGGACGTTACAGATGGGAGGGGGTTATTGACCAAATAGTCCACGATAACTGTTTTGAAATGTTATTTAAAATAAAATATTATGAAATACTTTAAGTAGATGCTGCTTCGCCGGTTGCTGATATTTATCGAAACTAATACTCTGCCACTGTCATGTGCTATGAGAACCTTTATTATTGCTAGCGGTTTCGATTTTTACTAATCATCGTCAGGCACAATAAGTTTTTCGATTACAGTATCTGTGCGGATACGTACAAGCCGTTCCGTACCAGTCTACATAACGTATAAAACAGAGAATGGACGACACAAGTCAATACACAAACGTTGTCTGAATCCAGTTTATCGATAATACAAGATTTTCAAAAGGTTCGTATGATTTCTCAAGACTATATGTTCTACATAAATAAACATTAGGTAAATTTTAACTTCTGCATCGCCACTAAAAGTTTATCTTGACGCCCGTCCATGAAATTGCCGGCAGGTTTCTCCTTGGTACAGCTAAGGCCACCGTACACGATCAGACTTATTTATGAAATTCGCTCTTACCTATTCAGGGATTTGTCAGACAAATCCGAACATGAGCCACCAAGTTCGTCAGTTTAACCTCACTTTTGAAGTAGACGCTGCTCGTGTGTGCTGTATTTTGGCAGATAAAGCATTTCTAACCTTGACTCTGACACAGAGTCTTATGTAGAAGAAAACAACACACTGGTCCAGGAAACGGTTTAAAATGGGAGAGAGACAAATATGAAAACCTGTTACAGGAAGTATTACTCTCGAAACCTGATGATACATCAACTTACTCGAACAGACAGTGAAACTTTTAATAACTTGTTAACAGTTACTTTACACTGGCATTGAAAAAGAAGACCCAAGTGCGAAAATTCGTTCCCTTTTACTTAGTCCTCTAATGATAGTTCATTAAAATTGCACAACGCGGGAAGATAATGGTCTACCTCTGCATTGTCCGTGGAAGAACCGGAGAACTTAGTGCTTTTTTATTTCATTTCACTCCATCTGCTATGTCGTGTTAGAACTGAGCTTCAATTTTTAACCTCTTCTGCGTAACGAATGGCTGGGAGAGGTGACATCTCTACCAGTTTGGTAAATGCCAGTGCTGTTTTGTTTTTATCCTTGATGGGCGTTTCCATCGTTGTGGAAACTGAGGATGTTGTGTGGTAAACTGAGACAAAACCCTTTCTCGCTAAACACATGAGGCGAGACATCAACACAAAAATCGTCCGCCATCTTGTCAAATATTCTGCCAAATTTGTCTCAAACACGCTCTACGTTTGACAAATGTCACACAGCACCTAACATGGTACGATATTTGGCAAACCTTGTAAAGTTTGGCAAATTATATGGGATCTTCTTCTAGCCAACGTGCATTGCGTCGAGAGTGCGGTATTACAGCAACAAAAACTTTACGTTCTCCTTTACAATAGTCGCAGTTCGTTCACAACTGTGCGACGTAATTTTAATGCAGTTCATTTACACCTGTGCGACATTATTTTAATCGAAAGTACGCCATCGCATCTCTTACAGCTTTCGTCGATGGCATCAGCTGTTTCAAGACGCAGGTTGTTCATGTAAGGAGAAATCCACAGATTCCCTTGCGAGCTCGCTGAAGACGTACAGCGCACTCCACACAGCTTTGCACGTAGTCCACGCCAGCCGAGAATTAGTCATCCATACAGGATTCAGTTTCTACGTACGCTTCACGACGGTGATAAACAGCACCGTGTAGAGCGCGATGGGTCATGGGTTACCACGGTATTGCACGTACATCTAAGTAGAAGTTATTCTGTTGTAAAATCGGGTCGTTCTTTTGAAAAAAAAAAATATTAAAAAACGCCGCTATTACCTGCGTAAGCCGAAATTTACCCCAAGATTCTGTCTTCCTTCGTGTAGAAGAAAGTCTTGTGAAATCTGATAAATCTTTTTCAAACGCCCTGTATAATAGTAACCACATCCACCTTGAGGAGACACTTAAAACTGTCAGAATAGCATCAGTCACGTGTTGTTCGAGGGTAAATTATTGCAGTTAAGCTGCTTTCTCGAAGCCACTGATATTTTGACCTAACTTAGCTCGAAAACGATTTTTTTGTAAAAGAATGGAAAAATAACCGTCAAAACATGTGCTAATAACTCACGGATCTCTGACGGATCTCCGTTCGACGTGGAGAAACATTCAAACTCAAATCTTTCCAAACGACGTGACGCTATGGTTAACACGCTGACGGTGTATTCGGTAGATACGTGGTTCACACCTCCATCTGGATATTCAGACTTAGCCCTTTCGCGACTCTCCTGTATATAGCTCAAGGCGAACGCCGTGATTGTTCCTTTGAGTGGACGAAACGGCTGAATGTCTTCTGCTATTCACAACTATTGGGAGCTTGTGCTCTCTCCAGTGATTAGTCATTTTTTTCCATTTTGCAGCATTAGTTCATCGGAACGTCCCTGTATAAATTAACAGCTGACAATGACCAACCACAGATATTCAAAGCTAGAATAACAACCTTAAAGCGAACTGATCCTATTCCTATGCATTTGTAATATTCTTATACTTTTTTCTCCGCAGAATGTGTAATGTTTCGTTATAAATTACTGTCGTAAAGTTTAAGCACCCAAGGTCTTTCTAAATGTCGTCATATTTCCTTTTCCAAATTTCATGTCCAAACCCTCAACGAGCGAGGTGGCGCAGTGTTAAGACACTGGACGTGTATTTGAGAGAGTGGCATTTCAAATCCTAGTCCCGATTTCTGTATTTATTTTTTCTTGGTTGCCCTAAATCGCTTACGACGGACACCGGTATGGTTCTTTTGAATCAGTTTTCTTCCCCTGTCAGAGTTTGTGCTGTGTCGCTGGTAACCTCATCGTCAACGGGGCATTAAACACTCAACTTCTTTCCTTTCCAACCTTCATGCGGTCCGACAACCGTCCCTCAGGCAGTTGTGAAGATAGAACGTATTGACCACAACAGTGAACCGATATTCTTCGCTATAAATGTATGTCTTTGTTCTTCCGTATTCACCGACCGAGATGTAAGGGTTGGACACAAATATGGAAACATCACGAGAAATGCATGCTTGCAGAGGGCGCAGTTGTATTTGACCACGAACGGCATCCGTGTAATGCCCTCAAAACATCGCAAGAGTCAGTCGTGGTCAGAAGAGTGGTCTTGTAGTTCTGAGTGCATCATGTCGGAGCTCAGTGCTTTCTGACACGGACAAATTGTTTTTGCACGTGTGTGGGTGCTTCCGGAACAAACGTAGCGGTAGTGTTCGGTGTATCAAGAGGCACCGTATCGAAGACGTATTTCGTATACGGGGAAAGCGAAAAAACCGTCATCTGCTAAATCTCAACGCTAATTCACACGTGATCGCTGCAGACGGACATTTAAGAGCATTGCGACGAAAAATAAGACGTCGACAACTGCAAAAATCACTGCAGAACTGGACGACGCACTTGCGAACCCTGTCAGAATTCAAAACAAAACGTAGGGAGTTCGACAAGCTGGGAATTTAGGGACGAGCTGGTATTCCAAAACCACTCATTAATGATGCAAATGCCCGTGAAAGGAAAACGTGGTGCCGGAGCCATGAGGAACCGATAACCTAGCAGTTTGATCCCCCCCCCCCCCTCCATTTTTTTAAACCAACCAACCAACCGGAGCCATGAAACATGAACTATGGAACAATCCAGTGATTTCATTAGGTCGGATGAAAGTCTTTGTTTCACACGGTTTCCAGCTTCTGGCCGAGCTTATGCCCCGAGAATGAAACAGGACGGATGTTCGGTGATTATTTGGGCATCCATATCGTGGTATTCCATGGGCCCAATGGTTACTCTGCAAGTGGCGTTATTGGCAAGGATTTTGGCTGGTCAGATTTATCCAATGGTACAAATTTGTTCCCCAAAGTTGATGCTGTGTTCCAAGACCACAGGACCCCTGTTCGTACAGCTTCCGTCGTCCAGAACTGGTTTTGTGAGTACGAGGATAAATTGTCTCATCTTCCCTGGGCACCACAGTCATCAGATCTCAATACTATTGAGCTTTCGTAACCTACTTTGAAGAGAAGGGTGCGTGATCGCTCTCCATCATCGATACCTAAATTTACCACTATTTTCGGGAATGATGGAATAAGATTCCTTTGAAAATCACACAGGACCTATATTTATGCATTCTGTGACTGTTGGAATGTGTTTTGAATGCCAACGGTTTTCCTACACCGTATTAGGCATGGTAGTGTGTTTTGTTTTGGTGTTTCCATATTTTTCTCCACCCCATGTAGTTTGGACTCGCATTTGGGAGGTCGACGGTACAAATCCCGGTCCTGCTGTCCAGATCTAAGGTTTCCGTGATTTCCCTACATCGTTTAAGACACATGTCCTTTGAAAAGGGTACGACAGATTTCCTTCCTCAGTCCGAGTTTGTGTTGCGTCACTAATGACCTCGTTGTCGACTGGATGTGGAACACTATATCTTACTTCTTTCGCTTCCATGTTTCATTAATACCTGCCTTGGATACATGTAAGAAACGTGTTCCGCAAAAATGTTGGTGTCTTCGGTCTCCCATTTGATCCATCGTTTTGGAAAAAGTGTCAGTATTAACTCTAAACGAATACGGGAAACATCTTCACTTTTGTTGATGCGTTGGTCGTCTCTAGGATGACAGACTTCGTTATCAGAAAATACTTGTCAGTTCAACTTTGTATGCGTTCTTCTCTACCATTAACACTATTCTGTACAGTTTCCCAACTTCTGAAAAAGTATGCCAGCAAATAGCAGAATTTATACCTGAGTAATGTGGCAGAGGGAAACACAGAGACGATGTGATCCGAAAGGTGGTGGTGGTGTTGGTGGTGGCTGTTATTTGCGGTGGCGGTGTGTGTTCTCGGAAATGTGCAGTAACCGTGAGAGGTGTAAGTAATAGCGATGGGTTGAAATGCACACAGGTTTCACAGTGCTTAATCACACTGGGCAAAAATACAGTCACCACTGGGAGACATAACGCTAAGACCGGGTAAGACCGCCTCTAGCCTTGATAAAGGACTAAATACGACAAGGAAGAAAGTCAACAAGCTTTTTCAGGTATGCCATAATCCATTTGAAGCCACTCACGGATTGTTCTGTCCCATAGAGATGCCAGACTGTGAGGATGTTCGTTACTAAGTTTCACGTCCCGTCCCAAACAGCCGCAGACATTTTCAGTGGGATTAAGATCGGTTTTCTTTGTCGGCAAATCGAATGCCGGAATGCTTGTCAAACCAGGAATACAGGGATACGGGTCTATGAACATATCTGTTGTCATTCAAGATGACAGAGTGTGCATATCATACTCGTCATGAAGATGTAGAAGAAAGGATTACTGAGAATATGGAAACGAACATCCTATTTCGTGTTCAGATTAACGTGAATGGGCGGACCCATGCCATAGTACAAAAACACCCCGAAAATATAAATGAGCCACGTCCGGCCTGAACTACACCCTCCACACATCACAGGCTAAACTCCTCATTAGGCCATCGGGATACTTGACGGAGCACTCCACAGGCCGTCAGTCCGCCACTTCCCAGTTTTTTGTCCACTGAAGACGAGCAGGCTTACGAGTACCGGCGTTTCGCGACGTACCCATCTCCAAATGTCCACTGCATACAGTGTTCGCCCGTAAACTGATTCAGATGGATCTACAACAGAAATAATTCCTGTCACTTGTTCTGCGACAGACCCCCGCCGATTAGGATCTTATTAGCACCAATGTTCCCACGCTGTCCTGCATGGCTGCGAGTGGTACTCCATTCCTTGGAGACACTTTAGACAGTCCGATGAGAGAACTTCGCTCACGATGTGGTCACGGGCACATCGAAACACGGTAGCTCCTTTCTGACATTGTCACGTCTGCAGGTCACCCATCTTATTGCGTTTGTTCCATACAAACCGACTGGCGCATGCACACCTCTCCAGCCGGTCATGACACGTCAGTCGTGGAAGATGACGTGATTCCGTTACCAGTTCTACAGCGCTGCAAACCGACGAATGTCTCGGGAGGGGGCGCTAATGTTCTGTTTGGACGGCTTATGTAGCGGTACGCGTCAATGCCACGTAAGCTATACTCGGCGGCGGCGGTGATGGCCGGCGTTGCTGCGCTGGAGAGAGGGCGCTGCGGGCGTGGGCTCTTTGGATGGACGGATGTGGCCTCTTTAAACGGTTAGGCCGCCTCCAATTGTGTTAACACTCGCCTGATGGAGGACGCTGCATACGGCGGACCCCCTAATTGCAGAGCAAAGCTCAGCCGCTACTCTCTAAGTATAGCCAAGCGTTCTGTACTGAGGGTGAACACAACCAGCTGAAACTTACTGGTGTCCGAGATACAGGATACGAGACTAGCGGTCAGTTGTATGGAAATGGCAGTCTTTAAAAAAAGTCACGTGGGACAAAAACTCGGTTGGCGCATTGCACGTATTTGAAAATAAGGATTTCCAGTTCCGTGTGAGAAACAATTCAACTTCAGCCTTCCAAGAGTGTTGTATTCACCAGGAGTGAACCGCCTACCACAGAAATGAGTTCAGGTGGCGTGCTTGCACGCTCAATTGCCTTATCGCAAGACAAAGTATAACTCCAACAAATACAACGTTGGCAACACAGTGAGAAACAATTAACAATCATTTATTAACCGAATGTACGTAATAAATACTCATCTTTTATTGTGACGATAAGGCGTGGCACAGAAGTAAAAGTTCTGAACATAAGTGTAACCTAACTCTGTCAACGATAACTAATCTGATAGGATAAATTTCTTTGACTTCTGTCAACGATCATTCATAACGTGTTCCTGTGTACACTGTGGTGACAAAAGATGTACAGATGGCAGTAGCATCGCGTACACAAAGCATAAAAGGGCAGTTGTAATGTCTTTTTCTGCTATAAGTTATATGAGGATTCTGTTAAGTTCGTGAAGTTAAATTTCGTAAAGCTATCTTTCATAAAACCTTGTAAGAAACAAATACAAATAAGCAATATTATATTTGCAGATTGCCAAATTAAACTTTAAATAGTGATTGAAAACGAGCGCCAGGCTCCCTACAAATAATATCAGATGCGTTAGCGTAATATTATTTTATGCAAAGAAGCACCTGACCTATGATGAATTGTATCACTGAAAATAGTCACTTTATGATAAAATAAATCTTGTGATTTGATGCTAATTAATTTTGATAGTATTTTTAAATGAGCTCTTCTGCTCCGGCTTCGGCATATTTCCTGTGTAAATAAAAAGTTTAAATGCGCCGCGTAATGGCGGCCAACTTTCTCAGTCAAAGATGATCGCAGCTAGCCCCGCAGCAGCTGCAAAAAATGCTACACAAACTCTTGCGTTATAACAAATGTGGCGTGGATTCCTTAAATGATTACTCTGCACTCCAGATTAGCTTATTATATTTTCTTAATTTTTTACACATCTATTATGTTCTAGCAATTGAACGAGAGCAAGACAAAAGCTATCGCAATACAATCGTACCTTCTGCACTCAAACAATAGCTAAGACACAAGAAAACATCAGAAGACGACTAAGTTCATTGTCTTCCAGGCCTTTTATAATATAACAAAGGTTATAGTGTTCAATTCTTTAGTTTACACATATGATCTTATATCACGGAGAATAATGTCTTTTTTTCTATTATCAGAATCGATAAATCGTCTTTAAAAGTTATTTCGTCACTTTGTCCGTATCACAATTAGGCATTAAAGTTCACACAACATTACGCATGTATAGTTCTTTTGTCATTTATATTGTTCATGTCAAATACATGGAAAGGGACACTATACAGTGCATTGGCGGAGCTATCATTTGTACTCAGATGATTCATGTGAAACGGCTTCCGCCGTGATTATGGCCGCACGACCGGAATTAACGGACATTGAACGCGGAATTAGACGCATGGAAAATTCCGAGATCCACAATGTAAAGAGTGTGCCGAGGGCACCAAACTTCAAGTATTACTTCTCTCAAGGCAGTGGCCGACGGCCGTCACTTAAAATGGTTCAAATGGCTCTGAGCACTATGGGACTTAACATCTGTGGTCATCAGTCCCCTGGAACTAAGAACTACTTAAACCTAACTAACCTAAGGACATCATTAAACCTAACTAACCTAAGGACATCACACACATCCATGCCCGAGGCGAGATTCGAACCTGCGATCGTAGCGGTCACGCGGTTCCAGACTGAAGCGCCTAGAACCGCTCGGCCACACCGGCCGGCGCCGTCACTTAACGAGCGTGAGCAATGGCGTTTGCGTGGAGTTGTCAGTGCTAACAGACAAGCTACACTACGTGAAATAACCGCAGAAATCTGTGTGGGACATCCGACAAACGTATCCGTTAGGGCAGTGCGGCGAAATTTGGGATTAATGGGCTCTGTCAGCAGACGACCGACTCTAGTGCCTTTACTAACAGCACGGCGTAGCCTCTCCTGGGCTCGTGACCGTATCGGATGGACACGACTGGGAAACCGTGGCGTGATCAGGTAAGTCCCTTATTTCAGCTGATGGTAGGGTTCAAGTCTGGCGCAAGCCCACAAAGCCGTGGACCCAAGTTGGCAACAAAGCACTGTGCAAACTGGTGGCGGCTCCATAACGGTGTGGGATGTTTTTACATGGAAGGGACAGGGCCCTCTGGTCCAACTGAACCGATTATTGACTGGAAATGTTTTTGTTCGGCTACTCGGGAGACCATTTTGCAGCCGTTGATGAATTTCATGTTACTAAACAACGATGGAATTTTTATGGACGACAATATGCCATGTCATCGAGCCATGTTCACGATTGGGGCCACAGTTTTTCGTGATTGATTTAAAAAACAATATGGACAGTTCGCGCGAATGATTTGGCCAGCCAGTCCTCCTACATGGGACGTAGTGGAGAGGTCAGTTCGTACACAAAATTCTGCATCGACAACACTTTCGCAATTATTGTTTGTTGTTGTTGTGGTCTTTAGTCCTGAGACTGGTTTGATGCAGCTCTCCATGCTACTCTATCCTGTGCAAGCTTCTTCATCTCCCAGTACCTACTGCAACCTACATCCTTCTGAATCAGTTTAGTGTATTCATCTCTTGGTCTCCCTCTACGATTTTTACCCTCCACACTGCCCTCCAATGCTAAATTTGTGATCCCTTCATGCCTCAGAACATGTCCTACCAACCGGTCCCTTCTACTTGTCAAGTTGTGCCACAAACTCCTCTTCTCCCCAATTATATTCAATACCTCCTTATTAGTTATGTGATCTACCCATCTGATCTTCAACATTCCTCTGTAGCACCACATTTCGAAAGCTTCTATTCTCTTCTTGTCTAAACTGTTTATCGTCCATGTTTCAATTCCATACGTGGCTACACTCCATACAAATACTTTCAGAAACGACTTCCTGACACTTAAATCTATACTCGATGTTCACAAATTTCTCTTCTTCAGAAACGCTTTCCTTGCCATTGCCAGTCTACATTTTATATCCTCTCTACTTCGACCATCATCAGTTATTTTCCTCCCCAAATAGCAAAACTCCTTTACTACTTTAAGCGTCTCATTTCCTAATCTAATTCCCTCAGCATCACCCGACTTAATTCGACTACATTTCATTATCCTCGTTTTGCTTTTGTTGATGTTCATCTTATATCCTCCTTTCAGACACTGTCCATTGCGTTCAACTGCTCTTCCAAGTCCTTTGCTGTCTCTGACAGAATTACAATGTCATCGGCGAACCTCAAAGTTTTTATTTCTTCTCCATGGATTTTGATACCTACTCTGAACTTTTCTTTTGTTTCCTTTACTGCTTGCTCAGTATACAGATTGAATAACATCGGGGTATTATAGACGGCTATAAAGGCGGCATGGCTTAATATGTCTACTTGTTGTGTCCATGTCACGTCAGGTTGTTGTGCTACACCAGGCGAAAGGAGGTCCGACACGATGTTAGGAGTAATCCCATGACTTCTGTTACCTCAGTGCATTTGGCAGATAAAGTAGTCCTGGTATAAACGTCTTCTAACTGTCTATGAATGGGTCCGTCTATCTGTAAGTCGTGTTGCGGAAGCATATTGTCCTTTCTGTTAGGTGCGACATCTATGTTGCGACTGATCATAACTATGTGTCGCTATGCTGGAGAGTGCCTGCTATGTGACGCCCTATGTGGGTATGTATAGCAGTGAACACAGAAAAGACGTACCTGAATAATTTTAATTTTCCATTTTTGTAGACGTGCTGGGTGAAATATATTATCTTGTGCGCCTCCTGTCGCTCGTCTATCCCTTCGTTTATGCGCTGATCAGAATATGGTTGCTCGGAATTTCCAGGACAATTTTTTGTCACAACTCATAAATGATTTAACTAAGAAAGAGGAAATGTTATGAAAAATCGCAGGTATTGACAATTGCCCCACTTTAGAACAGAGAGGGCTACCCACATCTTGCACACCAGACAGTTACCGTAAACAGCACTATAATAGTCGGCAATGAGCGCAGTATAGTGACGAAGAGAGACAACGCTGTAAATACGATCGTTGACCATCTTAAACCACAGCGGCACTTTCTCATACGTTCTTGTAATCATTCCAAATGGTCCTAGCAAACATTGCTTCTGCTCCCGAGTAGGCTGACGATTTCTTCACCTTTTATTTGCCATTTCTCAGTTTCCAGTGCAGCGACAGTGTACACTCAAGAAAAGACGAAGGCGCGTCTCTGTTTCGACCTCCTCCTCGCTTCTCCACTTGTTCCTTTATCGTTTCCATTTCACTATAACCTCTTATTTCCTGCCGCTGCTATCTCACGTCCCACGTTTCCTTCTAGTCGATTGCCTGTTCCTCCTCCACGCATTTCGCCCACCATTGCGTTTGTCTCTCTTCCTCATTATACTGCGCTCATTGCCGACTATTATAGTGCTTTTTACGGCAACTGTCTGGCGTGCAAGATGTGGGTAGCCCTCTCTGTTTACACTCCGCAAGCCACACTGTTTCACAGCGAGTATTACTGCTCGCCATATCATTTGAACCTTTTCCTGTATCACCCGCACTTACTCACCGGTAAGATTCTACTTTAACGTTTCTGTCGTTGCTCCGATATCATCGATGCTCTTAGGCATTATACCTAGGAATAGTAACATAGACTTTTCTGGGATATGAAGAGGAGTATTTTCCCTGAAACTGGAAGCCTGTAACATCTCCCATTTATTCTAATTGAAAATGTCAATACTGCTCTCATTAAACTAAAGGCACCATTAACATGTAGCTCAGATTTTAATACAGCATTCTAGGTACACTGAGTTAGTCTTTTTCTAAGATGGTCATTCCGAACGCATTTGGTGCGCGAATTTCTTATTGACGACTTATTTATTACTTAAAAAAATATCATATTCTCTTAAACCTTATCCTATAAACATGCAATAAATTTCGCGTGCTCGTGAGCCTCTGTGTGTTGTTTCATATGGTCACTAAAATGCGGCAGCTTGCTGACAATGGCCGACAGATTTTAAAAATGTTTCAGCGCTAATTATAGATTTCCTTATTTTCGTCTAATATGAGATGCACTTTAAATTTGGCGAATATACCCTGTAAATCTTGGAGATTTCGGTATTGTTTCCATGAGGCGCCACGTTTCCTGCTTTATTATCTTCCACAAGCTCTACCCGTGATCATGAAACAAAGGTAATTGCGTCCTCGTATGTATGACTTTCATCAACCCAAAGGTTGATTTGAACACCATTGTACTTTACTAGGCACAGTTTTTTGAACCATGCTGAAACTCGGTATTTTTTTACATTAACAAAGACGAGAACTAAGAGACGAAGTAAGTACTGTTGTTTCTCCTCCGAGGTACTGAAACAACGGTTACTATTTACAGAGAACGTCATTTGACACCACCTTGAAATAACAGTACCATGATGAACGCTTGTTCACCTACATCTGCATGATAACTCTGCAGTTCACACTTAGGTGCTTTAAGTCTGTTTTTCGACTGTTCCACTCTTGAATACCAAAACGTATCCTGCTATCTCTGTTTTATTACGGTGGTCATTTCTCTGTATGAAAGTGGGAGACAAAATATTTTGGCATTCGGAGGAGGAAGTGGTGGTTGAAATTCCATGTAAAGATCTCGCCGCAGTTAAAAACGCATTTGTTTTAATGATTACAGCCCCAACTTGCTTGTGATATATCCGTAAGACACACACACACACACACAAACACACACACCCTGCAGGAGAGCTATGGAATAGGACGGCAAGAGTGCTGAAGGCAGTCACTTTAGTAGATTTATTGCATCTTCTAAAGCCCGGTCCACACGCAACGATCTGTGTGCGCATACATCGGCGCAGATGTCTGTACATGCAAAAGATCGCTGCAAATGTGGTGTGTTCACACGACACAAACCCCAATCTACTACTCGCCCGCCATCTGTCGGTGTAGAAAAGAAGTATCAGTGGCAAGCGACTACGCTCCCCGTAAACGTCAAAAATTTAATTCAGTTATTTTGAAATATAGAAATGGATGAAGTTCTCTTGTGTTGCAAAAAACATGCAGACCAACCGCAGGAAACAGAGAAAGCGGTCAAAATGGTGTAGACAGTGGCTGCTAAGGCGAAAGCAGTTTTCTCACATAAATTTACTGCGAGATTTCCGGGGCGAACCTTAAGAAAGTCAAGCAGAACAAAATACCATAATGTTGGCTGGTATACTTGATCCACTCCTATACCAGATCTTCTAGATTACTGAACTTTGGATAACTCTTTTCGGTAAACAGTTCGCAACGAATTTTTTTATTTATTAGTTTCTCTGTTTGCCGAGGCGTCAACTGCCCGCAATTTTTCAATTAGAGCATTGTATGGTGCTGTCTTGTTGTCTCAGTCACTATATTCTTTACTTTTAATCTTCCACAAACATGGTGTTTTCTATATATTTCAATGCATTCACTAACAAACTCTCGAGAACACTGACGAGTATCAGCCATTTTAATGTCCTGTGCGCACAAATACAAACACTAGACTGAGCAAACAGCTGTTTCGCGCCAGATTTGCGGCGATCTGCTGTCCACACGTTCCAACTTGTCTGCGCAGATGTGGTTTGAACCCACAGATTTGAGAGGTTTCGCTCAAACCTCCAACTCCAACATCCAGGTTTGCACACACCTCAGGTTGGTACAAATCTTCTGTCCACACGCAACGATCTGTCTGCGCAGATGTGATGTGCGCAGACAGATCGTTGCGTGTGGACGGGCCTTAAGAATTATGTCAGTAAAATACAGTCTTTGGTTCGCGAGCCGCATGCCATTTCGTGTGTGATGATTCCAGTTCAATTGTTTGTAATTGTAAGTATTTGGCTAACCCGGCAGTCGCCGCACACTAAAAATAAACGTAAGTGGTCGCATGGATTATCTGTGTATGCCATTGAATTTGGAAAAACAGAATTTGAGTGTTCGTTGTGTTGCTCATAGTAATGTTTATTAAAAGTTAACATAAAAAATTAAACAAGTTTTCCTCATTGCAAAAAACAACATTTTAATAATAAGTCACAATTTCAACTAAAATGACGTTGGCTTGCATCGAGCTTATAAAATTAAATATTGAAGGAAATTCTATTCAAGATTTTCGGAACAATACAGAGAGATCTCAGAATGTGTGTTCAAATGGGTTTGATACACACTAAACAGTTTTCGAGTACTTACATTTTATGTTGTTCTACAGTCATGGCGGCGACCCTCAGAACTCCTCTGTGTCATTCCCAAGATTGATGGCTGACTTTGCACTCGGAATACCTCATCCAGCGACGCTAAAATTCGAGCTTCTTGCCTCTTATCTATGATTATCGTCTCAAAAATTTAATGGAATTGCACGATTGTTCACATGTTAATCCGTTCATAAATAATAAAGAAATCAGTTAAAAAAATACTGTTTCCAAAATACTTGCGTAACAGGTCTCGTCGATTACAATCGCAGATTGCAGACTTTGCGGATTCCTGTGACACATCCACATTTGACCGGCAATCACACAAAACTGAGATGGTCCACCGATAATCCGCCTTTAAGTATGATGAGGCTCGAAGCATTGTCGCTATCAGACTAGATTTATTTCCGCTAGTGGATTGCATATGTAATCCACGTGACCACTGCGCGGTTAAAGTAAGTTTAATACCAGTATTCAGCTACCTTTAAGTTTGTGTAATTTATCGTGCTACAGAAATTTAACGGAATTTTTTTTTAGTACTCGCCTATTGTTTCTGGTCAGTTGCCACGTTTTGCGTAGTACAGATATTTTGCGTAAATCACTTTGCGATTGTTTTTACTCCTCTGATGGCTTTTCTACACGGTAAACGCCGGCCGGAATGGCCATGTGGTTCTAGGCGCTACAGTCTGGAACCGCGAGACCGCTGCGGTCGCAGGTTCGAATCCTGCCTCGGGCATGGACGTGTGTGGTGTCCTTAGGTTAGTTAGGTTTAAGTAGTTCTAAGTTCTAGGGGACTGATGACCTCAGAAGTGAAGCCCCATAGTGCTCAGAGCCATTTGAACTACACGGTAAACGACAGCATCATCTTCAAGCAGTTAGTCACCTAAATCGTTTAACCATTAGCTCACCGGAAGTGGTCTCTCAGACGGTGCAAGGATTTACGAACTCACTTTCCAAGGTCAGTTCTGGCGGAATGCTTCAATACGCGCTTAGGCTCCTAAAATCGCCAACACATCAGTATTTTACTGTCGACTGCATTATCGCCCTCTTTGTTTGTTCACATGCACTGTGGTTTTGTAGACAACTCCTCGTGAACTACGTACCTGTTTTCGTCAGTATAAGAGAAAATGTGTTCGCAGGACTGTGTCATTTTTAAGGATCATAAGTTTGAAGAAATTTTTAGTCGGTGGATGGAGGAAGATGTCATAGATAAAGATTAAGAAAAAGACGACGATTTTGCAGTAGCTAGTGAGCACAATTCTGCTATCAAACAAGATGATCATTCACGGAAAGAACTTCAGGACAGAGGTGATCGGCACCTTCCTATTTCTCCAACGGAGCATTAGTTACAAATTAAATGTGTTCTGAGTGTTGGTAAAGAGAAATGTAGATCCCAGCATTGAATGTCAATATTACAAACTTCCTTTTCGCACCTATGGACTGCAATTTGTATGTGCTAGTTTAAACCCTGGAATTTAGTTTTGTGTGAAAATGGCCTTGCTGCAGAGATACTGTAATTTTTCAGAATGTAAAATTCAGTTTTGTAACAGAACTGCTTAAATAATTGCACAAAAGTATGTGCTTTTGTGAGATAAAGTACTGCAGAGTTCATTTATGAAAATCGACAAGGAGTATTTACTCAGCACTTAAATAACTTAAAAAATGTGTTATATCATTTAGATTTAAATTTTGAAATGATTTCGGCCTTAAATCTCAGTTTAAACTTAGGAATCCCAGGGACCCCACTTCTTTCTTATTTGCTCGTGCATTTTTTCCCGCGGATACGCAGGATCGGCATGGTTAATCGGATGTGGCAATGTTAGTTGAAGGGGTGGCCGGATACCCTTCCTGCCGCCACCCCGTACCCCCCAGGACGGAAGAAGTGTACCCCAACTGTCTGCGACTAGTGGAATCCATGGAGTAGTGCGAAAGTGTTCAGATGTCTGCGAGCCGTGTAACTGAGGCGGGACGTCGGGACCAGCCCAGTATTCACCTAGGGGATGTGGAAAACCGCCTAAAAACCACATCCAGGCTGGCCGGCACACCGGCTCTCGTCGTTAATCCGCCGGGCGGATTCGATCCGGCGACCCCACCTCGTTGTATATGTTACAGAAAAGTCACCTCGTAAATTATGGGTTAAATAGATTAAGAACAACTCTCTGATAGGAAATCACCATTCCAATCGCGCAACTGAGAATTACTCAATAGGCAAGAAATCTAATTAGAAACCAGTCGAGGAACGGTGTCATAAGCCTTCTGGAAATCTAGAAGTATGGAATCCACGTGAGATCCGCTGTAGATAGCAGTCATTACATCGGCAAGCAGGTTGTCGTATCCCTCTCGCTGAAGGATGCTCCTCGCCTAGGAGCGGCCCGACCTCGGCGCTTAGGAGCGTCTTGCGCGAGAAAAGAGTAGCCAGTCAGATGTCGAAACACGCCGCGTCGACGCCGCCTGGTTCCCAAGTCCAGCCGCCGCCGCCGCACCTCGCTGCGTCTTACGTAAACACGGGCGCACTTGTCCGGCTTCCTCGCCTCTTTGCATAATTCATCCCCGACAACTACCACTTCACTGCTCCAGGTGTCGTGCTTCCCTGTCTGCCAGTGCAGCGCTATTTTTTTTCTATTATTCATTTATTTATTGAAAAGTAGCAGCGAAGCTGGTTTTGTATTGTGTCCGACTACAGACGAGTATCCACTATAGGCGGTAAGAGTACACGGTTGTTCGTCATTGCAGTTGCGTGCGAGTTTTAAAAAGTCACAGAAGCTGTTGTTTTTAGTAGTGAGTAAAACCACACATCAGTGGTTTCGAAAACTGCTGCTGTTACTCGACTTTTATGTGCAAAAGGACCTACACCTGCTCATATTCATAAAAATAGTGCCTAGTTTGTGGGCCTACCAGTATGGGCCGTGTACTGCAAGTATCTATAGAGCAACGGAAGGTTCCAAATGATGGGAAAAGAGCACAGGTACTCCTCCGTCTTCAAGAAGGGTCGTCGAGTCGAGCGCAAAACTATAGGCCTATATCTCTGACATCTATCTGTTGTAGAATTTTAGAACATGTTTTTTGCTCGCGTATCATGTCATTTCTGGAAACCCAGAATCTACTCTCTAGGAATCAACACGGATTCCGGAAACAGCGATCGTGTGAAACCCAACTCGCATTATTTGTTCATGAGACCCAGAAAATATTAGATACAGGCTCCCAGGTAGATGCCATTTTCCTTGACTTCCGGAAGGCGCTCGATACAGTTCCGCACTGGCGCCTGATAAACAGAGTAAGAGCCTACGGGATGTCAGACCACCTGTGTGGCTGGATTGAAGAGTTTTTAGCAAACGGAAAACAGCATGTTGTTCTCAATGGAGAGACGTCTACAGACGTTAAAGTAACCTCTGGCGTGCCACAGGGGAGTGTTAGGGGACCATTGCATTTCACAATATATATAAATGACCTGGTAGATAGTGTCGGAAGTTCCATGCGGCTTTTCGCGGATGATGCTGTAGTATACAGAGAAGTTGCAGCATTGATGATGATGATGAGCGTTTGGCGTCATTGGCCGGGAGGCCCCTCGCGGGGCAGGTCCGGCCGCCTTGGCGCAGGTCTTATTACATTCGGCGCCACATTGGGCGACCTGCACGCCGGATGGGGATGAAATGATGATGAACACAACACAACACCCAGTCCCTGAGCGGAGAAAATGTCCGACCCAGCCGGGAATCGAACCCGGGCCCGGAGGACGGCAATCCGTCACGCTGACCACTCAGCTACTGGGGCGGACGTTGCAGCATTAGAAAATTGGAGCGAAATGCAGGAAGATCTGCAGCGGATAGGCACTTGGTGCAGGGAGTGGCAACTGACCCTTAACATAGACAAATGTAATTTATCGCGAATACATAGAAGGATCCTTTATTGTATGATTATATGATAGCGGAACAAATACTGGTAGCAGTTACTTCTGTAAAATATCTGAGAGTATGAGTGCGGAACGATTTAAAGTGGAGTGATCATAAAAAATTAATTGTTGGTAAGGCGGGTACCAGGTTGAGATTAATTGGTAAAGTCCTTAGAAAATGTAGTCCATCAACAAAGGAGGTGGCTTACAAAACACTCGTTCGGCCTATACTTGAGTATTGCTCATCAGTGTGGGATCCGTACCAGGTCGGGTTGACAGAGGAGATAGAGAAGATCCAAAGAAGGGCGGCGCGTTTCGTCACAGGGTTATTTGGTAACCGTGATAGCGTTACGGAGATGTTTAGCAAACTCAAGTGGCAGACTCTGCAAGAGAGGCGCTCTGCATCGCGGTGTAGCTTGCTGTCCAGGTTCCGAGAGGTTGCGTTTCTGGATGAGGTATCGAATACATTGCTACCCCCTACTTATACCTCCCGAGGAGATCACGAATGTAAAATCAGAGAGATTCGAGGGCACACGGAGGTTTTCCGGCAGTCGTTCTTCCCGCGAACCATACGCGACTGGAACAGGAAAGAGTGGTAATGTTAGTGGCACGTAAAGTGCCCTCCGCCACACACCGTTGGGTGGCTTGCGGAGTACATGGGTGAAGGAGACCACACCAAGATCTGGTCGACAATATTGACAACTGGCGCACGGCTGATGAATTTCGTCGTATCGGTCGCACTAGTATTTACACGATTTCCCACGGAGAAACTAGGATATCGCAAATGTGTGCACGATGATGGTTTTGAACCACTACCAACGAAATGAAGACGATTTGTTTTCTCACATTATTAGGGGGAGCAAACGTGGAAATCCTACATCAATTCAATATAAAAGAGAGCAGTGAACGCAATGACGCCATTAACTTCGTCAAAGCCACAATTCAGTCTCCTTACTCGAATCGAAAAAAGTTGGCTACCGATTTCCGGTAGGAAAGGGGCGCTGTTTTGGGATTTCATAACTTGGCTCAACGATTTCGTCTGACTTGGTCTATGAACAATCACGTAATTGAGACGTGCGATCCAAAATGGATGACAGTTGCTTGGGATAGTCTTCAACGACAACGAGCGTCCAAGTGCTGCTGCCCGCACCAAGCATAAGATTCAGCGTTTCCCTTTGCGAACTTCGCGAACAGCCACGCTATAGTCACAGCTTTGCATCCGCCACCTGTAACTGCCTCCAGCACTTGAAAGAACGGCACGATGGACAGTGGCTTGAGGATGGAGAGCAACTCGAAACCGACTTATCAGGTGGTTCAGTTCCCAGGCGAAAAATTTCTATGGAGGGGAGTTGTAGTAATTAGTGCTAAGTTACGAAAAAGATTTGGAAGTGAACAACGTTTAACTGGAAAAGTGAAGTTGGTGCATGAGAAAAACTAAAACCGCCCATATAACCTTTTTCTAATAAAATATTGCTATCGTATATTTTGTTTTTATGACCGAACGACTCTTACTTCCAAATACGCTTCGTATTTAAGAAGTTCACCTGCATACTTTATTTGTTATTATTATTATTATTATTATTGCCATGTGACTACGCTGCCGTACAGCCAAGTCATCAGTTTCTGCTATTCCTGCCATTTCATATGTATTTGCCCGGAAAGTCTCTGTACTCTTATGTCAAAACATTATGTTGTGAATTGGAGTACTTACATATAAAAACTATACATCCAGCGAATTTGCTTTTGCACAATCGTACCTTACACAGATATCTGTTTGTCTCCAGGTCCTGTTTGACAGCTTAACATCGTATAATGGCTTCGAAAGGCTTCCGCAACATCTTTGCGCCATTCTTCATTGATCTTGCATGGACCTGACCCACAAGGGGTTCGATTTTTCCCCATAATTAGTTGTCTGTTTTGGTAAGGTCTGGGCTTCATCGTGGCCGTTCCAATGGGGGGGGGGGGCAGATTTTATTAAAGTATGCTCAACCCAGTGGTCTCTAAATTGATCATCGATGAAGTAAGTATCTGCAGAGCCCGCCCGGTTAGCCGATCGGTCTAACGCACGGCTTTCCGGAGTGGGAAGGAGCGCCTGGTCCCCGCCACGAATCCGCCCGGCGGATTTGTGTCGAGGTCCGGTGTGCCGGCCGGTCTGTGGATGCTTTTAAGGCGGTTTTCCATCTGCCTCGGCGAATGCGGGCTGGTTCCCCTTATTCGGCCTCAGCTACACTATGTCGGCGATTGCTGTGCAAACAAGTTCTCCACGTACGCGTTCACCACCGTTACTCTAGCACCCAAACGTAGGGCTTACACTCGTCTGGTGTGAGACTTTCCCTTGGTGGTGCAGAGGGGAGGGGAGGGGGGGCACCCGGGGCCGAACCTGAAAGAGTGTATCGGTGTTGGGCGGCGGAGGAGTGAAGTGGACTGCGGTAGCCATCGTGGGGTTGTGGGCCACTGCGGCTGCGGCAGGGACGGAGCCTCTCCGTCGTTTCAAGGCCTCCGGTTAACATATAATACAGTTTTTGGAGCTCGCCCTTGATTTAAGGACACACGTTTGTCGAAATAAAAATTTCCATTCGTGTAGAAAAAATAAAAGAAAAAAAACGTCCTAAGAGGTACCTTGATGACATCACTGCTCATATCGTAACATGAGGCGTGTTCTTTTCCAGCCCGTGCACATAATGGGGACGTGGTATTTAGAAATAGCGACAACAAAAGACAGCGTGCTGCAGGTAGCTGCTCCAAGTAATTATCTGATAATTCATTCACAAAAATCTATCAAAACACTTTCATACAATGTGACAACAATGCTTTTAGTCAGTTACAAATCTGGGATACCAATAAAACAATTATTTATTCCCCCCCCCCCCCCCATTTGTACAAAGTCAAGAGGTATATGGGGATGTGTGGGGACGCCCCGTGTATTCATCACCTACATTAGTAGTAGTGATAGTACTCATCTGTAGATCACTTTTACAAGAATTTTGGGCACGTTATGGTACAAGTAACACAAGTGGTGTTTATTTTCACTTGAGACAATTAAAATCTACAAAACGACGCAGCGTACGAAAAAAAGTTCCATGTGAAAAGTTAGTATTGTTAAAGGGAACATCTGTGTGTGCTACAACCGTCCACTTTCTAACGACCCTTAATGCGTGATTGGAGTCAGCTTTGTATTTTAAAATGGAAACCACCATTTTTATTGTATATCCCGATTGTTCGCCAAAAAACACGCACTCAAGACATTGTTTCTCATTATTTATTTATTTATTTATTTATGCATTTATTTTACCTGGCATTCGTGGTGGATGGCACTGTAATCGACAAATATCAAGTGTACCTGTTTTTTGCAATTGAGAAACGACACATTTGATTCTACATTTCATTCACGATGTAAATTGAAACCATTGTCTTCTAAAGGTTGATATTTATGTTCGAAATTCAGTTTAGGGTTGCAAATGTGACTGTACAGTACAAATAATGTGACTAGACATTGACATTTCTGGCAAGTAAGCTACTTGTGTGGTAACGTAGTTTCGTGTTCGCTATGGGGTTGATTGTGATGCCCCCCCAAACCATCCGAATGTTTGATTACGGTGGTCGTCCTCGAACCCCGCCATCAGGGTGTGTTTCCGTCCAGCCGCCTAACTCCAGCGCTGGCCGCTACGCGGCAACCAGCAGAATAGAAATCACAATCATTTTTTGAAAGTAAAAGGGCATGAAGCGTAGTGCCAGGCGCACCTGCAGTGGGTACTCACCGAAATCAAGCATGCCGAAGGTGTGAAGTAGGGTACTAGCCGCTGTCAAGCACCCCAATGGGAGCAGAAAATAATATAACATCCACGTCGTTGTTCCTGTATCATGCACATGTAGTTTCTAACCAGACATTTTGATGGCCACCCATGTTGTACTGTATAATCAAATTTGCAACACTAACAAAAATATCAACCTTTGTAGCACAAAGGTTTACATTTACAACATATATTGGATGTGGAATTAATGCGTCATTTCTTAACTGCTGAAACAGCCACATTTGATATTTGTCGATTACAGCGTCATCTACCACGAGTAGAAAACAATGGCTTTAGTAAATAGTACGTATTTTTTGGCTTAGAATCCGAGTATGCAATAAAAATGGGAGGCGGGGGATTCCATTTGAAAATTCAAAGTTGACTCCGCCCACGGAGGAGATGGTTAGAAGGCTGCCAGTTGTAGCAGAGACGGATTCCATTATTAACTTTTGACGCAGGTAACTTTTTTTTTTCGTGCAATGCTTTGTTTTCGAGACTGTATTCGTCTCAAGTTCAAACAAACACCCATTTACATACAGGTCTAGTGCGACAAAGATGGAACACGTAGTCGGCCGTGGTCTCATAGAAGGAAACATCCTAGCATTTACCTGAAGTAATTTAGATAAACCACGGAAAATCTAAATCTGGGTGGCCAGATGAAGCGTAGAACCTCCATCCTCCCCAATACAAGGCCAATCTGTTTAAAACAGTGCTACCTCATTCGGTTTATCCCAGGGTACAATATTATTTTGCAAAGAAGGTACTTAATAATGTAAGACGTTAATCTGACACTGTACATTCAACTTCCACTTCCAATCGCCGCACACGCTTTACAAGCATTATTTCATAATGTACACTACACAAACTATCAGATGACGACAGGGTCATAGCGTCAAATGTTCGATCACAATTTCCCATTTGTTGTATTTACTTGTTTCTTAGATTTTTGTGACGCATCGGCATCTAGGATACTTTCAGAAATTATTTTTTGCCACATTAGATGATAACTCAGCAACAGCACATTTGAGACCTATACTTCACCCCAAAGTGGGACTCAAATCACACAGCAACCGCTTTTGGGCCTTCTGCAGACGGAGTGGAGCAGGTTATATACTCAGATACAGATGCCTAAAATTTGCAGCTTTTATGTGTTACTCATTCACATTGGCGTCCGCAAGAGCGGGCACTGCCCTTTCCTGAAATCTCACTAAAAATTCTTTAATCATTACAGAATTCTCTCGAATTTCTAGCCGTGATTGCCTGTGACGCATTTGAACAGCAGATTACCGTTGCCTGGCGCGACGGGAAGTAATTACTACCTGTCGTGTTTATTATTATTATTATTATTATTATTATTATTCTCTTCACGCTAGTCACGAGAAATTGTGCTAATTCCTTGGCGCGCTGGAAGTTTCGGCGCTATTCTGCAGTCAGAATGGATACGAACCTTTACAGAACAGTGCTGTAATAGTATCACCAATCTTTTCTCTGTCTCTTGCTGGTGCAGTTCTCTTAGAACTGCAGAAAGACATCCATGTAATTCCCTGGAGCGCTAATTCCATATAACATAACATAAGCATGGTAGTTGTATGCGTGCCTGTCATACGTCTTTAACTTCCTCAAAACCGCCCCCTATCCCACACTGCCTGACAGCATACGATCCGTGATGACATGCAAATTTTGCGTTCAGCTTTACACGACACAGCAGGTACAGTAGACTCTGAAGAACGCAGCAGCCTGTACTAAATCTATGAGTGCAGCTGCTTGAGTCGAAACAGCAAATTTTCTTCTGGGTGAGCCCCACAGCCTCAACAATCTGAAGGAGCAGGACTATATTCCACCAGGCTGTCTTTAAAATATTTTATTTGCACTACTAGTCTCGGGCACTGTGCGTTCTCGTGGCATCTACAGTGCATAACGTATTAATGATATTGTCCTCGAAAATACTTTCATGTCACGCACCATACATTTTAGATAATGACCGTTGGCGACCGTGCTTGGCACAAATATGCATAAACGAAACGATAATGATGTAACACATCCGTTACTATTGACGCACTTTACAATTGGCCGTGTCCGAAACTAGTAGTGCAAGTAAAATATTTTAAACATAGCCTAGTGGAATAATGTCCTCCTTCAAAAGAAACGGAAATCCCATAGTATGCTCTAAAAGAGAGAGGGAAAAAGTGGACAATTTCAAGATTGATAGGATATCCCCACCAGGAATGGGAACCATCTGAAATCTGTGGGAGTGTAACTCGGTGCGGAATGCTACCATAGAGCTACGAATTTGACTCTCCAGTTTGTCTGATAGCACAGTACTGTGGCAACCTTGAGAGACGAGGACTGCATCGGTTCTAACCTACGCTGTTAAAAGTCGATTCTCCTGGCCAATTTGAAGATTGTGTTCGAAAATTTCTCGCGTTCATCTAGTGCGGTATAGACCTTAGACTACATTTTACGTCACCAAGGAAAAATTTAGTTTTCAAAACACGTTTTGTTCAGTTTTAGTCATGCCAGTGAATAACGAAAATAATGCAAAGCATGAAAGTGCTCAGATAAAATCAGTGAACATGATAACGTGTTTTGTAAGCTAATGCAATGCTGTAGATGACATCAAATATAATAAGCATTTTCGCAAAGTTTATAGCCTGTTCCTCCATTTCCAGGAGTATTAAAGTTGGTTATTTTTGTTGACGTTTAACAGGTTTTTCTCAATCGTTCTGACTTCGGTTTGTTAATTTCATTTCATACCACATTATGGAGTTATAAATGAATATTTTGCACACTTTTTCAAGCTTCATTTCATAACTCATTGGAAACTCTATATTTAATTTATGAAGATTTTAGGTCGTTGAATCAAAAAGGTGGCATTCATATTTATGTTACTAACGTAAAAGATGTACTTTGCATGTATAATTAATTGATTGTTTGTCATTAAGATGCCAGAGTAATTTATTTTTGAAAACTGTTTTATTTAACAACTCTGAGGTGCAATAAGTTTTGTGTGTTTTTTGTCAGTTTTAGTTCCTGTCGCAAAACACGTTTGCAAACTCACCGAACCACGTACATAAACAAAAAATGGCAATGTGAGTTTTTCGTCTCTTGTAAGAATTTCTGCGGACGCCCGTGCTCATATGCGGATGTCCTGGAGGAATGCTAAGTATTGATGGATATAACAGGAACGATAATTCGAAGCAAAAAAGTCCAGTAAACATGCACTCTGAAGTGCATACATTAAGAGCATGAGCACGTTGTTCATCTTCGCTATTGTGAAACACATCTCTAGCTCGTAAAGTATGTGTTTTTAGAGCCCATGTTAGACAATTTTTTGTTGTTTTTAGTCCATACTGTACCCTCCCAAAATATAGATAGCAAAGAGCTTGCAGTATAAGAGATTTATTTCGAAGTATCAAAAATGAAGTGTTCATAGTATTTTAGAGCCCATATAACATTTGTAGCCTCGCCGTCGTGCTTTGGTTGAGGTGGTTGCCACTAGATATCGTCATTATTGCGTGCAGTTTTGGCTACTCGACATCAAAACCCGAGCTTTCAGAGTATCTCTCCTGTTTTGTTGTTATGGGCAAGTTACAAGCAACGCTGTGTGGGAGGGGGGGGGGGGGGCGCCGATAACAACAATACAGAAGAGAGAGTCTTGAAAACTCGCGTTTTGCTGTCGAGTATCCAAAACTGTTCACACACACACACACACACACACACACTGAAGACTGAAAGTGGCGACAGTTAGTCAATTGAGTAACAAGTGCTCGTCAGCGATACGAGATAAACACATCTACTGTGTTCCAGGAAGCCCCTCAAAGATTTATGTTCACAGGAAATCATCGTGAAATACATAGTTAGATGGCTTGAAGTTTCAGGTATTTTAGTCAAAGTCCAAATTCGATTAGATTAGTACTTGTTCCATAGATCATGAATACGACACTTCGTAATGATGTGGAACGTGTCAGGTTAATAAAATGTGTCTATACAAGATATTACATTACACAAAATATTACATGACCCTTAATATTTTTATTTTTATATATTTTTTGTGGGGGTTGGGGAAATTACCCACTTACTATATCCAAAAAATCATCTAATTAGTAGAAGGAGTTGCCATTAAGATATTCTTTTAATTTCCTTTTAAATGCTATTATGGCTATTTGTCAGACTTTTGGTGCTGTTAGGTAAGTGACCAAAGACTTTTGTGGCAGCATAATTTACTCCCTTCTGAGCCAACCTTGAGTAGTGAAGATCATCATTTCTCCTAGTGTTGTAGCCATGTACACTGCTATTACTTTTGAATTCGTTCGGATTGTTAATAACAAATTTTATAAGTGAATATATATATTGTGGACGAATGTACTTGGGATTGTGTTTCTGGTGCTCTTCAGAATGTTGTAACTCATTGTTTTGAGCTTTAAAACCTGTCTCTTATATTGTGGACGAATGTACTTAGGATTGTGTTTCTGGTGCTCTTCAGAATGTTGTAACTCATTGTTTTGAGCTTTAAAACCTGTCTCTCTATTTCTGTACGTAATGTCATTCATTATGGGATTTTTAATTAATAACAAAGTATTACTTTGTGGAACATAACTTGAAAGAAAAAATCTTTTTAAGGGGCTAGACTTTTTTGCTTCGAATGGTCGTTCCTGTCGTGTCCCTGAATAGCGAGCTCTCCTCCTGTCGCAGCCTGTACGCCAGTAGTTCGCTGGAGAGGGTTTACGAGGAGGTGTGGTGTGTGTGTTGCAGACGAGCCCCGCGTGGGTTCGGGCTCGTGGGAGGAGCGGGCGGCGCCCGGGTCGGGGCCAGTTCCGCGCCCCGACGATTCCTGCTGGCTCTCCGCCTCCGACGGGGACCTCTCGTCCGGCGACGAGAGCGAGCGCAGCAGCAACAAGTCAGTACCGCAGCTTCTCTTTTCTGCATACAACATTCCTCTAATAACCTAAAAGTTTGGCTGGCTAAAGAAAGAAACACGCTTATCTGCATTTACTTGTCACTAGGGTGTATCTGCCGTTTTAATGTGATAGTGTCGATGGTAATCCGTACGTCTGGATAAGGATATCAAACTTACTGATAAAGTTGCTTCAGTTACAAGGAAATAGGTTTGTGTCTACAACAGGTTATTTTACTTCCTTGCTCATCCATAACGTTAGAGACAATGGAAAATTGTACTGAAATGCAAGAGGATCTGCAACGTATTGATGCATGGTGGAGGGAGTGGCAATTTAATCTCAATGTAGACAAGTGTAATGTGCTGCGAATACATAGAAAGAAAGATCCTTTATCATATAGCTACAGTACATCAGGTCAGCGACTGGAAGCAGTTAATTCCATAAATTATGTGGGAGTAGACATTAGGAGTGATTTAAAATGGAATGACCATGTAAAATTAATCGTCAATAAAGCAGATGTAGACACAACACTACACTGCAAGACACACTTCCGTTTACAACAGGTAAAAAAGAACTGCAGCCTGACGCATTTTCCTTTAAATCAATTATTTATTTTTTCATAATTACTTTTGGACCTAAATCCACCTTCGAATGTCAGCACACACTCATTGGCCATCTGCTTAATACCATGTTTGTCCACCTTCCGAGCACAATACATCAGTAATTCTGAATAGCCTGGATTTGACCAGTGCTCGATAGGTTTCTGGAGATATATGGCACTAGACATCTATGCACAGGTCTTTCAGTTCTCTCAAATTACTGGCTGGTGCTTTGTGGGCACAATGCTGGCACCCCAACAGCATGCCAGATTTGTCTACTGGATTCAGACTGGGCGAATTTGGTAGCTGATATGTCAATGTGAGTTCACTGTCATGGTTCTCAAACCACTGTGACTGCGATGTCGGAGAATGACATTTGTGTTGATAAAAAAAACCGTGCACATCCATTAAATGATTTCCAGGTATTACAGTACTTATTCAAACACAGCACCAACGAGAAAAGAATTGTAATTGCCCACAGGACGACTTAAGTCCATGTAGTTTGAGTGATGTGCAAATCAAAGAACTGAAAATAGTTTTGACAAGGAAAGTTAGTCAACGGTAAAGCAGTTCGCTTCCAGGATGAGCAATATAAAAATATTCAAAGTACCACAGGACATTAGTTACAGCCATTAACGGCTGTCCAATAGCAGTGATTCTAAATTCAACTGCCAGTGTATGTCCATGAATGTCTGACTGAGTGGTAGCTACTGACCACTGCTGGGTTGCTCATTCGCAGTGCTCCAGAGTTCATTCTCTGGGATGAGTGTTGCAACTGGAAGTGGCCGTTCTGGTATCGGGTGACCATTTACGTACAGTCTCGGAGGATAGGTAATGGTCCAGCAATTGGTGGGGACGTGACCTGCATAGCTGTGGTAGTTCCACAGATGTAGCACTTCCTGTGGTAATACGAGTGCTGCAGATTGTGATGCCACAGGTTCCCAGGACTACACCGTAAGATCGCTTATAAACAGAGTGGGGGTACCTGTGTGCCAATGTTCCGCAGCCAGTGGTCAGCCTATAGTATGACAACCTGCCAGTTGACGCTATATTGTGGGTAGGTATGGTCACAGGATATAGCAGCATCAAGCGTGTAGTGATGCTGGAGGTTTGCAACAATGTTCACGTAATCTACAGCTGTTAATAGAGCCTTTGAGTAGTACCACAGGGTCCTTGGAAGCCCACATGAATGGGAACACGCAGTGTTTGTCTTTCGTGGACCCTG
Organism: Schistocerca cancellata; assembly: GCF_023864275.1. Lineage (NCBI taxonomy): Eukaryota > Metazoa > Arthropoda > Insecta > Orthoptera > Acrididae > Schistocerca > Schistocerca cancellata. The sequence continues at coordinate 96,162,151 of NC_064628.1, read as the reverse complement.
TGTTGAACATTGTGCATTGAACAGTGTTCACCGAAAGGCTTGTACTTGACACCAGCATTGTACTGAGTCCCGATGTCTGCCATAGGTTGCTGCTTATCTTGCTTTTCATAGTGGACAAGTCTCCACCATCAACATTCTGTGATGACACGTGGAAGTCTTAACAACTTGTCCTGTGATCTAATTAAACCATCCTTCAACCACTTGTCATAAACACTCACAACAGTAGCAATGAATAGCTGACAAGCTAAACATTTACAAGCTGCTTGTTTCCCAGCTGGGCAATAACAGTCTGCCCATTGTCAAAGTGTCTTGCATCAGTAGATTTCCCCATTTGCGACCCGTACTGTCACAGAAAGATTTTTTGTTGGTCTCTGCTCATCCCGTCACGTGCCTGCTACGCTACCAGGCAGCACAAATGTTACATAAGAAATGTATAATTTTCTTTTATTTCGCTTGGAAGCCAGGACCTGAGTATGTATTTGAATTGATTTATTTTTCAAATGAACCACTGAGCTGTTGAAATAGTGGACTGTGTACAACGATATTTTATTGAGACTTGTACTGTTAGAAGTAATATAATGCGAGATGCAATTCGTACTGAAAATGATGATGTGACTCATTTTCCTCACATACAAAATATTACTAGAAGTGAAATGAAAAGGATGCAACTACAAAGGTACTCGGAATGAATGAACGCGAATTAAGTAAAAGAAATGGTGTCCCAAAAAAGTTGACCTGTTGATGTGGGCTATCAGTGTGTCTTGGCTGTTGGGGGGACTACAGATAGATAACAAAGTAAATTCAGGTCAAAAGAAGTGGAGTAAAACATTAGTCCAATGTTGGATTGAGTATGAACTACATATGCGATGTGTGAAAGTAGAGGCTTAGTTTCAGTAGATCACAGTAGGTCTGATCGCAGCAGGTTCTGTTGTATGGCACACATTGTTTGCACATGGCATATATATATATATCTGCTTGTGTCTGTGTATATGCGGATGGATGTGTGTGCGTGTGTGTACACCTGTACTTTTTTCCCCCTAAGGTAAGTCTTTCCGCTCCCGGGATTGGAATGACTCCTTACCCTCTCCCTTAAAACCCACATCCTTTCGTCTTTCCCTCTCCTTCCCTCTTTCCTGACGAAGCAACCGTTTGTTGCAAAAGCTTGAATTTTGTGTGTATGTGTGTGTTTGTTTGTGTGTCTATCGACCTGCCAGCGCTTTTGTTTGGTAAGTCTCATCATCTTTCTTTTTAGATAAATTTTTTTCCATGTGGAATGTTTCCCTCTATTTTATATATATATCCTTTCGTCTTTCCCTCTCCTTCCCTCTTTCCTGATGAGGCAACAGTTTGTTGCGAAAGCTTGAGTTTTGTGTGTATGTTTGTGTTTATTTGTGTGTCTATCGACCTGCCAGCGCTTTTGTTGGGTAAGTCTCATCATCTTTCTTTTTAAATATATATATATATATATATATATATATATATATATATATATATATAATCTCCAGTTACACAATGTGTCACAAAAACAAATGTGTGGCATGGAAGAGGAGACCAGTGTCCTGCATAGAGGGGCTACATGAAAGGTGGTGGGCAGGTTTTAGGATGAATCCAGTTAGATTTCAGGCCATCAGAGTGAAGTAAACAGCCAAGTCATCGATAACAGATACACTGCTGGGAGGGAGGGTGGGTGAATTGTACACATCGAAAGTTGACATTGATCATGTGCCACTTCGGGAGATAGTAGATGCACTGTAATGGTTTCAGTGCTGTCCAACAACTGATACCATAGTGGCATAGTTACCAAAATATCATCTTTGTCTATGCTTCAGCAGGGTATCCTCACAGCCAGAAGCCTCAGTGTGGTGCTAAAATGTGAAGCAAGTAGGCAGCCATGCCATAGAGACGCACTCTTCCTTCCTACAGCCACCTGAGCTACTATTGTGGCCTTCTGAATGGCAGGATAGTTCTTATGGAGAATTGCCATACAAGTTTGATGTACCGTATCAGTTGTGCAATGATGCTGGTACCAGTGGTCATGTGGACATTCTCACATCCGTAAGTGAGGTTCTGCACACCACAAAGCTCAAGACACCATGATTTTTGTATTGTAAGGGCAGCAGTGGCAGATATACAGCTACCACAGCACAGATAAGAGGGTCTGTGGATCTAGGTGTGTCAACACAAACTGTTCCAAACTGGTCATAAGAAGTGAGGACTATGGGCACGCACACCTCTGGCTTCTCTTCCACTCTCGCCGGAGCAAGGATGTGTACGGCTCGACTAGTGCCGTCAAAGGATCACTTGGAAGATGGAATGGTGCACTGTGGTCTTCAGCGATGAAAGCAGATACTGCCTGCATGCAACCGATGGTCGTTTGCGCTTACGAGGTAGACATGGTGAGCGCTGTCTTGTAAAGTACATTCGTCCGAGACATACTGGCCCCACCCCAGGTCTTCCAGTCTGGGGTGCGATAAGCTACAACTGTCGTTCACCTTTGTTGTTTCTGGAGGTGACACTACCCATCACTTGATAAGTGCAGAATGTGTTAGACCTATTCTTTTGCTGTTCTTGCAACAGGATATTGCTTACCCACAAACTGCCCATGAAACTCGGTGTGCGCTGCAAGACATGGAGCAACATCCTCGTCAGCACGTGGTCGAGCATGTGTAGGATATGATGGGTTGAGAAGTGACTGGTTGAGCATGTGTGGGATATGATGGGTTGAGAAGTGACTTGTGCGACTGCAACCAACTACATGAGCAGGTCAAGAGGGCATGGCATGACATATTCCAGGGCAGTATTTGCCATCTATATGATCGCCATACTAATGTGAGAGTTTCGGCATGGATTGATACCTGGTGCCCCTAACCATTCGTGCTAATGATCTGTAAATGTAATCATTTCATCTATCCTATATGCACTGTTGCTACAGTAAATCTTATAGTGAATTAGGAACCACTGAAAGGGTGTACCAATTTTTCTTTCCCCAGCAGTGTGTATTCAGACCAGTAAGTAAGTGGAACTGGAGAATTATATCTGATATATACATTGATACTAAGGTGATCTGGATAAAATTTCTGCCTCTTCAAGGAAGTAGCACGAATGTTTGCCATAGTGTTCAACTTCACTGATAGAGTAAGATAAAGAATAAGAGAAGAAGATGATGATTTATTCAGCCTTACCCATAACTAACTTACAGTGTTTATATAGTAAAAAAAATTCAGTGCGCATGTTTTCCTTTCTAATTGTTTTCGGATGTATATATGGATATCAATTATCTCAGAACATTATAGCCTCTCCATTCATCAGTATCATTTCATAACTAAGAGGGCAGATTTGATTGACATATAATTGCCCTACCTTTTTATTCAAAACATCACATTTGTTATTTGCTGTCACATTTCATAGTCAGTCATTTTTCTAAGTTAGCAAAAGAAGTATTGCAGCATTTGTATTATTTTACTTTTAAAAACACTAAATATTTGTGTAAATTTACACCAGAATTTTTTTTGGCATCTAGCTTACATGCCACTTCTAATTACCGAAATAAGCATACATAATGTTTAAATTGTGATGGAAATAAAATGATCATGAAAAACCAATGACATTTCAACAAAAATAAGACATTGTTATGCTTTTGAATTTCCTATGGTAGGACAGAGACTTAAGGAAAAACTCTTAGAGAAAAATCATTTCAAGATTGTGGACTGATTATGAGTGTAAATTTAAAAGTTTTTCATTGTAACACAATTTTGACTTGCTATCAAAAAAGTTGTTATGTCTAGGAAATCCCTTGTTGAGGATATCCTTCGTGATATCTAGACATTATGTGTTGGGGTAATTCGAAATACGGGATAATTCAAAATACTGAGACAAATATCTACAGGCTGAAGTATCATAAATGCTGAAAACTGTTCACTGTTCTGCTTCTTGAAACAATATTCAAGATATACATTAACACGTTCACGTTTGAACATTTCAACAGATTGGCATCACTCATTTCCCACCTTCTTGCACACAAATTGTTAACACACCTTTTTGAAATTTCAATAAATATTTTTACTATCTTCTAAGGACAATCTTGAATACTCGTAAGTACATTGCAATGAGGTGGCTTGCAATAAGAGAGTTCTAATCTACAAAAATGTCTGCAGAAGTAACGGTCAAGCGAGGGCGACTCTGGGTAGCAAGGCACGAACACTGTGCGACAAGTGGCGAGGGCGGCCGAGTGCCACTCTGCCGGCAGCAGGAGGGAGCTCTGGACCACTCGTGTCAGAGGCAGCACCGGAGGCGGTGGCGGTGCCCGGAGGCCGCCTGTCGCGCTGGTTCTCCATCCGGCGCGGCTCGACCCACCAGTACGATGTCGACACTGGAGGGGGTGGCGGTGGCAGCTGTGACCGCGTGCCGACACCCAACAAAATGCCTCTTCTGCCAGAGGTGATCTTGAGTTTCTGTTTGATAGTACTGCTTTGAATGGAATTATAGATTTCTGTTATGAACTGAGATTTGAAAGAAATGATGTGTAATGTAAACCGAGTGAACATTTCAAAGAATTCTAAGAAAGCAGTTGTTATGGTAGGCATAGGAAAATTGTTTACAGGTCAGTGTATTATATCTTCTCCTGTTACGGGAACAATTTTTCAGGTGGAAGAGGAAAACGGCACTACCTTTGCTGCATTTGGGCGGCGCCAGATGCCTCCCACATTACCGCCACCTCCTCACGGACTCACTCCAGAGCAGCTGAAAAGGCGACACATTGTTGCTGCTATTGTACATAGTGAGAACTCCTATGTCGCCACATTGCATAGGCTAGTCAATGTAAGTTGGTAATAACCAAATAAAACACAGATCCTCTGATTTTGTGTTTGTTACCTTGTGATTGAAGAATACTTACAAATGTTTGTGTTTAATAACCAGATTTTACAGTCCATTCCTCTTGCTCCATCTCCCTCCCCCCTCTGTCTGTCTCTCTCTCTCTCTCCATCTGTCTCTCCTCTCTACTTACATGTTCTAAAAGCTATTCAGAAACTATGGAAATAAAACTGTCGTTGTGTGGATGGGTACAAAGTCAACTGTACTTTATATGTACAATAGTGAAATTAAATATTAAGCAAGTTAAACAAATTATTGTACTTGTTAAGAATAACAGCTCATAGCAAGACTTAATGTAAAAAATTGCTGGCCGTTGTGGCCGAGCGGTTCTAGGCACCTCAGCCCGGAACCGCGCTGCTGCTACGGGCGCAGGTTCGAATCCTGCCTTGGGCATGGATGTGTGTGATGTCCTTAGGTTAGTTAGGTTTAAGTAATTCTAAGTCTAGGGGACTGATGACCTCAAATGTTAAGTCCCACAGTGCTCAGAGCCATTTGAACCATTTTGTGAAATATCTGTTTTAAGTGACATCTTGGATTTTTTTTTTTTTTTCTTCAGGATTATAAGAAACCTCTGGAAGAGAGCACGCCACCAATTCTCAGTCCAGCAAAAATACAGACGTTGTTCCTGCGCCTGCCAGAGATACTGCAGTGTCACACTTTATTTCGCATAGCTCTGGCGGAGTGCGTTCGTAGCTGGGATAGGGATGAACGTATTGGTGATGTGTTTGTTGCATCTTTTTCCAAGGCTGTGGTGCTTGAAATATATAGTGATTTCATCAACAACTTTTCATCTGCCATGGATTTAGCAAAAATGGAGGCCAAGAGGAAGTCAGCACTTGCGGATTTCTTTAAGGTATCGTAATTACTCTGAATTTTGTGAAATACGTAAAAATTCTGAAATACTCTTCCACAAATGTAAGCAGAGCACTGTTATACATTGTTAAGATCCACATTTCTGGAATGTGTTTCAGGTGAAGCAGATCAGTGCACACGACCGGCTTTCATTCTTCGGTCTGATGGTAAAACCTGTCCAGAGGTTTCCCCAGTTCATATTGTTTCTGCAGGTGAGAGCTTTGTTGTTGCATTAATGTTTAACTGTGTACTCATAAAAACTTTGTGGACACAGAATAGGATTGGAGGTGCTGAAAGAGGACCATACTTTCAGCAACTAAGATTAGTCAGAGCGCTTTCGTAAGACTGACTTCAAATATTTGTCATCATATTACTACTTTTAATGCTGAGGGAAGGAAGCAATCGATTCTAAATATTATACATTCCAATGAAAATATGCTATCTAATAATATAAAAATTCATACAATTGGCTGTTTACACCAAAATATAGTGTGTCCAAAGCACAACAGCAGACGAAGTTAGCACACTTAAAGGTTTTCTGCTAGCATTATTGGAACCGATATCTCTGTACGAGGTGTGTTCGAAAAGATATCAAAATTTTGATGTGAGACCTGTGGTGACGGTGGTAGTATTAGGAGTAGTATGTTGATAGTAAGTGTAATAATAATTTTGCCAATATTTTTAATCGTGGAGTCAAAATTATTCAAAATTATTTTTCTTGACGTCAGAGTAGAAATATAATTATAGACAGAAAATCTAGGCTACTGTAGAATAGCAGATAATAGGGTACAATGTACATACACTGCCTGAAAAAATAAGCGAAGCACCGCTTACTGTACAGCATTTTGAGCATTGTACCAATTCAGATAGTCCCTTCTACTGGCAATACACCACACCCATAATTTTTTCCACTTTTGGGAAGCCTCCTGAAATGCATTTTCTGGGACGACATGCAGGTCTCTTGTTGCGTTGTTCTGATCTCCTCTGCAGTTTGGAAACGATGCCCTTTCAAGGTAGATTTAAGTTTGGGAAACAGGAAAAAGTGTATTGGGGCTAGGTGTGGAGAATATGGTGGGCGGGACATAATGCGAATGTGATATTTTGCTAGGTAGCTGTGGAGGAGGAGTGACATGTGAGCTGGCACATTGTCACGATGCAACATCCAAGGTCGACATGGTTATAATCTGTAGATGGGGAAGGTTATCCATGCTTGGAATCGTCACCAACTGACATTCTGCCCTGTTGAAAAGGCTTAAACCACTTGTAGCACTGCTTGCAGTTCATCATCCTAAGCAAGGTTTTTGCCAAGTTTGTTGAAAATTTCACTCTCTCTCTCTCTCTCTCTCTCTCTCTCTCTCTCTCTCTCTCTCTCTCGTAGAATGTGTGTGTGTGCGCGCGCGCGCGTGTGTGTGTGTGTGTGTGTGTGTGTGTGTGTGTGTGTGTGTGTGTGTGTGTGTGTGTAATGGCAGCAGACACATCTTTAAATTTTACCTGATTTTTTTAAATCTTAGCATAAGCATAAGTGAATTACATTTGTAGTAAACACTGTTTGCAAAAATTGAAGAGTAATTAAAAAATGATGTCTTAGTGATACAGCTTGTGGTATTTTTGTGCCCTGATTTCAAATAGTTTAGTGTAAAACAAAAAAAAAAAGCGACTTCAGAAAACTACACAAGATTTTCTCAGGAAGTTTTTAATCTGAGCAAAGTCCTCTGATTTTAGTTCACTCAGTTGTGTATCTTGATAATATAAATATGTACACCACTGCATCCATTTCTTCAGACAAATATAAATATGTACACCTCTGCATCCATTTTTTCGGACAAACAGTTTTTTTCTTAACTTTGTTTTTTGGTACAATTTTTCTTCAATAATAATAATAATAATAATAATAATAATTGGTGGGAGCTGCTCTGGTTTTGAAGCATGACACTGTTAACTTCCACTTGCTGATCTCAAGATGTGACTCCAGTGAAAATACTTCTAAGTACTTGCAGCAAGTTCTTGTCAAAGTGATTTCCAGAAGTAAACTTGACAATTTTTTGTTGTAATGTAGACGCCTGAGCAAGTGCTTCCAGAAGTTGCTAAATTTCCTTCCCCGTCAGTGAAACATTCTGGGCTTGTGCTCTGTCTCTAATGACCTAATTGTCGACGGGACATTACACCCTAATCCCCTCCTGTGAATCGAGATATTTCATAATTGGTTACTTGGAGTAATGTTAAAAAACGCGTATTAACACTTTCAAGTTGAAAGCAGATAACATTTTCAGGAATTCAGGCAATAGGCATATGTCGCTTCAGATACATATCACACATCATCAAGGAGCATCTTGGTACTTTTAACTAATTTCAATGAAGAAGAAGATTGTTATAAATGTGGAAGTGATGCCTGTGATGTCCTAGCTGTAGAACTTTAATGCAGTTGCATGCGTGAAACCAATTGTGTGTGTTGATAAAATACATGAACTGTATAAAATGGAGGACACATGGATTCTGAATTTTAATTTTATTGACTTTTGTGGAAAGGGAATTCAAAATGAATATAGTAGTTACAGGCACAGTTATAACTATTTAATGCACAGCAAAACACCAATAAATACTACACAGAATGTAAAAAAAGTAATCACTACACAAGTGCAGTGAATTTGTACCTGGTGTGGAGGTTCGCACATTTTTAAATTGACATCATCTGAACAGTGAGATTGGTCATACAGGATATGGGGATGCTGTGTTCTGCTTTGGCTGCCTAGATCACCAGACATGACACCTGTGGATATTTATTTATTTTGTTGTGAGGTTATGTGAAGGACCTTTTGCACAGACTTCCTTTGATGAAAACAGTTCCACAACTCAAAAGGTGCATTTAAAATGCACTCGTTTCAGTGCCTCTGGGGGTTTTTCATAATGTAGAGCAAGAAATGAATTATTGCTGATATGTTATCTGTATAACCAAAGGGAGTCAGTTAGAACTATAAAATACATTTCTACATCCCCCTCCCCATTCATGGTAATTCTTGTCAATGTATCGTAGTGCAATAAATCAGTATTGCTGAAACTTCCTGGCAGATTAAAACTGTGTGCTCGACCGATACTCGAACTCCGGACCTTTGCCTTTCGCGGGCAAGTGCTCTGCAATGTGAGCTACCGAAGCACTTCTCACGCCCAGTACTCACAGCTTTACTTCTGCCAGTATCTCGTCTCCTACCTTCCAAACTTTACAGAAGCTCTCCTGCGAACCTAGCAGAACTAGCACTCCTGAAAGAAAGGATACTGCGGAGACATGGCTTAGCCACAGTGCACACTCCACTGCAGAGTGAAAATCTCATTCTGAAACATCCCCCAGGCTGTGGCTAAGCCATGTCTCCGCAGTATCCTATCTTTCAGGAGTGCTAGTTCTGCTAGGTTCGCAGGAGAGCTTCTGTAAAATTTGGAAGGTAGGAAACGAGATACTGGCAGAAGTAAAGCTGTAAATAACGGGCGTGAGTCGTGCTTCGGTAGCTCAGATGGTAGAGCACTTGCCCACGAAAGGCAAAGGTCCTGAGTTCGAGTCTCGGTCGGGCACACAGTTTTAATCTGCCAGGAAGTTTCATATCAGTGCACACTCCGCTGCAGAGTGAAAATCTCATTCTGGAATCGGTATTGCTGTTTGTAGCTGCAATTTTCATTTTGAATTGCACTACCTTCAGTGTATGTGGAATCAAATTTGAAAGCATTTAGTAAAATTCACATTCATTACTTAAATACACTCCTGGAAATGGACACCGGTGTGTCAGACCCACCATACTTGCTCTGGACACTGCGAGAGGGCTGTACAAGCAATGATCACACGCACGGCACAGCGGACACACCAGGAACCGCGGTGTTGGCCGTCGAATGGTGCTAGCTGCGCAGCATTTGTGCACCGCCGCCGTCAGTGTCAGCCAGTTTGCCGTGGCATACGGAGCTCCATCGCAGTCTTTAACACTGGTAGCATACCGCGACAGCGTGGACGTGAACCGTATGTGCAGTTGACGGACTTTGAGCGAGGGCGTATAGTGGGCATGCGGGAGGCCGGGTGGATGTACCGTCGAATTGCTCAACACGTGGGGCGTGAGGTCTCCACAGTACATCGATGTTGTCGCCAGTGGTCGGCGGAAGGTGCACGTGCCCGTCGACCTGGGACCGGACCGCAGCGCCGCACGGATGCACGCCAAGACCGTAGGATCCTACGCAGTGCCGTAGGGGACCGCACCGCCACTTCCCAGCAAATTAGGGACACTGTTGCTCCTAGGGTATCGGCGAGGACCATTCGCAACCGTCTCCATGAAGCTGGGCTACGGTCCCGCACACCGTTAGGCCGTCTTCCGCTCACGCCCCAACATGTGCAGCCCGCCTCCAGTGGTGTCGCGACAGGCGTGAATGGAGGGACGAATGGAGACGTGTCGTCTTCAGCGATGAGAGTCGCTTCTGCCTTGGTGCCAATGATGGTCGTATGCGTGTTTGGCGCCGTGCAGGTGAGCGCCACAATCAGGACTGCATACGACCGAGGCACGCAGGGCAAACACCCGGCATCATGGTGTGGAGAGCGATCTCCTACACTGGCCGTACACCACTGGTGAATGTCGAGGGGACACTGAATAGTGCACGGTACATCCAAACCGTCATCGAACCCATCGTTCTACCATTCCTAGACCGGCAAGGGAACTTGCTGTTCCCACAGGACAATGCACGTCCGCATGTATCCCGTGCCACCCAACGTGCTCTAGAAGGTGTAAGTCAACTACCCTGGCCAGCAAGATCTCCGGATCTGTCCCCCATTGAGCATGTTTGGGACTGGATGAAGCGTCGTCTCACGCGGTCTGCACGTCCAGCACGAACGCTGGTCCAACTGAGGCGCCAGGTGGAAATGGCATGGCAGGCCGTTCCACAGGACTACATCCAGCATCTCTACGATCGTCTCCATGGGAGAATAGCAGCCTGCATTGCTGCGAAAGGTGGATATACACTGTACTAGTGCCGACATTGTGCATGCTCTGTTGCCTGTGGTTCTGTCAGTGTGATCATGTGATGTATCTGACCCCAGGAATGTGTCAATAAAGTTTCCCCTTCCTGGGACAATGAATTCACGGTGTTCTTATTTCAATTTCCAGGAGTGTATAGTGCATCACAGTCATCCACTGGTAAAGCAAACAATAACTATAGTTAATATCCACATTTGTTTTTCTGTCAACACAGGACCTGCTGAAGCATACACCTCAGGGCCACCATGATCGCATGTCACTGCAGCTGGCTCTAACACAGCTTGAATCATTGGCAGAAATGCTCAATGAGCGGAAACGTGAAGCCGAACAGTTCCAGGCCTTTAAAGAAATGATGCGTCACATTAGCGGAAGATTTGCAGCTCGCTCTAGGCCTGATGGTCATCGGTACTTGCTACGTGAGGATAATGTCACACAATTGGTTGGTTCCTGTCAGAATTATTAAAATATTTTTAGTTTTAAATTACATATTTTATGAGTCTTGTATTTGTCCTCATATTGGTGATTTTATATTTTCATTTCCTTTGTAGCCTATTCCAAGTTTTAATATGTGGTTTTTTATGTGAAATTTCAGTATTTTGTAACAACTAAAAGACAATGTTTTCCTTAATCTGTCAAGATAAGACTGCTTTTTTTTCCAGACATTTGCTTTTTATAGTACTTACTTTTATTGAAAGACTTGAAATTAAGAAATACTCATGTGAATGGTGCACCTAACTAAAAGTGGGTTTTATTTTTCTTTTTACAGGAGTTTAACCAAGCTGGAATGATTACAAAGTCAAAGAGTCGAAGGCTGCTTTTGCTTAATGATATGGTGGTGTGTGTGTCGGTGACACCAAAAACAACAGATGACTTCAGCGGCAGTGAGAGACTGAGTCTCAAATGGTCGTATCCTGTAACGGACATTGAGGTATGTTGCATAAGCAACACATTAACTTTATTTTCTTATTCCTTGAGTGAATTGTTACCTGAACTTTGACAGTCAGTTAAATCACTCATTGAGCACTATCGCTAACCATCCATCCTTGAACCTGTAGGCTGTATTGTCGTAAAGTAAATATTTGTGAAGGCCAGTCAGAATAAAACAAAAACATTCTGAATTCCATTATCAGATAAAGATTTTTTCTGAAAAAGGTGTTCACTAAGTCGTATCCATTATCTGTTGGAGTTGATCACAAAACTGTTGCTGCAGTTTGATTCCTGAGATGTAGCTTGCACTTTGTTTTTAGCATAGCAGTGGTAAAATTGTGTGGAACTGTGTAGGTAGTGATACAATTTTTTGAATTGGCTGCTTCATGTATCCATTGACATATAGTGATTTATTTTATCACTATATCACTGAGCGAAGTTGCATTGTACTCACATGCGACAGAACAGAAGTTAAATTTCCTATCTCTTTGTCCAGATTTTAATTTTTCCATTGCATTTCTAAATTAATTATGTGATTGTTGGGATGGTGTCTTTGAGGTATGTATAATTTCCTTTCATTGTTTTTCAGTTCGGCCTTTTTCTCCATCTCTAATGGCATCGTTGTCAACAGGACATTAAGCCCTAAATTAACTTACTTTCCTTCGTTACAGAATCACTGTTTTTCATACACTGAGGAGTTAATGAAAACTGACGAAAGTCATGAGTACTACCAAGAGCTGCTGATAAAATTTCTTAATTTAACTATCAAGTTTTAATCCACAGACTATAGTCATGTTCATAAATTTATTTACAAAAGGGATGTACAGTACTGTGGGCTGCACCCCCCCCCCCCCCCTCCCCCCAATCATGGGTACATAAGGGCCATAAGTTTGAAATCAATGTGCCATGAGGTGAGTTGTTATTCCAAATGGGGATTCCCCCTGCCCCAATGCCAGCAGGACTCGGCTCGAAAGTTCTAAGTTATGCAAGAACCCACACTCTCCCTTTTTTGAGAGGGAATGAAAAAGGAAAAGGAAAAAGAACAAATAGTGAGGGGCGGGCCACATGTGGCCTGCTGCCTGTGCATATTAGGTAATATAAAATCATTGGCATCAGATAACAAAATCCATGAATCATAAACTATGCCAGACTGTAATTTATATTACTTTGTGACAGCAGTGATGAATACATGGATTTTATTATCTGACACTATTGATTTTATATCGCCTAATATGTTGTGAATGATTTTATGAAACTGACGATGGTATGTGGGTCAAAACTGGCTGTTAAGCAAACAGTATGGACTTAAGCAAGCACACTTCATGCACACATGACTGCCATCTCTGGCAGCTTGCTGGAATATTTAGGAATGCTCCAGTCTGAGCTGCCAGAGATGGCAGTCGTGTGCATGAGGTGTGCTTGATTTTTGTTTGTTTGTTTGTTTGTGTGTGTGTGTGTGTGTGTGTGTGTGTGTGTGTGTGTGTGTGTGTCTTCTTTTCTGAAGAAGGTTTTGGCTGAAAGCTATATGTCTAACATTCTTTTTGTTGTGCCTGTCTGCAACTCGGCGTGTCCTCTTACCGTAAGCAGCAGTCCATCCTTTTCCTAATGTCTTGATATTGCTAATGATAGTGTTGGTGCCATAAAATCATGTAGAATTAGTGAATTTATCTCTACCAGCACGTCTAATGCCCCAGGATTTTTCTAGATGAATATACCATCTCATGAGGAAAATTTTTATTGTGCTGGAGATCATTATTATTGGTTATTGTGTTATAGATACAGCTGCACTGACTTTCCTCATGTAGATAAAACACAATGCTCACTAAGGCATGCTGTCTTCTTTCATCTTTCGTTTGTGAAAAATTTCATGATCTTTGTTGAGTCAATGCAAATTCAAAACAGTGCAGTTGTTTAGTGTCAAGTTAGTTCTGTTATTTTGTGTATATGTGTGAGGCGAGGAATTGAAAATCATTAGTGTGGCCACAAGTATAGATTTTAAGCCCTACTAAAACTACTTTTTTTTTCAATAGGTTGTGGATACAAGTACATCACCTACTTTGAGTCGTTTGCTGGCAGCTGGCTTAAATCGTGGTGGAAGTCTTAAGTCAGACCGCAGTTCCACATCACTCGATTCAAATATGAGTGGCAGTGGAGCTGCAGATAATCTGTGTGCAGAGATGAATGACCTCATGCACGATTATGAGGTCGTAAGTCGAATAGCTGATCTTGTTTCAACTTTGAAAGGCAACTATAAGGTGAGAAAACCAAAGAATTGATAACATTGTGTTTCACTCATTGATTTGCCTTGTGCAATATTTCTAATGGTGTGTCAGGCTTTGTGCAGTACTGAATTGCATGTATTGCTTTTATCTAAATTCAGTGACACTCCATTTGCAGAGAACCAGTTGTTAATTTTCGAGAAAATATATTTACATTTTCAAGTGTTGGAAGTTACCCCTTTAGGCTAGATTATAACAACTTGTATTGTCAGCAAAGACAGTTATTTTTGTTTCTTGGATGTATGGAGGAAGATGATTTAGGAGATATGTTCTTAAAGTAAGTACTGTTTTAAAATTATGACTACCGTATTTACTCGAATCTAAGCCGCACTTTTTTTCCGGTTTTCGTAATCCAAAAAACCGCCTGCGGCTTAGAATCGAGTGCAAAGCAAGCGGAAGTTATGAAAAATGTTGGTACGTGCCGCCACAACTAACTTCTGCCGTCGAATATATGTAGCGCTACGCACGCATGCTCTGTAGACACAACGATAAATACTGGCGCCAAAACCTCTGCGTCAGTAAATAAATTTAAAAAAAAAGTGGAAGACGAGTTTTTTTTTCTCCGCCGCGAGTTTCGACCACTGCATTTTCATACATTATCCAACGAAGTAAATACAAATTCCGTATTGTTCATCTTCGAATGTAGCACAATTTCAGTGTACTACGAAAATCTGACTGGCAAGACTGTTTGGGATGTTTGTCAATATGGCCAACTCTACGTTCTCAGAATTTTTTCCTATCTGTGAGAAGAGATGGTTGCTAATAGGAACCTGATGAAATTTGAATCACATACAGTATTCTCTTCACCATAAGAATAATACGGATATAAACATTTTGCCATGTATTCTTTCGTGTTTGCTGCTCTCTCATTTAAATCCTGTCTGCCTAATAAACTACGAAACTAGAGTGAGACAACAGCAAACGCGGAAGAATATACGTATCGTGTCATGTTTATATTCGTATTATTCTTATGCCTAACAGCGATACAGTCAGAAATGAAGCATGGCAAGTGACTAGATTTTTAAATCTAAGATGACTCTAATTTCTGTGCAGAATTTGATGTAATAAAGAAGCGGCCGCAAAGATTTTCAAACGGAGAAAAATTTTCGCCTAACTCTCGTTCAGAACATGTTCTATCATACGCAGTCTATTATTTGATTCTTGTTGATCATTATCAAAGAAAGCAGCAGTGTAAGTAACAACAAATAGCAGTCTCTTGCCATTGTTTCGCTAATGAGACGATTCCTCACTTTTTTTTTAATTGTACGCGGCGGTAGCGCGCACAAAAGCTGTGAGCCGCGACAGGCCATAAACACGCACTATCAGAATGCGACAAACAATGCACGACACAGTGCAGTAATGCATTTTCAGCTTAAGAGTGACGCAAACACCTATAACAAAGGAAGCGGCACTTGTCAGCTCAAAGCAAAATAAGCAATCGATTCAAACCAGACGAAGCACGTGAAAAAGGAAGGGCACCCGTATAAATACGGACGGAGCGCCTGACGCATAGCAATGGCTACGTAGTAAAGCTTAACTGCTAAGCTTACGACTCGAACCAAACTACTGTAGCAGTATCGTCATTCATTCTACCTAAATTGTGTCTCATATTACAATGGACCAACTTTGTTTCGATTTGGAGGTGCGGCCTAAAACTTTTCTCTCCCCTTGAATTTCGAGTCTCAAATTTCAGGTGCGGCTTAGATTCGGGAAATTTTTTTTCCCCTTATTTCGAGTCCCATTTTTCAGGTGCGGCTTAGATTCGAGTGCGGCTTAGATTCGAGTAAATACGGTATTGGAGCTTTGGGGTCACTGTACTGTACATGCTCACTAAGTACCTTCATCAGCTGGCTAACTACAAACACTGTTAAGGTAGCTTTTGCTTGAATCAGTGTTTGTTTATATACTTTCAAACTGGCACAACTGACTGAAAATGCTGCCTGCTGTGAAATCTATGCTGTTACTCATTTGTGAAATGCAAGAGATTTGGAAGCTATCCTGGACTTCATCATCAGATTAGCTAACTTTAAGTAACTTCATCATCAGATTAGCTAACTTTAAGTAAAAAGTGCTAAGAGTGCAGGAATGGTTAGATGGCCACTCAAAATGCGGACAATGAAAAACAGGACAACCGTATGTCATTACTGATGACCTAGTGCAGAAAGTAGATAAAAAGATTTGAGATGACTGATGCTACATGCTCATCACTATTTTATGCCTTTCCTCATGTTTTGAGAAGTGTTCCATGCGAAACTGTGACAGAACAGTTACAGTGTCAGAAGTAGGTGCATGCTGGATTTCAAAAACACTGAGTTCCACAAAATGAATTGCTTAGCCAGTCCTGTAACTTTCCTTCAGACTTTGGTGCCAAATGGAATACATTTTTAAAACAAATTGTCAGGGTTGATGAAACGTCGGTTGCCCACATAGCCCCAGAATCAAAATGACAGTTCGTGGAACGGTGGCACGTAATTTCTCCCAAGAACCTGAAGTTGCAGCAAACAATTTCAGCCCAAAACAAAAAAAATGTACTCTATGCTTTTGGGATGGGTAGCATGTTTAGCTTGTCTGCTTTTCGCCTTGGGGTAGCATAGTCATTGCAGACATCTATTGTGAGATCTGCAATCCTGAACAAAACTTTTAGCAGGCTGATCACATCATTTGGTTGGGAACTAAATGGTTACCTCCATATAGCTGTGACCAAGCACAGAGTTACTATAATTTGTTCTTGAATTTAATGAAGCGCCTCGCCTGTCACTGCTATGAAGAAGATGACAATGTCAGAACATCAGTACAAGACTGGTTGCAAAATCAGGTGACATGTTTTTTTGAAAATGGATTTCAGAAGCTGGTTGTATGTTATACACTACATGAACACAAGTATTCGGACACCCACAAAAAAATATGTTTTTCATATTAGGTGCATTGTGCTGGCAGCTACTGCCAGGTACTCCATATCAGTGACCTCAGTAGTCATTAGACATAGTGAGAGAGCAGAATGGGGTGCTCCGCGGAACTCACAGACTTTGAAAGTGGTCAGGTGATTTGGTGTAACTTGTGTCATACGTCTGTACATGAGATTTCCACACTCCTAAACATCCCTAGGTCCACTGTTTCTGATGTGATAGTGAAGTGGAAACGTGAAAGGACACTTACAGCACAAAAGCGTACAGGCTGACGCTGTCTGTTGACTGACAAACACCGCCTACAGATGAAGAGGGTTGTAATTGTATAACAGGCAGACATCTACCCAGACCGTCACACAGGAATTCCAAACTGCATCAGGATCCACTGCAAATACTATGACAGTTAGGTGAGAGATGAGAAAACTTGGATTTCATGGCCGAGCCGCTGTTCATAAGCCACACATCACGCCAGTAAATGCCAGATGACGCCTCGCTTGGTTTAAGGAATGTAAACATTGGACTATTAAACAGTGGAAAAGTGTTGTGTGGAGTGACGAATCACAGTACACAATGTGGTGATCTGATGGCTGGGTGTGGGTATGGCGAATGATTGGTGAACATCATCTGCCAGTGTGTGGAGTGCCAACATTAAAATTTGGAGGCAGTTGTGTTACGGTGCGGTCGTGTTTTTCATGGTGGGGGCTTACACCCCTTGTTGTTTTGCATGGCACTATCAGAGCACAGTCCTACATTGATGTTTTAAGCATCTTCTTGTTTCCCACTGTTGAAGAGCAATTCAGGGATGGTGATTGTATTTTTCAACACGATCGAGCACCTGTTCATAATGCACGCCCTGTGCCGAAGTGGTTACACGACAATAACATCCCTGTAATGGACTGGCATGCACAGAGTCCTGACCTGAATCCTATAGAACACCTTTGGGATGTTTCGGAATGCCGACTGCGTGCCAGGTCTCACCGACCGACATCGATACCTCTCCTCAGTGCTGCACTGAGTGAAGAATGGGCAGACATTCCAAAAGAAACCTTCCAGCTTCTGAATGAAAGTGTGCCTGTGAGAGTGGAAGTTGTCATCAAGGCTAAGGGTGGGCCAACACCATTTTGAATTATAGCATTACCAATGGAGGGTGCCAAGAATTTGTATGTCATTTTCAGCCAGGTGTCCGGATACTTTTGATCACATAGTGCTAGTGCCATAATACTATGGAAATTATGTTGGAAAGTAGACCAAAGTCCAGGCTTCCTTGTAAAAGTAAAATAGTTGTAATATTGTTTTTGTATTTTATTTTACTTTAAAGATATATTTACTCCAAAAATGCAGCTTTTATACAAAGCAATTGTAATGTGGCTTCCATACATTACAATACTATCTTAACACATGGAATAATCTAAGCAACTATACATACTTTCTGCTGCAGGATTTGAATGTGCCAGGAATAAGACGTATTCTTTCCGAAATACAAGGATCAATTCAGCAGAAGGATGAAGAAATGGCTTGGGTTGATTCCTGCTGTTTGCAGCTGGCTGTGAAAACTAAAGGAAAGGAAGAGACTTTTACCTTTCAGACTGATAATCCATCTGTTAAGAAAGAATGGATAACAGGTCAGTTTAAACTATTGCCTCAGTTCTTTCTGCAATCAGTAATTTTTCCCCGTAGAGGGGGTATTATTTTTATGAGATGTCAGGGTGAATACTATCAGTCATTTGTAAAATGAAATCATGTGGGATATACATCTGACTGAGACAACGCTTTCATTTTCCTTTCTGCAGAACTAAGACTCGCTCAGTTGGCATTGGATCCAAACAACTCGCCTGCATGGGAAGTGCCAGAGCAAGAAAGACGACCTTCGACAAAAATGCCACTATTTGTACGTGCCCAGCCAGTATACAGATCGCAGCATGAAACAGAGGTGCAGTAATGTATCATGTGTATTGAATGTAGCATGGAAATGTTAACTTAGTTTATGTAAGTTTGTTTGTCTGAAAACTATTAATTGTGTCATTATATTGGCCAAGATAGACACTAAGCCCATGCCTACTACAGTAGTACAAGTTTATATGCCAACAAGCTCTGCAGATGATGAAGAAATTGAAGAAATGTATGATGAGATAAAAGAAATTATTCAGGTAGTGAAGGGAGACGAAAATTTAATAGTCATGGGTGACTGGAATTCGGTAGTAGGAAAAGGGAGAGAAGGAAACATAGTAGGTGAATATGGATTGGGGCTAAGAAATGAAAGAGGAAGCTGTCTGTTAGAATTTTGCACAGAGCATAACTTAATCATAGCTAACACTTGGTTCTAGAATCATAAAAGAAGGTTGTATACATGGAAGAATCCTGGAGATACTAAAAGGTATCAGATAGATTATATAATGGTAAGACAGAGATTTAGGAACCAGGTTTTAAATTGTAGGACATTTCCAGGGGCAGATGTGGACTCAGACCACAATCTATTGGTTATGAACTGTAGATTAAAACTGAAGAAACTGCAAATAGGTGGGAATTTAAGGAGATGGGACCTGGATAAACTGACTAAACCAGAGGTTGTACAGAGTTTCGGGGACAGCATAAGGGAACAATTGACAGGAATGGGGGAAAGAAATACAGTAGAAGACGAATGGGTAGCTCTGAGGGATGAAGTAGTGAAGGCAGCAGAGGATCAAGTAGGTAAAAAGATGAGGGCTAGTAGAAATCCTTGGGTAACAGAAGAAATATTGAATTTAATTGATGAAAGGAGAAAATATAAAAAATGCAGTCAATGAAGCAGACAAAAAGGAATACAAACATCTCAAAAATGAGATCGACAGGAAGTGTAAAATGGCTAAACAGGCATGGCTAGAGGACAAATGTAAGGATGTAGAGACTTATCTCACTAGGGGTAAGATAGATACAGCCTACAGGAAAATTAAAGAGACCTTTGAAGAAAAGAGAACCACTTGTATGAATATCAACAGCTCAGATGGAAACTCAGTTCTAAGCAAAGAAGGGAAAGCAGAAAGGTGGAAGAAGTATATAGAGGGTCTATACAAGGGCGATGTACTTGAGGACAATATTATGGAAATGGAAGAGGATGTAGATGAAGATGAAATGGGAGATCCGATACTGCGTGAAGAGTTTGACAGAGCACTGAAAGACCTGAGTCGAAACAAGGCCCCCAGAGTAGACAACATTCCATTAGAACTACTGACGGCCTTGGGAGAGCCAGTCCTGACAAAACTCTACTATCTGGTGAGCAAGATGTACAAGACAGGTGAAATACCCTCAGACTTCAAGAAGAATATAATAATTCCAATTCTAAAGAAAGCAGGTGTTGACAGATGTGAAAACTACCGAACTATCAGTTTAATAAGTCACAGCTGCAAAATACTAATACGAATTATTTACAGACAAATGGAAACACTGGTAGAAGCCGACCTCGGGGAAGATCAGTTTGGATTTCGTAGAAATATTGGAACACGTGAGGCAATACTGACCCTACGACTTATCTTAGAAGGTAGATTAAGGAAAGGCAAACCTACGTTTCTAGCATTTGTAGCCTTAGAGAAGGCGTTTGACAATGTTGAGTGGAATACTCTCTTTCAAATTCTGTGGCTGGCAGGGGTAAAATACAGGGAGCGAAATGCTATTTACAATTTGTACAGAAACCAGATGGCAGTTATAAGAGTCGAGGGACATGAAAGGGAAGCAGTGGTTGGGAAGGGAGTAAGACAGGGTTGTAGCCTATCCCCGTTGTTATTCAATCTTTATATTGAGCAAGCAGTAACGGAAACAAAAGAAAAATTTGGAGTAGGTATTAAAATCCAGGGAGAAGACATAAAAACTTTGAGGTTCGCCGATGAAATTGTAATTCTGTCAGAGACAGCAAAGGACTTGGAAGAGCAGGTGAACGGAATGGATGGTGTCTTGAAAGGAGGATATAAGATGAACATCAACAAAAGCAAAACGAGGATAATGGAATGTAGTTGAATTAAGTCTGGTGATGCTGAGGGTATTAGATTAGGAAATGAGACACTTAAAGTAGTAAAGGAGTTTTGCTATTTGGGGAGCAAAATAACTGATGATGATGGTTGAAGTAGAGGGGATAGAAAATGTAGACTGGCAATGGCAAGGAAAGCCTTTCTGAAGAAGAGAAATTTGTTAACATTGAGTATAGATTGAAGTGTCAGGAAGTAGTTTCTGAAAGTATTTGTATGGTGTGTAGCCATGTATGGAAGTGAAACATGGACGGCAAATAGTTTAGACAAGAAGAGAATAGAAGCTTTCGAAATGTGGTTCTACAGAAGAATGTTGAAGATTAGATGGGTAGATCACGTAACTAATGAGGAGATATTGAATAGGATTGGGGAGAAGATAAGTTTGTGGCACAACTTGACTAGAAGAAGGGATTGGTTGGTAGGACGTGTCATGAGGCATCAAGGGATCACAAATTTAGCATTGGAGGGCAGCGTGGAGGGTAAAAATCGTAGAGGGAGACCAAGAGATGAATACACTAAGCAGATTCAGAAGGATGTAGGTTGCAGTAGGTACTGGGAGATGAAGAAGCTTGCACAGGATAGATTAGCATGGAGAGCTGCATCAAACCAGTCTCAGGACTGAAGACCACAACAAAACAACATTGAGAGTACAAGTTTTTAAAAATAGAATTGTCCTTTAGTTCTAGTTTTCTTACCTAATTATTTAATTCACTTCATTCACATTCCTACAAATTGCATTACGCAGGTGCGCTGCGGTTGTTTCTACTCGGCTGGGTCCTTGGCTGCAACACGGGACCATAGGAGTAGTAGGAGAGGGAGGCGGCCTGCGTCGTACTTGTGGGTGTGCACCACAGACGGTGCTAGCAGTCATGTAGCTGTACTGGCACAGCCACAACAACAAGCAGCACAGCTGCGTGAAGTGACTGCCTTCGACTTGGTTGAAACGAGGGTTACAGCAGTTGAATTTGTTCGTGGTTCCCCAGATGCTGTTTGGATGGGAACAGACAGCAGGAGGTAAGACTATAAAAGAGTGTTAAAATTGTCTTTATTTAGTTCATTTTATGACAATTGGCTATGTATCTCCATGCCAGATGCACACCTTTGAAGATACTGTCTGTATTGAAGGGATCTAAGTTTTTCCTGTAGCTCCTGAGAGTTAGTACAGGGTTCAGCAGAACTCGCTAAACTGTTTCAAGGGTGGCGGCGCGGTTCCTTCCGTCCCTTTTGCGATGAACCTGCATCTACCTGTCAACATTGTCTCAACAGATCATCAGTAGGAAAGCCGAGTGAAACTTACTGTACTTCAACGTTAACCAGGCTGCAATTTAAGTCACTAATTTACGTTTCGGGAGAAAGTTTTCACTCAAATGAAAGGTTGGAAATTTTGTCCTCAATTAATATATTCTGAAGCTTAGGTGAACAAGTATCACTGCCAAGCCCATGCTAGTCTTAACACAGTCACTTACAATCCCTTCCCCTCACGTTAGCAAGTTTATGGTGTTGCATTTCCTGAAAACATAATAGCTACAAAAATACTGATTGTTTTTGATTGATAATGCTCACCAAATATTAAGTCTGTCGGTACCTAATGCAGTCACAGTTTTTAGCCACCAACCTGCTCAATACGCCATGCGGAATATATGTCTTTTCTCGTCACAAAATTCACTTAAAAATTTCTTAAGTTCTACACGCCCACCGGAATAATTATGCCGTCACTTTACCACACTTTTTTGTACGAAACACTGCTAGATCGGCCAACTTATTATTTCCATTGGCACTACTACTACTACTACTACACACGTCCGAACTGTTTCATGGCTAGGCTCCGACTCCTCTCTAGAATACTCTTAAGTCTTCTTTACCAGCAGAGAAAGGCACGCGAAGAATATTGCTTTACCATTGGTCAGTTTATTCAACAGCCAATAGCAAAACAACATTCTCCTGCGTTAATCCGCACTTATCATCAATAACCAATCGCAAAATAGTAAACCTAATGACTGCACTTTTTACTGATATTATTATCTAATATGTTTAAGTTTTGGTTATGCATAAAGTTATTTACTATTGTTATTTATACCTGAATCAATATTCCCTTTATCGTAAACTTACTTTACAAATCTATTCTACTAAAATCCCCTTTGTCCATATCCATACTTCTTCGAAATGTTCCCACACTAAATCCCACTACATAACTCATTAAACAATTACCTTCATATTAACCTTAAACCACACTCACGCATCATTCATACTGCTAACACACATTTATAACGTTTTATATATATAAAAAGACATAATAACACTTTATGAAAATACTAGAACAGTTTGTGCAAACATTCTATTACTTTAGTGCACTCTAGTGGGCACAATCGAAACTAAAATCACAGTCCCCCTATCCAATATTGTCCTCTATCGGCTGATACATAAACTACGTGTGCGTCCAGTGTCGCGTCACCATCTGTCACTATCCAGCTCTGAGACACATCTCCCACTTAACCGCCTCCGAGGCAGGATTGGTATACGGCGCTACGCCTCACGAGGGATAACTGCTCAAGCAGTGATGGAAGGAGGCAGTTACGTGTGGTCGCCCTTTGTTTCGTCGATGACCCCATTTCGGTAGCCAGCATGGTTTGGACTAGAGCACATCAGAAGTTTGCAGTTTGCCGTGTGTGTGCGTGCGTTTGTGTGTGTACACACTTTGAAAACAGCAGTTGCATGACCGCGACAGAGCTTTTGGCTTTTGGCAAAGATTCAACATTCCTTGAAACAGTGCCATTTCTAATGCTAACCCGACACAGTCGACGATTGGCAATCGGAGGAATTTGATACCACAGAGATGCACATGGCCGACACACGTCCGTCACAAACAAGAAAATGTGCAGCTGAAGAGAACAGCAGTTGAGCAACATCAAGATGTTCTGCTCAAAGGCATGTTGTTTGACTGGAGCTTTCAGAGTGCAGTTTGATGAGTTTTCTGTCTTTTGATTTGAATTTCCATCCCTTCAAAATAATGACGGTTCAAGAACTGAACCCAGCAGACCACGCCAACTGTCGAAATTTGTGGAGCAGATGGTTGCAGAGATCCCTCTGGAGGCATTCACTTCAGTAGCAGCAAGGCACATTTTCACTACAGTGGGTTGTGAGTAAACAAAATTTTTGGTACTGGGCTGAGATCATTTGCAAAAAAGAAAAAAGAAAAAAGAAAGAGAGAGAGAGAAAAGAGACACTAAATTTCCATGAACTAGCAGTTAGGTGTTCTGTTTAACAATTTAGCGTGATAGGTTTGCATGTAACTTGAGGAGGAAGGTCCAGCCATGAATTCAGGAGGTTATGTTTCAGTGTTGTAAAATTTTCTGCAGCCCAAAATGGAAAGAGATTGTTGCAGGAGGAGGATCAGGGACTTGTGGTGCCAACAGGATGGGCTACAGCTCACACAGCCCGAAATTCATTTAATGCTTTGAGAGACATGTTTTTGCGACATTGGGTCTCCTTGAGAGGGATGATATGGGGTGGCCTGTGTGGTCACCAGATTTGAGCATTTGTGACTTCTTTCTTTGAGGATATCGTAAGGAAAAGATTGCCCTCGCACTCACCAGAGCTAAGGGAGTGGATTACCGAAGAAGTGAATGCCGTACTCCACAATATGTGTAATTGAGCTGTTCAGAACTTCAGAGATCTTCCCCAAAAGAGTATTGCTGCTAACAGCTGCTGCCTTCAGGACACTATTTTCGGCACTGAATCAATATAAAATGGTATTAAATTCTAGCTTTGAAAATAAGAACATTTTTTATCTATATACCACGATTTCTCTTCAAAGCAGCTGAATTGGTTCTGCCGCACCCTATATAAATAAAATGAAACCAACTGTTCTACTGTTCTGCAGAATATCTTGAGATTTTGCCAACCTCTTCCAGCGATGTTGCAGTTATGTTCTTCATTTGATTTTTCTTCCCTTTTCTATCTACACTACTGCTACATGATCGGAATATGATAATCAGAAAATTATACACATAAAGTGTCTATTTGGAAACAATATTTTTACTGGAGTGCACAATATTATTATTATGATGTATTTCTATAAGACTGCTCTTTCCTCCTCCTCCTCCTATATAATATTATCCTGAGACATCTGTCACAACCACATTTCAGTTTCATATTTTCCTATACTCGAACCAAATCTCTGTGGTGATAAATTATTTCTGAAAAGAGAAAAATAATTTGAAAGCAGTCATATAATAATTAGTCGACTAGTGCTAGTAGATATTCAGTTTTAAAATTATTAATCATGCAGTTGTTCCTGATGTTTTCCACGAAAACAGGTTGGTGTTGTACAAAGCCTCAGAACCAGAACGTCAGGAGGAAGTTGGAAGTGTGGTAGTACCAGCAGTAGTAGTTCAGATCAGAGCACATGGAGAGTCAGTGTTTGTGGCACTGGCAGATGGAAGCTTACAGAGGTTCCGCAAGGCTTCAGATGACACCTGGCTGCTTCGTGAACCGCAAACACTTTCGTTAGGAATGGATCCTGTGTCAAGTCTTTTACCCATAAATTCTTGTCTATATGCTGCATGTGGGAAGAAAGTCTGGGTTCTGGGTCCATCAGGTGATGTGCAGGTGAGTGCCAGTCAGTAGACAATATTATTATAATAATTATTATTATTGAAGAATATATTTTCTATTGATACAGTGTTAAGTAATTTTGATGTGCGTTCATATGTAATATTGCAAAAGTTTTATGTATTTGCATTTAACAGATCTCAGTCATTACTTTATGTGACAGTTTGTCAGTTTCTATGACGTCTTTTTGGAAAGGATTATGATAGATTATAAAGTCAAAACTAATATTGTTGAGATAGATTAAAATTGGCTACAGCAGTGAGAAGAACTTAAAACTGAATATACACATATAAAAAGCATTACGTATGCAAACTTTCAGAGCCAGTGGCTCTTTTTTCTGGCAGAAGGGTTGAAGGGGATTGAAGAGGGATAAGGAGAATGGGAACTGATCATTTTTGTTGAAACTGGGTATGTAGCAGTAATACCTGAAAGAGGGATAAAAAGGAGAAAGAAGTTTCTGAGAAGGATGATATAGGATAAAAGTGAAGTATCAGCTGTTCAGAAGACTGAAGAATATGGGTACAAAGTAGACAAGTGGGAAGAATGGAGATCAGTGTGGAAATCTGAGGGCTAATTTACACTTGTGCACAACACTGCGAAACTAAGTTTTAAAATTATGCTGCCAGCATCTGCATTGCATGATGTACTATGGCAAAAAATTGTTGGTGAAACTATTCAGGTTTTGAGGTCTTCTAATTTTTACAACACGAAACTGTCAGTTGCTTGTTTTTTAGATTACTTGGTGTTTCAATAAATGGGACATAAAGTCAGAAACTATGAAAATTGTTGGCTTATGAGCTGTTACTTTATGCATAGTTGCTTTCGGGATGTTAATGATGATTATTTCAAGAATAAAGTGTGATGCAGTGGTGAACATAGAAAGATTGGTGATGTCAGCTTTAATGAGCAAAATGGAGTCCCAAAGAAATAATAAAATTAATGAGGGTCTGTATGGATTGGGTCGTGACCTGTAAGGTGACATGTGGAACGGCTGATGGCAGTCCAGAATGAAGCGCCGTCTTCTCGCCTGAATGTGGGCTATAGGTGCAATGGTAACTGTACTCTAATAGTGAACTGTCACTAAAACAACCCTGATTAAATACTGGTTTGCTCGTGCCAATTACAAGGACAGAGTTGTAGCCAGCGGGTAGGTTATTGGCTTAAGGGAGGCACGGGGTCGCGAGTGTGCATGATATTGGTGTCAACGTGTGGGAAGCCACAGCTGCTGATGTCCACACTTAAATGAAATGCTGTTGCAAGTGTCATCCCATTGGTAAGGGAAGACAGTGATCACAGTGACAACATAGTGAAACAGACAGTGTTAAACTCCAGTACCCAGCATGTTCTAAGACAAAGCCGTATGCCCACACTGGATGGTGATATGCAGTAACGAGAGCCCAGAAGGACCTGTAAACAGCAACAGTGTAGGTGGGCAAGCCCTAGCCCAGGCTCGACACGTGACCCACCGGGGAGGTAGTCGTCAACAGGAGGAAAGCCGCCTAGTAGGCGAGTGAGTGGTGCGACGATGTTGAGTTGTCTCCATACAAAGTCCAACTTGAGCAGACACTAACAGCTAATGGGGCGAAGTTAAGGGCTTGTATAGTCTGTGACACTCAGCATCACAGACACGTCTGGATACTGCCTGAGAACTTCAGACAGTGACAATGGTGTATATTTGTGAGCTAGTCAGTGAATATTTCTCCAGTGCTTGCACTTCCACTGCAGAATCCGTAACGGGCTGGAGCAGCAGTTCATTCTCACTGGACAATGATGATTTTGTTTCCTCAGGTTATATAAAACTGTCAGTATAAACTGGTGTGCAAAACTTAAGAATGAAAGTAACTTTAGCATGATGTGTTACTGACAGGTATAATAGCTCGATGAAAGTTGGAGCAAACATAGAAATAACTGCTACAGTATAGTACAGTAGGTAACTGAAAGAAATACACAATGAGACGAACAGAAATGACACTTTAATTAAGTACAATACTTACTCTGGAGTCACAGTGATACCAGTTCATGATTTTTGATAGGGTGTGTGATCACTGCGAATATCACTGTATGTTCTGTATTCTGCAATGTACTTCTGTGCTGCCCACAAGGTTGATAACAAGTTCTTGTGGTAAGGCATTCCATTACTTCACAACCACGGTTGACTAACACCAAATGACTGTTGGTGCATGTGTACATGCTGCAGTATGTCTCCCCAGTGCATTCCACGTGTGCTCGGTGGGATTTAAATGCCGGCCGGGGTGGCCGAGCGCTTCTACGCGCTACAGTCTGGAACCGCGCGATCACTACGGTCGCAGGTTCGAATCCCGCCTCGGGTGTGGATATGTGTGATGTCTGTAGGTTAGTTAGGTTTAAGTAGTTCTAAGCTCTAGGGGACTGATGACCTCAGAAGTTAAGTCCCATAGTACTCAGAGCCATTTGAACCATTTTTTGGGATTTAAATCAGGATCAGCCAAGCCAGTCCATTTGCCAAATATCCTCTTATTCCAAGGGCTGCTCCAGCTGCACTGTTCAATGTTGTCATGCACTGTCATCATAAAAAATGGAGTCATGGCCAAATGCACCCCTGAGAAGATGTATGTGTGTAAGGAGTACCGTGTCACAATAGCATTGACCAGTGAGTGTACAGGATTCAAAGACTTGTAGATTAGTAAGCCCATGCAACATTATGCCTCCCCCACACAATAACACCAGGACCACCAAAACAATCATGTTTGACAATGTTCCTGCGTGCATTACATCTTCCACCTCTTCCCATATGAGGGTAAGTCCATTATTGCTACTCAGACTGAATCTGCTCTCACCCGAGAAGAGCACGGTCCCATTCCTCACTGGACCAATCCCTGTGCTCTTGACACCACAGCAAATGGTGCTGCCAATGTGTCAACAGAACACAACTCACTGGTCGTCAGGCAAAGAGATCACCCTCTTGCCTATTGCACAATGTAGTGGTCCTGCAGCTCTAATTGACCATGGTTGGCCACCACCTACCTTTCAAGCAGCAGTGCCAGTGGTTTGGAATGCTTCCCATTCAGGTGAAACAATGCTGTGAACAGTACCAAACTGCTGGATTAGACGTATCACACTTTGTCGTCTTCACAGCTTCCTGATGACCGTTCCCCACGTGAAGTCGCTGTGTTTGGACAATGTTGTATTGAAGAACATCACCGCTTGCTGCTTGACAGATGCACTGCCTTTCCCCACTCCTAAAATAGTCTCATCTTGTGGCACCATTGTCACACTGATCACATGCGATTTGACGTCCAACTTTGTGTGCATGATGGGGATACCTTTGGCAAAATGCTCCTGCATATCCTATCCACCAAGCAGTTAATATGTTACAGTAATTTATCTCTCTCATCCTTGAGTTTCGTAGAGCAGAGTATGTGCTGTACTGAGCTACCATGTGAAATCTTACATTTCAAATATATTTTAAGGACTCGAGTTGCATTTAAATTTTGCTTTGATATGATTCACAGTGACTGCTATATTTGAAAAAATGCATTTTGTTGAGTTTTATAGAAATCCCCTCCTTTTCTACATTTGTGAGTGATGTATATCAGCAATACTCATAGAAATTCTGTTGGTTATTTAAAGGCTAATGACACTTCTCTCTATATAGGTCACAAACACACTCGTGAAATTGGATGAGTTATCTTATTTCACTATTTGTGAGCATTTAATTTCCTATTGCAGCATATATGACACAACTGTTACAAATACACGTCAGCATTGTATTCTATTAGTAAATTCATACATTTTGCAAATGGGCTTTGAAAAGATTAAAAAGGTGACATAATATCAAACTGTGTAGTGAAGTTCTAGGCCATTCATATTTCTTTTCCCCTGCAACTGATGTATTAAATTTATTAACTCAATATCTTAGTGTGTTGTATAGATTTCATAGGGCAAATACAAAAGAACAAGACTTGAGAAAATGCTTAGACATTGTGAAACAAAAGAAAGTCTTTAGAGATGTATGTGATTTATATTTAACGATAATGTGTATGTTACACTCATTTTAACATCTTCAAAATCTTTCATCTGTACAGAAAAACTTCAGTGTGCAACACGAACATGTTGGCAGTGTGAATCTGATGGCACATTCTGGTATTGGATTGTGGATATCTTTAAAAAATTCCAGCACGATATGCCTGTACCACACAGAGACCTTCAAGCATCTCCAGGTACGCAAGATATTTGCAATAGTTAAAACAATAATATGGCAGTGCAGGAGTGTCTACCTACTAGTCATGAAGCCAAGAACACATGTAGCATATCTGAAACATAAGTTATACTACCTGATCTCTGCCTTCTGTTGGAATGTGAAAGATATACAGAAGAAAGTTGATGCTTCTTTTTGTATAGCTTGCGTGTTCCCCTAAGAAGGGGGCTATCAGTTCAAAAAGAAGATACTAATTTTCAGTAAGTTGGGCTTGTCGTGGATCTCCTGTATATGCTTACATTGTTGTTATTAGTTTCTATGTTTTACACTTAGAATTTACATTTTATATTTTCAATCAGTTACTGATCTACCAGATCTGTCTGTTTGTGCGTATAAATCCTTAGTATCATAATACAATAGATACATTTGATTTCAGGACATCAACATTGCTTCAAATATTGCATGCCTCCCTCGAGGCAGTGGGAATGGAGGACCTGTAACGGTAACAGCCCTTATGGCTTGCAAAGGTTTACTTTGGGTTGGCACAGATGCTGGTGTCTGTCTGACAGTGCCTCTGCCTCGACTTGAAGGTGTACCCATCATCTCGGGGCGTGTTAACATTTCATATCATGCCCATTTTGGTCCTATTTCATTCCTACTGGCACTGCAGCCTCGCAGCAACAAAGAATTTACACATCAAGAGCCCCAGAATCAGCAGTCACCTGCTTCTGTTGGTAAGAAAATTTTTGATGTTATGATACATATGCAATATGACTAAAATCTGAGGCTAATGGTAATTGATGGCAGTAGAATATTTTGGTTCAATTGATTAAATTGGTGCCTATTGTTTAGAAGATACCATTGAGACAATAAAAGATTCTGGTCATTCCTTTCCCTATTATATTATAAAAGTGAGGACTACAGGTTACATTAAAATTAAAAAGGTGGTACAGTAGTTCAGATCGGATTGATAGCATCCAAAATGGAAAGCTGTTTTTGATAAGTCAAATAAAGGAAACTGAAAGGTGTAATGACTGTGATAACAAGCACCACACTGAAGCTTATCAACAGTTGGACATTTGCTCACATTTCAAGTGACAAACAATGGAAAATTCAGGATGGAATGTAACAATACGAGAGAAGGAAAGTTGCTACTCACCATATAACAGAGATACTGAGCCACAATAGGCACAATAAAAAGATTCACACAAATATAGCGTTTGGCCAATAAGGCCTTTGTTGTCAGCAGTAGACACACATACACCACGCACACACACACTCACGCAAACGCAACTAGCACGTACATCTGCAGATGTGAATCTTTTAGAATTCTGGGAATTTTTCGTTGTTTTAGTCTTGAGTTAATTTTTTTTTTAATTTTGACTGGTAAGAAGTGATAGTCTAACAAAGAATTTTACTGTATCCCGCTGCTGTAGAATAATACTGCAGCAATAAAATGTAAACGACAGAATAAAACCATAATAAAATTTAAGTTTCAAAGGACCATTTACAACAACATACAATGCACATACAAGTGCCTGCCTAAAGCAAAATTTGTAAAAGTTTTTAGGACAAAGATAATGGAATATTTTATAATAGCAAACTACTTCCGATGAGTGTGACGTCATAACTGTTTACATTAAGTTTGTTTTGAGCAGTTGCCAGTGGGTTCCTGCGCATGCACAATTGAGTTGCGTATGAACAGTAAGTTCCGCTTCTGGCTACTTGAAGTGTGGCTGTAGCAGTATCAAGAAGCAGTCATGCTACCCAGAAATTTTTTTATGGCGCATCTAAGCTGCCAGATTTGTACATGTGCAGAGCAGTCTGGGTTGTAGTGGGGAGGGGGATAGTGACCCATGTTTATGTTTGATGATTTTGCTGCTTTCTCTTTGTTCGCAGTTCACACATCAAATGAAAATAAAACTGATTTCTGTGGCTGGCAGCTATCAAGTGAATTAAAATACATTCACATATTTATGGAAGGCTAAAATTGTTAGTAGTTTCAGTTTTTTAGTAGTTTCATTTTTGGCAGCCTAGCATTAATCGCCTTGCGCATCAATGAAGTTATTTTTGTTGGTTTGCTAAATAAACAGCCTTTTATTAATCTTTTCTGCAGATGCAATCAATTTATAAGAAACGAAATGTTTCATTGGCTAGTTTCAACTGCTCGCTGAATTTCAAGTGCACATTTTCATCTTCTGGCATGTACTGCATTATACCATAATAAAGAACCAGACATGGGAGACAATACAGTACTGGTAATCCAAGAAAATCTGCATACTGAAAAGTGCACTGAAATGCCTAATATCAGCTTGGGGCCTATTTAATTGTAAATCTGGACGTATGAATGTGTCCTTTAAGCCGAATTGTGCATTTTAGTATGGTTTACGAAATTCCTATGATCTTGGAGTGTCCCCTGATGTCCCATTTCTTTTATGATGACATGTAAGAACTCTTAATGCTGTATGTATAGGAACATACGGGGTTCCTATGTCATCGTAGCTGCCCATGCACCTGCTGAAATGAACCCACGTTGAAGAGGTCCGGGGAAAATATTGCAAATGATTCTTTGAAAGTACCAACCACTTGGAATAATTTCGAGCCCAGAAGACCAGACGTATTGTCATTGTTTAAAATTTTACTGGCACATTTGTGTGATGTATTTTAGTGTAACATACGCTTAACATATCCTAAGAAAGACCAGTAATGTATGTGAAAGCTTAGCTTTTCATGTAGCTACACTATGTACAGTAATTTAAATGATTAACTTTTCCTATTTGTGTGTTTACACTGCTTAGCAGTGATATTACTATTGGCTGACTACATCACGTGTCCTATGCTCTGAATATCTGATGACATTGGCTGGCGAGATCATGTGACGAGCTGTGATTGGCTTACAAAAGTACATTGGAATTCGTATTTCAGTGCTTCGGAAATTAACATGTTGTGTTTGGTGAAATTAGCTTTAATACAAAAATATGCAGCGTACATGTTGTTGCATATAAAAGGTCTTTCCAAAATGTGTTTCTTTCTTCTCCTTCTTCTTCTTCTTCTTCTTCTTCCTCCTCTTCCTCTTCTTTCATAACAATTAGAACTAATGTCACAAAAATTAAAGTTGTGCATATTATCCCACAGGTGGAGGTGACTTATCATCAGAGACATCATCGTCATCATCTGCATTACGAAATGATGTGCATCTCGGGAGCCCTGTGGTACTAAGGCGTCGAAGACCAAGGGATATCGACCCACTCGCTCGTGGTTCGAAGACACTTCCTCGGGGACTAGGAGGTGGCTCAGCTGCGTCATCTGCTTCTGGCGATGGATGTGATGTGTACGGACTGTATGGAGAACTGATGTATGTGCGGGACTATGAGGGTGAAGGACGAGCTGGCACAGGAGGTGTTACAGATGGTGGCGTAGGTGGTACGGCAACAGATGCCGGTTACGGTTCACTCCGGCGCAGCGACCCTGAGTTGGCAGCCGTGCCAGGTCGT
This sequence comes from Schistocerca cancellata, assembly GCF_023864275.1. NCBI lineage: Eukaryota > Metazoa > Arthropoda > Insecta > Orthoptera > Acrididae > Schistocerca > Schistocerca cancellata. The sequence continues at coordinate 96,129,038 of NC_064628.1, read as the reverse complement.
GTGAGCACTCTAGATCGCAGGCTTCTTTTGGCAGCAGGTCGACCCAGATCTTTGGACTTGTCCTCGTGGTCTGTTGACTCACGAGCGTCGACATCGTCGGGATCTGAAGATGCCAGCCGACCAGTTGACAATCTCGTTCAGTGTCCTCCAACTCCAATTCCATTGCCACCCGATCCCGAACCACGCCAGCCTCCACCGCCCCACGATCCAGGTGCCGTTCCTCGGCGCACAGTCGTCACACTGATGGGTGGGCGTGGCTATGTCAACTGGAGGCAACAGGGCAAAGGAGGTCCAGAACCAAACAGTAATGATGCACATATTGTAATCTGGGAAATGAAACTGTGACAGTACACTGAGAAGTTTCATGTTATGTGAATTTGAGCATGTTTATCACATACCTTTGCTGGTATGTAAGTATATGAATGGCAGGACCAGAGGGCTCTTACGACCTGGTTGTCTTCTTAAGAATTGAGGTGTAAGAGCTGTCATGCCCCCTTGGGTTCAGGCCTCCACCTGGTCATGTTAATTATAGCGAAAGCCAACTGAGATGTTTTTGTTATACTTAAGAACTTCGGTTGTCCTTACTAATTCTGGGTACCTGTAAAAAATAAAAGTGAAATTTCTCTCTCTGAGAACTGACATTAATTATGAAGATGCTCTGGTGTCAGAACAGAGGTAATGGTTTACGCTTTTGCTGTGCATTTGTGATGATATGTGTAATACTTTTGATGTTGCACATATGTAAATAGATAGCAGGAATGTTATTACTTATCCAGCAGTATCTGCTGATAAATGTTTTTGATGACATGTAAGTCACTGTTGAACTGAATTAGAAAAACGTTCAGTGCTTAAAGTCATTTGGTTCCTTATTTGTGTAGATGGCAGTTCAGTGTAATGCAGTGGACCACAATCCTCCCTCCCTTCCCATATAATGGATAAAGATCTCTTATTCGCTGCCTTTTGTGGTTTTTATACTGGACTGCTCAACAGTTTCAAAGAACGCTAACATTTCTAGGTTATTGTATATGACTGAGATGTTTGAATTGTTGTCAGTTATAGTTTTCAGAAACTTGCTTACTTGTGGGCCAAATTAATGCTACAAAGTGGCTCCTGAGCTACTGCTGGCTCTCATGATCACTCTTGTACATGTTCCCCCTTTTTCCTTTGTTTGTCATGATGCTACAGAATTTTGCTTTAATCTTAAGACTGAATACATGCGTGGAGGAGGTTGCAAAAGCGGGAGGGTAGTTCCTCGTCTGTCTTTCCTTCACCAAATTATTAATTAGTAAACTTGTTATTTAGAAATGTTTATATACCACATTTCCAAGGGTGTCACTTTGATTAGGTTCTGTAAAACACTTTCCGATGTGTACTTCACTGGTAAATAGTGGGTGTACACAGTGACGGTGCAGATGAAAATTTCATCGTATTGTGTAGCTTAAAAATTCTGTTTTATTTACCATCTGTGATAATAAAAGCTCATCTTCAGTGACAGCTGATGTGTACACTGCCCCTTCAGAATTACTCTGCTTTTTGAGGCACGTATAATTATGAATTGCTAATGGAAGTTTGGTTTTGTGGTAGAGGCATGAGATCCACTTGAACTGAAAAACATTAGGCAACACCTATACATAGACAGTTTGTTCTCATTCTGCCTTCATACCATCATCTAAACCTTTTCATGTTTTTCTAATATTTATCTGTTACTGCACATTTCTTGTCAGAATCATACATGGCGGCACACTGAATGTATATGCACAAACTATTTTCTGTCGAGCCTCTAAAGTTTCTTCTTCTTCTGATATGTACCTATAATAAAGAAAGTACAAAGTTGATTGAAAATGATTTTTTTAGATGAAAAGCATTATTTCATTCGTACGGCTTTAGTTAAAAGTTCACAGTTACATTTGGTACAATCTCTGCAGTAAACATTAACGTAGCTATCGGCTACAAAACATATTATGAAGTATTTTCACATAATTGCTTTTCTGTGAATGTCTTAATATTATCAAACTTGATTTGATTCTTTACTTTGTGAATACTACTCCCTCAGATCTTAATGCTTTCTTCTGTATTTTTGTTGCACAATAGAAGTACTGCACAAAATGACAAACATGATGAAGTGTTACAGAGTTAACAAGGAACTTGAAAAGTGTTACCAAAACTGGTTAACTGAAGCCAATTAAATATCTGTATATGAAAGTGAGATGTTGATAAAATCACTTATTACATTTTCCATGTACACAGTGTATTATAATTAATTTTTTTAAAATCTATTTTAAAGCATTTATCCAAAGTTACTAGATTTAAGACTAAGATGTAAGTTATTGCAGTATTTAAAATTTAAATGAACTATCATCTCGAGATGACTCTTATTTAATCTCATGTTTTGAAACAAAAAAATAATGTTGGCAGTTCATTGTATATTTCTGCATACCTTTTTGTTTAATAGACTTTTTCAGTGAACAATCCAGAAACAAAATGTATTATTTGACATAAAACTGTTACATCACTGAGATTCCTCATTGCATAAATTACAGTTTGTTACACAATAAAAATTTAACATTTTTAATGTTGTCTGTAATTATTATCTGCTAAGAAACTCACACTACCTTCCTAATTGTTTAGTTACAATAACTGTGTAATTTTATTTGGTGCTCACATCTGAGAGACCCAAAATAAATTTCTAATATTACAGAAGGAAAAATGTCCATACCTGAAAACACACACACACACACACACACACACACACACACACACACACACTGTTACACATTCAGAAATCCTTCTATGAAGTAGAAGGAATGTGATGCAGAATTCTATACTGTTAGGCTCACAATGTAATATAATGCCTTTAGGCTCACAATGTAATATAATGCCTTCTCTTTGTAGTCTGATAGTTCCTACTTAGCCCGTACTGACCTGTAAGGAGGAAGAAAGAGAAGCTCTTTCTGGTACCTTGACCTGCTATGTATCGTCCATGCAAACTGATTATTTGTTGATGTCAGTTTCTTGCATTTGGCAGCGAGCTTTGCTTTCGCCTGTACTTGAAATTCCCATCTTTCATTTTGAGTGTGTATGTCTGCACTCTCCTATTGAGGGAATGCAGCTTTTTTGTCTTGGTAGTTCATCTCAGTTTATCTTTACACGTAATTTCTGATGTTTGAAGCTCGTTTCCTTGTGCTCGTAAGCCAGGTCATTGCGGTTTAGGATTTCGTGTTGAAAAAACCAAATATATTCTTACTCAAACTTTTTTCATCCATTTGTTTGAATAACCATCACTCAGGAACAAACAGGGTTCAGATGCATAGCAAACTACTGGTTTTGGAGCTGTTGTAAAATAACATATGCTGATGTTCTGAAAAAGGAATGTTTTAGTAGATTGTTCAAGGTTCTGTAGTCTTTCTGGAAGTCGTTCTTTGTCCAAACTTTTATTCATGGTGATCTTGCCTAGGTATTTCTACTTCATTCATACCTCCTTATTGAATGGGAATACCAAGAAACTCCAAATGTCCATTTTGTGACAGGACTGTTCTTTTGAGTTTGTGCTTTAAACGCATAGGCCAATCATGATATAGAGAAGTCACACACATTCTAGCATTTTTTGCATTGTTATGCAGCCATTGTATCACCTTCACTGAAGAGAAACCCTACACTTATGAAAGATTTGAACTTCTTGAAGAGTTGCTCAATGTAGGTGAAAATGCGATCAGTAATGTTTCATATTTCGAGGTAGAATGGGATAGGAATGATGATGGAAATAGGATCACATTTGAGGAAGTGGAAAAAATGGTCAATAGATTGCAGTGCAATAAAGCGGCTGGGGTGGATGAAATTAAGTCGGAAATCATCAAATACAGTGGAATGTCAAGTCTTAAATGGCTACACAGGATAATTGAAATGGCCTGGGAGTTGGGACAGGTTCCATCAGACTGGACAAAAGCAGTAATCACACCAATATTTAAACATGGAAACAGAAAAGATTGTAACAACTACAGAGGTATCTCTTTAATCAGCGTTGTGGGTAAAATCTTCTCAGGTATTGTTGAAAGGAAAGTGCGAGTATTAGTTGAGGACCAATTGGATGAAAATCAGTGTGTGTTTAGGCCTCTTAGAGGTTGTCAGGACCAGATCTTTAGCTTACGGCAAATAATGGAGAAGTGTTATGAGTGGAACAGGGAATTGTATCTATGCTTTATAGATCTAGAAAAGGCATATGACCGGGTTCCTAGGAGGAAGTTATTGTCTGTTCTACAAGATTATGGAATAGGAGGCAAACTTTTGCAAGCAATTAAAGGTCTTTACATGGATAGTCAGGCAGCAGTTAGAGTTGACGGTAAATTGAGTTCATGGTTCAGGGGTAAGACAAGGCTGCAACCTGTCTCCACTGTTGTTCATATTATTTATGGACCATATGTTGAAAACAATAGACTGGCTGGGTGAGATTAAGATATGTGAACACAAAATAAGCAGTCTTGCATATGCGGATGACTTAGTTGTGATGGCAGATTCGATTGAAAGTTTGCAAAGTAATATTTCAGAGCTAGATCAGAAATGTAAGGACTATGGTATGAAGATTAGCATCTCCAAAACGAAAGTAATGTCAGTGGGAAAGAAATATAAACGGATTGAGTGCCAAATAGGAGGAACAAAGTTAGAACAGGTGGACGGTTTCAAGTACTTAGGATACATATTCTCACAGGATGGCAACATAGTGAAAGAACTGGAAGCGAGGTGTAGCAAAGCTAATGCAGTGAGCGCTCAGCTACGATCTACTCTCTTCTGCAAGAAGGAAGTCAGTACCAAGACTTAAGTTATCTGTGCACCATTCAATCTTTCGACCAACTTTGTTGTATGGGAGCGAAAGCTGGGTGGATTCAGGTTACCTTATCAAGAAGGTTGAGGTTACGGATATGAAAGTAGCTAGGATGATTGCAGGTACTAGTAGATGGGAACAATGGCAGGAGGGTGTCCACAATGAGGAAATCAAAGAAAAACTGGGAATGAACTCTATAGATGTAGCAGTCAGGGCGAACAGGCTTAGATGGTGGGGTCATGTTACACACATGGGAGAAGCAAGGTTACCCAAGAGACTCATGAATTCAGCAGTAGAGGGTAGGAGGAGTCGGGGCAGACCGAGGAGAAGGTGCCTGGATTCAGTTAAGAATGATTTTGAAGTAATAGGTTTAACATCAGAAGAGGCACCAATGTTAGCACTGAATAGAGGATCATGGAGAACCTGTATAAGGGGGACTATGCTCCAGACTGAACGCTGAAAGGCATAATCAGTCTTAAATGATGATGATGATGAAATTTTAAATTTTCAGCACTGTTATAAACAGAGAGAATAAATGATATTGTCTCTTACTCTTTGCTTTAATTGATTTATTTTGTTATTTGTGCTGAAAAATTAGACGGTGGTGATGCTAGTGACAAATGTCTGGAAATAATGAAGAAAGAAGGAAGAATGCAGTGGAGTTTCCGAAACATACAGCCATAAAATGAGAAAGGGTGAAGAAAGAAGCATATATAAATTGGAAAGGGGCTAGAGATGAACCAAAACATCATCGTTATGTCTGCAGGTGAGTTCCGACCTGAAACTTAAGTGTTGCTTCAAAACTGAGAGTTAATTACAGTAGAACCTCGCTAATCTGACGTCTGATGTTCTTAGTCCCCGCTTAGTCCGACTATTCCATTTCCGGTGTCTGGTCTCCAAAATGGATCAGTGGACAGTTGACCATTGATAGATGGGATAGTTCATTCAGTTTTATTATGAAACAGCTCATTTCTAATGTGATCAGCAAATGTTATTGTACATGAATTTGTTTTATAAATTAGTGACAAATGTTCTTTCATATTTAAGTGTGTAAAAATAAATTACGGGATCACATAAACTGAACATATGACACTCTTTTTAAAGGAGAAACTGAAAATGCTTGAAAGATTAGATAAAGGTGAGTCCCTTCAAAACATTCCAAGTGAGGTAGGTGTTGGCATAACAACTGTTAAAATCTGGAGAAAAAATGGAAAACTTTTAAAAGTCATACAACGACAATTCATGATGAGAAAGGTGCACAAGATTTTTAACAGACCTAAAAGTGAAATTCTAGACAATTCTCAATGGATGTGATTTGAGCAGGAAAGAAGAAATGGAAATCTGTTGTCTGGAAATGTTGTCTGATGATAAAAAAGGCACTGGCAAAATCAGATGGAAACAATGAAAATGAAAAGTCTACAGCAATCACAATGTAGTTATTTCCAGTGAGATGTCTGCTGATGAAACAGCTATCAATGAATTTGTTCCAGAATTTGGAAAACTAGTTAAAAGAGCTTAATCTGACTCTTGAAAAGTGTATAACATTTGTGAGTGAGGCTTAAACTACAAAATGCTCCTTACAAGAACTTTTGCAGCATAAAATAAGTCTGTATCAGGTACAAAACATGCCAAAGATAGCATAACTGTTGCTCTCTGTAGTAATGCCAATGACAGTCACAAGATACTGTCTTTTTATGGTATGGATCAATGAAAGTGTTCTTCTGATAATCTAACCTTTTTTGCATTCTGACCATGCTCTCAGCGCTCTAGGGGATGGAGTAATTAGGTTCTATTGTATCAAAGTGAACCTAGTCAATTGAATGTATAATTCTATTTCCAGTTGCTGGGTGAAATACATGGCAACTAAGATAATGGAGGGCAGCAAGGTAGAATTAATACACTAAATTTATTGACTTTCAAACAAAAAATGAACAGGATCAAAGCCTCATAGAAGTAAAACATTAGCAAGACAGACATTGAGTATCGATAAGGAGGTTGGGAGGAAGAAACCAAAAGGACTGTCATATGTTTATTAGTGATTAGCGTCTGGCTGTACGATATAGATTCGTAAAACTGCCGTCGAGCAGTAAGTGAATAAGGTGCCTGTGCAATTTGTTGAAAGAAGGAAAATCTCCACAAGATAGAGGGGAAAATGCCCTCCTGGAAATGCAAGCTAGTGGATTTAACAGTGGAAATAAAAAATCACATCAACTCATTTCCAGTCAAGAAAGCACATTATATCAACAAAGAATGGAATTATCTCGATCCTGAACTTAACGTGAAGATTGTGTCAGATGTTCAAAAACATGTAACCCACTATTCAATTTGATTATCAATTTTATTTGAAAATTTTCTGTGCCGATCTTAATTTAAAATCTAGGCAGCCGCAAGTGGACAAGTGTTACACATGTGAAGAGCTTGATGTAAACATGAGAAGTCCACCTTTGAATGATGCTGCTTAAATGGCAGCAACAGCTAAGTCAATAGTGCACAAGAAGGGTGCTGATAAATTCTTCAAGAAATCACATGTAGTTAAAGAAAACACAGAAACAGATTCTAGCATTGCAGGCTTCTCATTTCATTTTATGCCGAACTTGCTATCATATACCAATACAAGACACATTTTATTTGCATCAGTTTTCAGCCAATGTTTTCAATGTGCCTGAATTATGGGGCAGAAAACCCAGGAATGAGGGAATATCACAAAAAAGCCCTAATGAAATCTGTTCATTTCTTTTTGATTATACAAATGAAAATGTTGGGAAACATGTTAAACTTGTTCTCTGACTCTTGTGAAAGGCAAAATAAAAACCATGCAATTGTGTGATTTTGTTTTATGCTTATGGCACAGGAAAGTTTTCAGTTCATCACGTGTTACTCTGTGATAGAGATTTCAGCATGGTAAAAAGGAATATTAGAAGGGTGGATAAGATATATTTGCTGAAAGAATATACATAATCAATGAGAGGCCAACACAAAGATTAATTTTGAAGTGAAAATGCCAAAAATGCATGAGGTGCTAAATTTTGAGGTACGGCGGCCAAAGTTCTACCAAAAGAATGCCATTTCCATTGGAACTACGGGAAAGGCTAAACAAAGAAACAACAAACGACACTTACAATACATCAGTTCTGCTATTCACATGAAAGTCTTTGTGGTGTTAAAGTTGGGCCATTCGTTGATGGAGCAGAACAGCACTCATTGCAGCTGGCTGATCCAGCTGTAATTCCACATAGCACTATAAGTTAGGCTTAACAAAATCATGTAACTATAAAATAAGCGGTGTTTGTTGCTTTGGTCATCCTCAGCCCAACAAGCCACCCTCCTAGTTTCTGACTTCCACCTCAAAGATGGCTCCATTAATTCCTCCGTCCACATCAAACCTACCAACCACCAGCTTCGACAGCTGTGACCCATTACATACCGGGAAGTCGCTTCCGTACAGCCTAATCACCAATGGCCAGTGTCTGTAGTGACAAGTAGTCCCTCTCAAAATATACCAGGGGTCTCGCTGAGGCTTTCACAGACCAAAATTACCCTCTCATGCTAGTACAGAAACAGATATTACATGCTTTGTCTCTCCAGTCACCTACTGCCTACCACATTTGCACCATCCAGCCAGAAAGCACCACCCAGGACTGAAGCAACTGCATCACAGTCTCCATCAGGGTTGCAACTACCTCTCGTCATGTTCTGGAATGAGAAATATCGTACCCCCTATCCTTCCCACCTCTCCCACAGTGGTATTCCACTGCTCACTGAAACTATACATTATCTTTGTCTATCCCTACTCCCAACCCCTTGCCTCATGGCTCATATCCCTGTAATAAGGCCTGCATGCAAGTTCTGTCCCATACATCCTCTCACCACCACCTATTAGAGTTAGGCCACAAGCGTTATTTAGCCCATCAAAGGGAGGGCTATCTCTGAAAGCAGTCAAGTGATCTACGAACTAAGCTGCAACCACTGTGCAGCATCCTGCATGGGCATGACAACCAACAAGCTGTCTGTCCGCATGAATTGCCACTGAAAAACTGTGGCCAAGAGACATCTGGAATATCCAGTGGCTGAACATGCTGGCTGACACAACATGCTTCACTTGAATGACTGCTTTACACCCAATGCCATCTGGATCCTGTCTTCCAACACCAGCTTTCCTGAACTGCACAGATGGGAATTATCCCTGCGGTATATCCTACATTCCCTTACCACCCCTGGCCAGAACCTTTGCTAGACCCTGTCCTTCACTCACTTATCCCTTTCACTGCTTCCACTTTAGCACTGTGCTCGACTTCAGCACTGTGCTCGACTTCAGCACTGTGTTCGACTTCAGCACTGTGCAACCTTCTATTCTGCCAACTCTCTCCTTTTTTCCCCTCCACTACACCCCCGCCCTCCGCAACATTCCAACTGCACCTAGCAGCTGAACGCTATCCTCACCATGTCCCTGCATTCTCTCATGATCGATGCTACACCCTTCCACCACCCCTCCCTGCCCCAGTCTCCTTGCCCCACCACCCAGATGGCTTCTCCCATCAGGTGCGATTCCTCCTCACAGTCGACTTGGTGGCCACAGACTGTGTGTGTGTGTGTGTGTGTGTGTGTGTGTGTGTGTGCTACAACTCAACCTCTCTACATGCCTTTCATAATATTTTTGTTATTTCACCCTGGATTTTCCACTGTGTAATGAACTGTGTGTGGAGTATAACGCCAAAGAGAATGGAAAACATACATATTTTTTGTTTTTTGCTTTTATCCAGCAGTGAAGTTTGAGTTAAGTGATGATTTATGGTTAATCATTACAAACTATTGAGAAAACCCACATGTTCACTAAGGAAATTTTAACTTTAACATCAAGATTTTTGACAGTGCATTGGCATTCTTCCCTCTGCATTCATTTTAATGAAAAATGAGATGAAAAATGGAACTTCAGTGTAATATTAAGGCCTGGAATGTTTTTTGTGTTGCCTGAAGAGTGGGTTTTTGGTCATCTGTGGTAGGTTTGGTAGGACGTCTTTGAAGTTGGTCCATACATCTGTTTTCTTGAAGGATGTCTTCCTGCCAGTTTGATTGGGGACTTCCATTAGTAGATTAATAATGGATCGGAGTGATTTCCATGTTGTTTGACAGGATGGAGGATGGTGAAGTCATCGGCTAAAGCTACATTGTTTACTATGATCCCTTTACATTTGGATCCCATTCTCAATGGAACGTAAGCCTTTTTTCCCCACAAGCTTGGTATGATCTTTTAGAGATGTAGTTGAAAAGTAATTGACAGAAAAAAACATTGCCTTGTTGCACTCTTGTTTTGATGTTAAAGGAATGCAAGACATGCCATACAAGTTTACCTTATATTTTGTGATTGTAAGGATCGCTCTAATTATGGATATTACTCTAATTATGGATATCAGTTTCAGGTAATCCACAAATTCGTCAAGATGTTAAACCCTCGAGCTGGCGCACCTATGTATAAAATGCACCAACCACATATAACATTGTCTTGTACTGTACCATTGATGTTTCACAGTTTTTGAGCCGATACCTATCCCTTCATTATTGCATCAGCTTATTTGGTTAAACAGTGCTTTAGCTTATATAAAGTAATTTTATTTTATCGTTACTGAGTTAAACTATAATTAGACTGTGATTTTGCTCATACATTTTATCTGGGTAACTAAGAGAGAGCTATTCTTTACACATTTACAAAGTGCGCCATGTGCCACCTCGTGTTATGAAAAACAGCATGCCCGCTCGTGGGTCAACAAGACCTCATGGTCTATCAAGTCGTACAATTTCTTAAAATGTACCAAAATGACATGTACCTTTTAGACCTAAGCATAGCTCAAGACTCTCTTTGAGTTTTGGATCTGTTCAGCTGTTGGGCAACTGTTCATGAAACCACCTTCATATTCACTATTTCATTTTTATTTATATATTTTGTTTCTGTGGTTGGTCCTTACTACTCAGAAAATTCATGTAGCCCAAATAACCACAAGGGAGGTTGTAAGGCCATATCTCTATCGAAATTGACAATAGTTCTATGCAAGCACTGAATCATTCTTTGTCAAAAACAAAAGAATAGTTCTCATTAAACATGAAAAATTTGTGATAAATGCATATCAATTCTATTGTGTGATGAAATTGTCACTTATATATTACATGCTACATTGTAGCCGTAGATGAAACACAATGGTGTTATTTCCCTTTAGTCACATTTGTCTATGAGAATGTTTCTTATAAACTGCATTAAGCTGAACGAGGTAATACAGTGGTTAGAGCACTGGTCTTGCATAAAAGGGAACTGGATTCAGTTATCAATCACTCGTTCAGATTTCGGTTTTCTTTTGTTTCCCTAAATATCTTAAGGCAAATTTTGGGCAATTCCCTTCTGCACTCTTGCCCTATCTGCAGTTGTGTTTTGTCCCTAATTACCATGGCATTGATGGTAAGTTAAACCCAATATTCCTTTCCTCTTCCTATCTACTCGCCACCAATGGCGATACAAACAGTTTTTTTTTATACGGAATTCGCTGGAAGCTAGACTACAAAGTTGCAAGTAACTCACCTTGCATAAAATGGCTAAAGATGGGCAAGTAATGCATGCTATATGGGAAAGCAGGCTTTCTCTGTTAATTTCATTCATTATATCTTCTTGGGTTATAGGCAGAGTCGTGGCATCGTGTTGTCAAAACCTTCTGAGTAGTAGGAAATTTATCGGAATGGTGTGTGAACACATCATCTTAACTCTGCTGATAACCTGAGAAGATTTCATTAGTAATGAATGCTATTTGGAAATACATTTACCTTATCCTGAATGCTAGTACTAAACAACCACCCACTTCTCATCAAGAGCGAAGCACCTATCAGCAATGCATTTATTGAATTCAAATGATGACAGTCATAGGGGTAATTCAGGAATAGGTTTAATAATGAATAAAAAATAGGAGGGCGGGTCAGTTGTTACAAACAGCATAGTGGACGCATTATTGTGGCCAAAAAAAACACGAAGCCCACGCCTACCACAGTAGTACCAGTTTATATGCCAACTAGCTCTGCAGATGATGAAGAGATTGAAGAAATCTGTTATGATAAAAGAAAAATTATTCCGATAGTTAAGGGAGACAAAAAATTAACAGTCATGGGGGACTGGAATTTGATAGTAGGGAAAGAAATGAAAGAGGAAGCCGCCTGGTAGAATTTTGCACAGGCATACCTTAATCATAGCTAACACTTGGTTTAAGAATTATGAAAGAAGGTTGTATACATGGAAGAAGCTTGGAGACACTGGAAGTTTCCAGATAGATTATATAATGGTAAGACAGAGATTTAGGAACCAGGTTTTAAATTTTAAGACATTTCCAGGGGCAGATGTGTACTCTGACCACAATCTATTGGTTATGAACTGTAGATTAAAACTGAAGAAACTGCAAAAAGGTGGACATTTTAGGAGATGGGACATGGATCAACTGACTAAACCAGAGGTTGTACAGAGTTTCAGGGAGAGCATAAGGGAACAATTGACACAAATGGGGGAAAGAAATACAGAAGAAGAAGAATGGGTAGCTCTGAGGGATGAAGTAGTGAAGGCAGCAGAGGATCAAGTAGGTAAAAAGACAAGGGCTAGTAGAAATCCTTGGGTAACAGAAGAAATATCGAATTTAACTGATGAAAGGAGAAAATATAAAAATGCAGTAAATGAAGCAGGCAAAAAGGAATACAAACGTCTTAAAAATGAGATTGACAGGAAGTGCAACATGGTTAGAGGACAAATGTAAGGATGTAGAGGCTTATCTCACTAGGGGTAAGATAGATACAGCCTACAGGAAAATTAAAGAGACCTTTAGAGAAAAGAGAACCACTTGTGTGAATATCAAGAGCTCAGATGGACACCTAGTTCTAAGCAAAGAAGGGAAAGCAGAAAGGTGGAAGGAGCATATAGAGGGTCTATACTTCAGGACAGTATTATGGAAATGGACGAGGATGTAGATGAAGATGAAATGGGAGATATGATACTGCGTGAAGAGTTTGACAGAGCACTGAAAGACCTGAGTCGAAACAAGGCCCCAGGAGTAGACAACATTCCATTAGAACTACTGACGGCCTTGGGAGAGCCAGTCCTGACAAAACTCTACCATCTCGTGAGCAAGATGTATGAGACAGGCGAAATACCCTCAGACTTCCAGAAGAATATAATTTTTCCAATCCCAAAGAAAGCAGGTGTTGACAGATGTGAAAATTACCGAACTATCAGTTTAATAAGTCACAACTGCAAAATACTAATGCGAATTCTTTACAGACAAATGGAAAAACTGCTAGAAGCCTTCCTCGGGGAAGATCAGTTTGGATTTCGTAGAAATGTTGGAACACGTGAGGCAATACTGACCCTACGACTTACCTTAGAAGCTAGATTAAGAAAAGGCAAACCTATGTTTCTAGCATTTGTAGACTTAGAGAAAGCTTTCGACAATGTTGACTGGAACACTCTTTTTCAAATTCTGAAGGAGGCAGGGGTAAAATACAGGGAGCGAAAGGCTATTTACAATTTGTACAGAAACCAGGTGGCAATTATAAGAGTCGAAGGGCATGAAAGGGAAGCAGTGATTGGGAAGGGAGTGAGACAGGGTTGTAGCCTCTCGCCGATGTTATTCAATATGTATATTGAGCAAGCAGTGAAGGAAAAAAAAAAAATATTAAGAGTAGGTATTGAAATCCATGGAGAAGAAATAAAAACTTTGAGGTTCGCCGATGATATTGTAATTCTGTCAGAGACAGCAAAGTACTTAGAAGAGCAGTTGAACGGAATGGACAGTGTCTTGAAAGGAGGATATAAGATGAACATCAACAAAAGCAAAATGAGGATAATGAAATGTAGTCGAATTAAGTCGGGTGATGCTGAGGGAATTAGATTAGGAAATGAGATGCTTAAAGTAGTAAAGGAGTTTGGCTATTTGGGGAGCAAAATAACATGATGGTGAAAGTAGAGAGGATATAAAATGTAGACTGGCAATGGCAAGGAAAGCGTTTCTGAAGAAGAGAAATTTGTTAACATCGAGTATAGATTTAAGTGTCAGGAAGTCGTTTCCGAAAGTATTTGTATGGAGTGTAGCCATGTATGGAAGTGAAACATGGACGATAAACAGTTTGGACAAGAAGTGAATAGTTTTGAAATGTGGTGCTACAGAAGAATGGACAAGAAGCGAATAGTTTTGAAATGTGGTGCGACAGAAGAATGCTGAAGATTAGATGGGTAGATCACATAACTAATGAGGAGGTATTGAATAGGATTGGGGAGAAGTTTGTGGCACAACTTGACTAGAAGAAGCGATCGGTTGGTAGGACATGTTCTGAGGCATCAAGGGATCACAAATTTAGCATTGGAGGGCAGCGTGGAGGGTAAATATCATAGAGGGAGACCAAGAGATGAATACATTAAGCAGATTCAGAAGGATGTAGGTTGAAGTAAGTACTGGGAGATGAAGAAGCTTGCACAGGATCAGTAGCATGGAGAGCTGCATCAAACCAGTCTCAGGACTGAAGACAACAACATGATGGTAATAAAAGTTTTTCTTGATGCAGAGCACTGGTTGTTCTAATATTCACTCTTGGCTCATAGCACTTTGTTGGGTTGAGAGAGAAGACTCCACATGAAACATTACTACTTTTATAATAACTACCACTTTCAGAAGTTTGTTTTACTAACAGACTCTGACAAATTTTTTTTGATCACGAATTCCATAAATGAAATAACACTTGTGAGAATTTCAAACTCTTTCCTTATGTAGATTATCTGGAGCTCTGCTGTTGGACTACTGCATTCAAAAGATATATTTTGTAAGACATCTGCAGCAATGTGTGAAGGATCTGACTTGCAACGGAGTTATAATTGTGTCGCACACTCCTTATGCAGTAACAGAGTCTGGAATTTCATTTTCCCGTCTTTACACTCCATGCAACAGCATGCTGCACTTGCAAATTGTGTTTGTGATGCTATCATGGATTCCTTATGCAGCACCTTTGAAATGTTGTACCCTCTGCTGTACTGTCAGTGGGGCAACCACTCAATTTTGTGACTGACAGTACTAGTCATAAAGTCTTAATTATCAGCCCAGGAAAATAATCAAGCTGCAACCATGGTGTTAGTTCTCCTCATCATGTTCATCCTTTAATGTGCTGCATTTCTCTTAGCACTGGAAGACTTGGTGAAGACTGCGACACAGTGGTTTCTTATTCCTAGAAAAGTGTAATACATCACTGAACGCCATATTAGGAAATGTGGCTGCCCTGTGCCGAATGAGTTGGAGCATTGTCGTGCTACAAAAACACTCCCTTGGAAAGCTTCTTATGAGACTGTCTTAACAGCCTCCCGTCATGAGAACAGGGGTTACATGTTGCCCCTTATATCATAATATGTGAGCACTACACCATGATAATGCCAAAAAACTGTTTAATCACCTTGTGGTTCAATGGTTCAGTCTTTTGCCTTTTATGGTTGTGGTGAAACCATGCTTCCATTGCTTGCTTTGCTACTTCATCTTGGGGATATAATGATAAACCTATCAGCTAAAGAAGTAATGCACACTGATCTGACACAGCTGAAACATTTCCACTTTTTAAATGGGTGTGAGCAGTTGCGGGTCCCAGCAGGTGTTGACATTTGTTGTGTTCAAAATGTCGTGAAGGACGTTCGAAACTGGTCCGTGACTGATTTACACTTTTTTTTTAACTTTCACCTTGATTGTGATACACTGGTCTTCGAGCACTAGCACCTCCACATCTCTTTCAATTCCCAGTTCCTCACTGAGAGATGGTCTGCCACTGTGTTCTTCGTCATTTGGACCTGTTTGACCACACTGGAAGAGTGTGTGCCACATAACCACAGTATAGTGTGACAGTGTGTTGTTGTTGTCGTAACTTCACCGTCTCAGCATATCACCACATGGCACTCTGCTTTATCAACTGGCAGTGCCATTTTGTTTCGACCCCTCCAGCGATGTGTGGAGATGTCAGCTCAATTTTCTCTAACCATTCTATACAAGTGACTCCCTGCTGTTTTCTTACACGTACACCTGAATCACGACCACTCATGATAGGTGCAATGCCACTTTAGATCTCAGAAATAACTTTTATCTGGGTTATAGACAACAGTTTGTTTAAGTAATTCTGCTTAAATTTTCGCACCATGGAGTGATGAAACCTCAGGACCTTCCTACAGGCCTATTTATAATAAACAGTAAACATAACATATTCATTAAACATAACATACAGGGACATTATATGGAAATGTCAGTTCTCTCAGTATTGATAACAGCTACAAGGTAAGAAATATACAGGTGGGGCAAATCAAAGTGGCCCAGATTGGATATGAATGGATGTGAATATATGCATATAACAACACCCCATGATGCACACACCATGTGTATGCCTACTGTGTGATCCACACAGGTTCAAAAAATAGTGTGGGCTGTATCAGTGTGGAAATTTATGTGACAACAAAGTCATAGAAGCGGTCAGGTAAGTTGTTTATTGAGAAGTTTAAGGGTGTCAAGGTGCCAGCAAAGAGTGCCATGCAACACTTAGTCCAAAAATGGCATCAAACAGGACCAGTTCTGAACAAATAAAAAAAACATTTTGAAACCTGCCCACACAGCAGAAACTGTAGCTTGTTCACCAGAAAATTCCTCAGTCCAAATTAACCCGATACCCATTGCAAGACACTGCCATATCACGTCGATCCTGTGGACGAACACTCCACCTGTACCTGTACCTGCACATACATCCAAGCCAAATGTCTTTGGTTCATGCATTAAAACCAGCAGATGCTCCTCAGCACCTCCAGTTTTGTGGGCGCCTGTTCACTAACATAACAAGAATGGCTCGGACATGGACCTGTTCTCTGTCTCATGAAGCCTGGGTTCACCTGAATGGTTATGTCAGCTCACAGATATGCAGGTTCTTGGCAGCGGCGTAACTTCCGCGAAACACCACTACATGATCAGAAGGCTGGAGTTTGGTGTGCAGTGTCTGCACACCGCATTATTGGTCCCATCT
The DNA here is from genome assembly GCF_023864275.1 of Schistocerca cancellata. NCBI lineage: Eukaryota > Metazoa > Arthropoda > Insecta > Orthoptera > Acrididae > Schistocerca > Schistocerca cancellata. The sequence continues at coordinate 96,112,174 of NC_064628.1, read as the reverse complement.
TCTTTTCATGAGATGCTGACTTTGACGCTTTATATTGCCAACATTTTGAAACCATTTGTGGTAGCAATAATGGAGAAGGAAAAGACCTCCAGTTACTTCTAACAGGATGGAGCAACTGACCAAACAGCCGACTGAAACTTGGACCACTTTACACACTCTCCACACCTGACAGAGTTGTTAGCAGAGGTCAGTTTGGTTGTGGCCCTAGCTGGCAGCCTAGGTCACTTGATCTGCCAGTGTGCAATTATTTTGTGTGGGAGCCCTCAAGTCTAAGGTGTATCACAACTACTCTCATAGTCTTCAAGAATAGCAGCAGAACATTTCGGATGAGACTGCAGCAATTCCAGCAGTCCATCTTTGATCCGCCTTCAGCAACTTGCTGACCAGGGGCCCGAAAGTGCCAAGAGATGAATGGTGCTCACTTTCAACATCTGTTGTAGTCAGGTTAGTACTGTATTTCCTTCCCTGTGCTGCTATTAACAAGAATTTGTACTGGGAAATTGTACCTACCCAAACTGGTTGTACAATTGAAGGTAAAAAAATAAATTAAAAAGCATCTTGATGTGTTAAAATATGTAATTCTTAAAAAAATAAAAAAAGTAAACAGTTCAGATTTTTAAAGCATGATTCTGTAATTTTTGTGAACCTGATCACTACGTCTTTTAATTGCCTGTTTATGGGCCCTATCCAGTTGTCATATTGTGTTTTTCAGAACATTGCGCTCTAGCTATGCGGTAGTAGGCGATATGGACCACTCACATTCCTTAATCATTTGTGATGAAGAGTTCAAGATAGGCAACACATATTAATGTCCCAAAGCACTCTTTTGCAAACAAAAAACATGAAGAACAGTACAGTACAATTTGTGTGTAGTATCACAACTACATGTTTAGTTTATTTTCTCATAAATTTCTGGCCTAAATGTTCTTAAAATGTCTTTGTTTTCATTTTTAGTTTTCTTAAGAAATTTAGTTTCTGGTATCAGTCTCCATATGTCCTCGATGCTTATCTTCAAGCAACAGAGAACAGAAATTAGTTTCTCAAGACAGTGCACAACTAAGAACTCGTATCTTCACACTCAGAACTGCAGACTGAATCTTTCTGTGCACCATACAGTGAAAGCTAGTTACAGTATTGATAACTCAATTGCAAATGAGAGAGAACTTCTGCACAGAACTGCTAACTAGGCTCTGTTGCTGTTTCATTTTCAGAAGTATAATTACATGCCGGGACCATTGAAATTGTAGATATTGTACAGGTTATGGAATAGTGTAAATATTAATTAGTTTCTCTTTATGTGTCGTGAAGAAGAGTGAGGATCAACAGCAGGAGGGAAGTAGTTGCTTTGGAAGAGACACGCTGGAGCTTAGCTCCAATGCTCAGAATAGGAGTATCCTATCCTGCTCCACTTTACGCTGCCTCCACCCCCCGGGTAACCAAACTCAGCAGCTGAAACAAGGTATTTCAAGGGTTCACAACCAGATTTCACACACAGTTTAAGTCGTGTATTAGTTTCAGTCATGACTATGGACACTGGCAGGGCACTTAAAATAAACTACTACATAATTATATGTTAAAGAGGCAGGTGAATACTTGAGTTTAATTCCAAAATGTTATGGCATTGTGGAATTTTCTCAAATGTGAATATTTTGGTGGAGGTTTATTGCTCAGTTGCACTACAATGCGAACTGCCATTGTCATTATTTTCATTTTGATATCCATTTTTGGGCATGTTAGTCACACTGTATGGCCTCTTCTGTCTTCCTGTCATGTGCTATACATTCGGGCCCTTTGCTGTTTATGTTTTTGTCTCAGTCCCTACCTTTCTCTAAGTCATGTTCACGTTGTGTGCTGAGATGCTGCAGGTTAATATGATAAAATCATCAGTAAATGCTGGGTAGTCATCATATTGTCCATTTTATTTTGTTTTAAGAAAGTATACATGGTGTGAACATCTTAAGGGTTCTGGAAGTTTTATCTTATTGGTGTTCACACCATACCAAATCTAATTCAGTGTAACTTGCAGGCCAACCAAAGAACTACCATCCTATAGTGCTCCTATGCCATCTTTATTGAGTTGTACAAATGAATGATCTTAAACCACATAGCAAATATTGCAAACCAGATGCTCATTCCCGAACAGGCAGGTGTACTAATCAAATCCTGCCCCACACAGAACACATGGAGGATGGGTTTGAAAACAAACAAACAGGTGTAGCTCTGATAGACCTATGTTCTGCATATGACACTGTCAGCCATAGAGTCTTTATGAAAAAACTACAAAATATCAGGACCATCAGCTAACGAAAGTTACTGAATCTTTATTACAAAACAGACAGTTTTCTTCTTTAAATGAAGTCATCTTAGTGTTTTATTTTACGACTGCTATTTTGGCTTTGTGCAGTTTACAAGCATAAGATTTTTACATATACCTATAAATCAATAAAACTGAAGTTGCAATCATAAAATAAAACACTAACAGCTGAGAGAAAGATTCATTTTAAAAATTTTCTGAAGCTGTGAACCCATAATTACAAGAAATACAGTTTTATGTAATGCTGGAGGGTAAGAAAAGTTGAGGGTGTCGACAAAAGAAAGGTCTCGCTCAGGGCAGTGTCCTGACCCCCCCCCCCCCCCCCCCCATCTAACCCATAAACAAATGATCAACTAACAACAGATCATAGTATCCCTTTCTTATGTGCTGATGATCTAGCTGTTACTGCACAAGGAAAAACCTTTGAGGAAGTAGAAGGGAAACTGGAAAACTTGTTAAACATAATATCTGAATATTACCAACAGAACTTCCTCACACCAAACACTCCACAAAGACAAAAGTTGGCACTTCCCACCTGCACTGAAAATCGGCAAACAGGAAGCTGAACATCACCTGAAATGGCAGCAACCTGAAACACACAGACAAACCAACAGATCTGGGTGTCGTGCTGGACAGATTAGCAACATACAAATGTCACTGCAAGAAGACCCACCAAAAGACTCCCACCAGGAACATCGTACTGAGGAAACCAGTGAATAGTAAATGAAGATCCAGACCAAATTTATTAAGAACAACTGCCCAAGCACTTTGCTTTTCTCCAGCAGAGTATGTGTGCCCCTATGGTTCAGATCTGTACCCCCTTAAAAAAAAAAAAAAAAAAAGCTTAAATGACACATTCAGCCTAACAACAGTATGCACAAAACCGATGTCATTTGGGCAGCTGTATAAAGTGGCCAGATTCTCATGTCCTGAATCCCAAAGAATTGCATGTAAGCATACACAGAAATGTTTAAAAATGTCTTTGATGAAAGCCACCCTCTGCATGGTGCTTCATGCGGATGTGGGAGACTTAACTCTGATAAAAGATTCACTACTACTGTGCTAAATGAGCCCCCAAAGAACTACACTGCCTCACAAAAGATGTCCAAGTGGCATTCCATCAAGCTGCTAGATCTGTTAGAAAATACTGAATCACATCAGAACAGGTATAGCACCAGTCATAATAAAAGTAATTAAATGGGGCTTTAAAGATGAAGCAAACAGCAAATGTTAAGTCCAGGACATGGAACATTGACAATGTCCCACCAGCCCCACAAGAGATACCCTTGATCTATGGCATGATGAGAAAGAAGCACTGGATGTGACTCGATATTGGGCTAAAATACTTTAAAAGATGTTTTCCAGACATGAAAAAGTAAAGTGTGGACGGGTGAAGAGATATTCCTGAACGATACATCATAAAAACCTATCGTCCTTCCCTATACATAAAAGCTTCAAGTAAAGTAACATTGCTAACATGTCATCTGTCAAAGATCTTATCATACTCACTGAAACACTGTGATCCATTATTAATACTACTGGCATCCAGAGCATTAGTCATTTTCCTTTGTCTTTTTGTAAGATGTCATGGAGTGTCCTGTGATGTACCTTAGTCGCAGAGGCTATCAAAATCTTCTTGCTCATCTTGCATCATTAAAGCATTTAGAAATTTTTGCTAACTCACAAATGAACACTTTTTTACCCGTGATTTTCATGTATATCAGCAGCATAATTTTTCCACTCTCTTACCTTCAATGTATTAATGTTACATTTGCATTTTAGCTTCAGTTCCACGGTGTATCAGGTTACCAGTTCTGAAAACTGAAACAACATTGCCTATGGTAAACAGCTATAGCTATAGCTGATATTCCAAAGGCGAGTGCAGGATTTTATGCCTTTGGAGAGTGTTCCATTCTCTGGTATGTATCAGGTCCAAAGTCAGGGCATGGAAAGATTCAACACGGAAAATTTTTATAGACACCGAAATGAGACATTATATGACTCACTACTTATGTCACCCTGTTGATCTCCCATCAGCTCAGTGTCTCAAGCAATGAGAAAGCACTGGCACCTTTCTTTGTTAAGTATGAAGTTCAAAGTGTCTACTGAAACAAAAAAAATTTGTGGCAGTGACTAAATGACATTTTGTTTTATTCCTCGTAAACTTCAATGAAATCGGAGAAAAAAAGAGGAAACAGTAATTCTCAATTAATAGAAAGAGTAACTAAAACAGACTTCAGATGCACACAAACAAATTAAAAAATACAATAACTTCTAGGTTTTGGAACTTTAAAAATAATTTTTATCATGGAAAAAGGGAAATTGGAACATAGGAAAATCACTTAAGGGAGAGAATCCTTTTTACTAATTTCCAGTAATTCTTATGAGCAGTCTAATGGGAAATGAAAGAAGCTGTCAATGGACTCAGCAGGAGACACACAGAATGTGAAGTGTTTAAACATAGGTGATGACTAGAAAAAAAAATAGTTTCTCAAATTAATTTTATTGGTTTCAAGCTATTGTTTTTGTAATAAGTTATTTACTTGCTGGCTTTTTCTACTTTAACCTTCTTCCATCTACATTAAATTCAGTGAATGCTTAAAATGATTTCTTTGGACTAATTAGACCAATCTGACCCAAACTAGTTTTTCATCATTTAAGGCAGTTTTACATTAAAATCATAAGAAAATTAAAAATGAAGAAAAACAAGACATACTACTGTAATTTCGTTGGGCATTAGTGAAAGTGAAGCAGCGTATTCAACATTGATAGGCAATCCGCAAAATATATAATGCTGGATGTGTGCTTCAGTCTTCTTTTAAAGCAAAATCCCCCCCCCCCCCCCCCCCTCCTCCTCCTCCTCCAAACTTCGGCAGAACTCTGAAGTTTTCACAACCAAGTAGTTAGCTTTCCCTGCAATATGTGCATTAGTATTATGCAATATGCTTAATATTGATTTTTATTACCACTCTCTTTCACAAATTTTGTTTGACAACACACAGACATGTTTTTATTTAACATACATTCTCACTTCACAACACTTTTATGCCTTTTGGCTCTGTAGTTTCTCCTACTAAAGGCTCTTCACTTTCCTCATTTTCTGTTGTTTGCAGTTCATCTTTTTTTATGCCATGTACCTAAACAGAAAAAAGAGTAGCAATTAGGATTCACACATGCAAATGTTCCCTTATTCTGTGGCTCATGTGAATAATGAACAACTTGCAGTACTGTGTTCTTGTGCTCCAAATCATAAGGAAAGTAACAGATTTTTTGTAGCATTTACACTGATCACATTTCTATAATTTCGAGTAAGCAAGTTAAATAAAGATACCTACAACATTAAAGAATTTTGAATTAGGCTGATACCAGAGCTGAAAAGACGAAAACAATACCAAAGATGCTGTCAGAGCTGTTTCTTTATCTTATGAGCTATCCCCCCCCTCTCCCTGCCACAAAAACATGCTATATGAGTGATGGACTTTGTTTCTGCTTGATTATTATTTTACTGAAGGAACTCACATTCATTGGCAATTCTTCCCTCTGTGAATCTAGACCTTCCACAACGATTGGTCCCAGTCCCAATAGCGGAGAAGACTAGTGTCCACACTCACATCTTATCCGCAACTTCACTAGGAAGACAATGAGTTGTACATGAGTATAAGCTGGTGAAATACAGAACACCCACCTTCTCGTACAATAATATTTCATCTCGTTTTACTTGTTCTAATTGTCAACATATGTTTTATATTCATCCACTATCATAAACTTTAATAATATAACAAAGTTTCGAAAACTTGTTAGGGCTGTAATGTAAGATGAAGAGTAACAATGGAGACCATAATAATAATAATAATAATAATAATAATAAAATAATAATAATAATTCTCCTCTATATACTCATCTCATCCAAAAGCTCGGTCTTACTATCTTCATAGTATCAAGGGTAAATGATAATCTGTTCAAAATTACTTTAAGATTGATAACTACGAAGGAAGCAGTGGAGTCAGGCTTATGCGGGAGGCGCAGCCACATTCAGCCAATCCTATTAGACCTGTGGCCACAGCACCCACCTGTGGTAGCTAGAGCTTCGCCTACCCATACCTCACCTCTGTAACACACAGCCACTGGCACTATGTTGCAGTTTACGCACTGAGATTTTGTTTTCATTAGTTATAGTTGCAGAGTTAATGTTATTTGTTTTTACTATTATTTGCTATTTGATACTGTACAATGTTGAAGCAAGTTCATTAAATGTTATACGGTGGAAATGTTCAACGTCACACCCTTGGCTAGGGGATTGCCTTACGAGGTCAGTCAAGAGAAACTGTTGCCTATTAATTACCTGCATCGTCAACAATTGTTCTCGATAACACAACCATTCTGTTGTTGTCGACATGATGCCTACCGTGGCAAAGCAAAAGGAGAACTTATGGGTTTCAGCATAGACGTGTTGAAGTAAACGATAAATTTAAAATGGTGGAGATAACTTTTTGAATATTCCTTACATATACTGGAGCTGGAAGAAGATTGCACACTTTTAATAGGAATATTTCACTGGAGCAGTTGTAACATGGTGTGCTACTAATGAAATTCCTGGTATTGTGGCAACACACAGAATGATCACACTCATCACTAGTAAGAATGAGCATGATTCAGATGACTTTGGTGACAAATTATATGATTGTGAGTTTGGTGAAGTCTACATCTATACTCTGCAAACCAATGTGAAATGCATGGCAGAGGATACTTCCCAGTGTACCAGTTTAGCACTTCATTCTGTTCCACTCATATATGGAGTGCAGGAAGAATGGTAACTTACATGCCTCTGTGCATGCTGTAACTAGTGTAACCTTGTCTTCATGATTCCCACAGGAGTGACAGATCAGAAGTTGTATTTACTGCTAGACCCATCAAGATCCATCATTTAAAGCTGATTCTAGAATTTTTTAAAGAAGGTTTCGTGGAAATGAACATTACATTTCATATTCCTACAAAGAGTTAATCCACTTATTTGCATGAGTTACAGATTCCAGTTGTGACTCACTGATATTGTTGTCATAAGATGCAACATATTAAGTTTTATTCTGTGAAGTGCACAAAAATGAAATGATAGTATGGCATTGTTGGCCGGGAGGCCCCATGCGGGGAAGTTCGGCCGCCGTATTGCAAGTCCTTTTTAGTTGACGCCACTTTGGCGACTTGCGAGTCAATGAAGATGAAATGATGATGAACACACAACACCCAGTCATCATGAGGCAGAGAAAATCCCTGACCCTGCCGGGAATCGAACCCGGGACCCCGTGTGCAGGAAGCGAGAACGCTACTGCAAGACAATGGGCTGCGGGCTGTGAAGTGCACAATTTTACATTTATCAACATTAAAAGCAAGTTGCCAGTCTTTGTGCCACATGAAAATTGTATCATGATTTGACTGAATACTTGTGCAGCCATTTTGAGACAGTACTTTGTCCATCTGTGAAAAGTCTAAGGTTGCTGTTAATCCTGTACACACACACACACACACACACACACACACACACCAAATGAACACTTTAGCTATCTTTCTTACCTCATCAATTGAGGACTCTAAACAAAAAAATCTTTGTACCAACTGAGTCATCTCTGCATTTAACTCGTCAATCTGGAAAACAGTTAAAAAATAATAAGTTTAATTTCATAAATAGATGTTGGTGGTTTCAAAACATGTAAAATACATTTGGACAGATAACAGGACTTTGAAAATAATGATAAGTTCTACACAAGGAACCAAAATGAGAGTTGGTGGTGAGATTGGGAAACGTAATTCTTCTTTTATATTATTTAACCAGGTAAGAATCACAGGTTTTTACTCACGCAATTACCAGTCTCAGCTTTAATTTATGCTGCAGTACTGGATCTGAAGACAATTGCAAATGAAACCAGTACTTGTAGGTATAAAACCTGTGACTCTTATATGATAAAATAAAACAAAAAAGAATTATTACAGCAATCACGGTACTCTCCAAAATGACAGTTGTCTAATATTTCACAAAATAATGTAATTATCTTGCATGTAACATTGTCTAATACTACCTGAATAACAAGACTGACATGTGTATCAGTTCCATCTTGCAACCTGTTGTCAACAGTGGGGCAATTAAATGCTTGTACTTTGTGATTGCATTGTTGTCGTCCCCGTTACAGCAAGCAAGAATTGGAAAATGGGTGTAAGAGGACTACAACCATGATATGAGCACTGCTTTTGGCCAAAAGCTTGTCAAAATAACTTGCTTTTGCTTGATTCCTGGTCTGTGTATAAAAATCATACTCCTTTAGAGTTAACTATCCTCCCTGAAAACTGTGCGATATCAGTTCATACCACCTGGAACCACTGGACAAATTCAGCCTCTGAACGTTCGTTTTTTATGTGCCTATAAAACACATAGCTGCACTATCTGCAGCTATGCCTTACAGGATAGCCAGTTTCACAATAAGCTCCATGACAGACTGTTTCATTTTTACTTGCATGCCGTCACATCCCATCAGTTCTCATCACTCCATTACACCAATACCATTCTATACGCATTTTTAAACAATATCTAGCTAACTGAAAGTCCTACATGGTTTGTAACACCCGAGCAGTTCGCCTTCGATCTTGATGGTGCGAAACTCTATGATCGCTGTAGTGCGCCATTTTTCATTCGGTGTTTATTGTGCAAGTTAATGCTTTGTTTTGAATATTTCTCAAATGTCAATCATATCCATACTGTGAAGTGTAATACTTACAGCTCATAGAAGGTTGATCTC